>NC_086317.1:121118642-121492392 GCF_036172605.1 Pelobates fuscus
TCTAACACTATTGAATCATTTTGGAAAATTTAATAAATCAAGGCCATAATTTGAATTTAGTTTTTGTTTTTAATGTTTTTATATACGTTTTTCAACATAAAATAGAAAATATAGAAAAATAAAAAGCAAAAACAAAAATCCATGTCCATGTCTCCATGAAAGAGTAAAGATGAGTAATAGAATAGAGTTGTACTCTTATAGGAGACATTGTTGAGTGAAGGAAAGAAAAAGCTGGTAGAGCTGCACATGGGATGGGAGCATTCAATGTAACAGGATGTGATATGTTGTCATTTGAAATTATGGGAATTCTCACAAATAGCAAAGAGATAGAATCAACAAGTGTCATGTGACAGAGACAGTTTTTGTTTTTAATCAGGAGGTTTAAGAGAAACAATAGTTAAATCATCTAGGGAAAAGATTCCTAATTCTGTTTTGTATGCAGTGTCTTAGCAGGGAAAAAAATCTCATCAATAACTGTGTATAGCAGACATCGGTGATATCCGTGAATCAGTAAAACATATGAAGGCTGTAGCATACAGTGGTTGACTTGTAGCCCAATCCTGTGTAATCAACTGGAATCCCTGGTTCATGCATGCTTGCTTTGTTAGCATCCTAGAAGTTAATGGGTTTTACAGTTACAAATGAAAGAGAAGAACAACATCCGTTTACATTACAGTTCACATTACAAGGACATTACTGCTTGTGTACTTACAAGGTTATCTATCAGTGCTGTAGAGTGCACGTATCCTCCATACTTGCATTGCTAATGCACAATGTATCAAACAAAAGAATATAAGTGTGTAAGGCATTTCAATCAATAAAAAAAACAAAAAAAAACAACAAGATCTAGAAACGGATATAAAAAGTGTTTCCCCATCACTGTGTTTAAACAGTTATTTCTTCTACTTTTATTGTAGATACACAACTTCTTTCTGTACGTTTGTATATTGGTTTACTTATCTTTTGCACTTGGTTTTTTGATGCACTGGTATATTGTTTTGTTTATGTTATATAATGCACAATGTATGTTACCATCGATACGTCCATGACTTAAGAGCATTGTACCATAAAGTGTATTGTTCCTACCAACATTATTCATTCTCTGCCATAGCTCTTTTCTTCTGCTAAAAACTCTTCTTAGGTCCTCCACAGTGGCATACTAACTAGGGGACAGGGGTGTGCCCCCATATTTATGTATCACAGTTTATCCCTATTACCCTTTGCCACCATCAGGGCATGACAACCATGACGGTTGTCATGGGCCCGGCGGTCCTAAGGGGCTCGGACTGCTCTGGGAGTTCCGGGGGACCACATTGCCTATGTACGCATATATAAAGCGATTTTCACTATATATATATGTACTTGCGAGCTCCCAGCTTCCTGTTTGTTGCAGAGGAGGCCTGCTGCACACTCCTACTTACCTTCCCAGCAGCTCCCTTAAGCACCCCTGTCTAAATCTTGCGAGTACCGCGGCCCTCCGAGCATTGCCACGGGTTACCATGGCAACATGCCGCCCGCCACGCAGGCCCAGAGAGTTAGACAGGGGAGCTGAAGGGAGCTGCTGGGAAGGGAAGTGAGAGTGTGCTGTGGGCCCCATCTGCAGAGTCCAGCGGTTGGCGCCTAGGGCAGCACAAAACCAGGATACACCCCTGGTAGTGGATGCAGAGTTTGTGTGTATTAGATACGGTGTGTATAGTGAATGCAGAGTGTGTGTTTGTGTAGTAGATGTAGTGTGTGTGTGGTGTAGTGAATGTAGAGTATGTGTTTGTGTAGTGGATGTAGTGTGTGTTTGTGTAGTGATTGCAACATGCTGGGGGGGGATTTCTCTTTCTCCCTGGGGGTCCAGTGGCTGCTAGGCGGGCGGCACTGGTTGGCGGCTGGCAGGGGAGCACTTTCCCCTGAGCAATCTGCTCAGCTCCCTCGCGCGCCGCAGAGTGAGGCTGGGAGCCGGAATATGACGTCATATTCCGGCTCCCAGCCTATCTCTGCGGTGCGCGAGGGAGCTGAGCAGACAGCTCAGAGGAAGAGCTCCCTCACCAGCCGCCCGCCAGCGCCCCCGACCTCCCAGCAGCCAGCCCATCAGCCCAACCGGAATGTCAGTTAGCCGCAAGGCTAACAAGACATTTGCCCTGGACATTTGGGGGCGGCTTTTTTTTCCGCCCCCTGGAAAATGCCGCCCAAGGCAAATGCCTTGTTTGCCTCGCGGCTAAAACGCCCCTGTCCACTACACAAACATACACTCTGCATTCACTGTACACACCACATCTAATGCACACAAACACTACATCCACTACACAACCACACACACTCTGCATTCACTATACACACACTAAATCCACTGCACATAAACACACTCTGCATGCACTATACAAACTGCATCTTATGCACAAACACACACTCAGCATCTCATATACACCTCATACATTACACAAATGTACAATCTGCATCCACTACACACACCACATCCACTTTACACATGCACTCTGCATCCACTACACACATTCTACATCCACTATACACACACCACAATCAGTACACACACTGCATTACTATGGGCGGACTCAGGGGCGGCTGTCATGGACCATCAAAGGCTGGTCACCTCTTATATTCAGGGGACTCCAAATTGGCAACAAGCGCTTGGAGAAGCAATAAACACACGACACAGATGGTTGTGAGACCAGAATGACTTCTGTTTGTTTATTCAAAGTAGGGTGTGTTTATATTGTTGCAGCTTAGCTTGAAGGTTAAAAAATAAGGTGGTTAAAAGTAGGCGCATTTATACACAATATTGTTACAGTTTAGCTTGAAGGTTTAAAAATAAATAATGTAGTTAAAGATAGGAAAGTCAAAAAATAAAATAAGTTAATGTGGTTACATATATCATAAGTAGTGATGTACCGAACTGTTCGCCGGCGAATAGTTCCTGGCGAACATAGTGTGTTCGCGTTCGCCACGGCGGGCGAACACATGCGCGGTTCGATCCGCCCCCTATTCGTCATCATTGAGTAAACTTTGACCCTGTGCCTCACAGTCAGCAGACACATTCCAGCAAATTAGCAGCAGACCCTCCCTTCCAGACCCTCCCACCTCCTGTACAGCATCCATTTTAGATTAATTCTGAAGCTGCATTCTTAGATAGAGGAGGGAAAGTGTAGCTGCTGCTCATTTGATAGGGAAATGGATAGCTAGGCTAGGGTATTCAGTGTCCACTACAGTCCTGAAGGACTCATCTGATCTCTCTTTTTAGGGCTAGAACATCAGTCTGCTTTTTTTTTTTTTTTCTTTCTGTGTAATGTAATTGCAGTTGCCTGCCTGCCAGCTTCTGTGTCAGGCTCACAGTGGATACTGTGCCCACTTGCCCAGTGCCACCATTCATATCTGGTGTCACAATAGCTTGCATTTAAAAACAATTTTTTTTTTCACTGTAATAGATTGAATAGCAGTTAGTTGTCTGCAAGCGTCTGGGTGTCAGGCCTTCAGCGTGTACTCTGCCAACTTCTGCCAGTCCACTTTGCCACTCATATCTGGTGTCACAATAGCGTGCCTTTAAAAAGAAAAAAAAGTTTTTCACTGTAAGCTAATAGCAGTCAGTGTCCTTCAAGCGGGTGTCAGGCCTTTAGCGTGTACTCTGCCAACCTCTGCCAGTCCACTTTGCACTCATATCTGGTGTCACAATAGCGTTCCTTTAAAAAGAAAAAAAGTTTTTCACTGTAAGCTAATAGCAGTCAGTGTCCTTCAAGCGGGTGTCAGGCCTTCAGCGTGTACTCTGCCAACCTCTGCCAGTCCACTTTGCCACTCACTTCCGCAGTGGAAGGTACCCGACCGAAATTTATTTTCACAAAAGGCAATCACCAACCTGTACTCGATTGTGCAAAAGGAAGTAATGGCATGTCTGGCACACAGTGTTGGGGCAAGGGTCCATCTGTCACGTTTACATAGATTGATATGGAGCGCTACTGCAGATTTCTTAGGACTTAAATTGATGATTAGGAAAATTAGAGAATAATATAGGAATTGTAATTTTTAATATAGGAAAATACAGGTACTGTATCTTTAATTACTTCGCTGTTGGTTCAATTGGAGTAAGCAGCTTCCTATATACATGCAATCTAGCACATTGGTGTTGTAAAAAGCTATAATTGAAGTTGTAACAAGAGAGATTCGTTTTGGGGTTAGAGATAGCAGGCCAGAAGCAGCTGGTGCCTGAATGCTTAACGGACTTGAAAGCAGACTATGGAAGGAATGCTCACAGGGCCGGTGCTTGGATTTTTAGGTACATAGGCGAAGATGCATTTTTCCGCCCCCCCCCCAAAAAAACATCTTCACCTATGTGCCTCTTAACCAGCCCCTCTCCCCTCCCCGACCAATAGTGGTCCCTTCCCTGCCCCTTAGTGTTCTTCTCCCCTCCCCCCTCTTGTCCCTGTCTCTTGGTGTTTCTCTCCCATTCCCTCCCTGTCCCTTGGTGCACCCCACACCCCGTTAGTGGTTACACTCCCCTTCCTGGTGTGCCTTCTACCTCTATTGTTGCATTGCCTAGCGGAGCAGATCCCCTAAAGGAGCTTCAGTTTTCTGTACCCGGCCGAACTGACAGGGAGTGCTCTCTCTGTGAGCACCTCCTGTCAGTCTGGCCAGGTACAGGAAACAGAAGCTCCTGTACTGCGCTCTGCTCCGCTACACTCTGTACACACTGACAGTCACACGCTCAATGACAAACATACAGACGTCACTGACAGACACAGACTCATTGACACTCATTGACAGACACACGGATAGTCACACACATACTCAATGACAAACATACTCTCACTGATTTGACAGACACACACTCATACACTGACAAACACACTCATCATACACTGACAGACACACTCCTAAACTCACATGCACACACACAGACGCACTCACTCACACACGCTGTCACTCATAGACGCACGCTGTCACTCACAGACGCACACTCTGTCACTCACAGACGCACACGCTGTCACTCACAGACGCACACGCTGTCACTCACAGACACACACACAGACACTCACAGACACACACACTGTCACTCACAGACACAGACACTCACAGACACACACACTGTCACTCACAGACACACACACTGTCACT
Source organism: Pelobates fuscus (assembly GCF_036172605.1). Classification (NCBI taxonomy): domain Eukaryota; kingdom Metazoa; phylum Chordata; class Amphibia; order Anura; family Pelobatidae; genus Pelobates; species Pelobates fuscus. The sequence goes on from NC_086317.1 coordinate 121,123,755, forward strand.
CACAGACACACACAGACACTCACAGACACACAGACACTCACAGACACACACAAATACACTCACAGACACACACACTGTCACTCACAGACACTCACAGACACAAACAAATACACTCACAGACACACACACTGTCACTCACAGACACTCACATACACACACACTGTCACTCACATATACACACTGTCACTCACAGACACACACGCTGTCACTCACAGACACACACACAGACACTCACAGACACACACACTGTCACTCACAGACACAGACACTCACAGACACACACACTGTCACTCACAGACACACACACTGTCACTCACAGACACACACACTGTCACTCACAGACACACACACAGACACTCACAGACACACACACTGTCACTCACAGACACACACAGACACTCACAGACACACACACTGTCACTCACAGACACACACACTGTCACTCACAGACACACACACTGTCACTCACAGACACACACACTGTCACTCAGACACACACACAGACACTCACAGACACACACACAGACACTCACATACACACACACTGTCAATCACAGACACACACACAGACACTCACAGACACTCACAGACACACATCACATACATTCACTAATTATTTTAATAAATATACATTTTCCACCCAGCCTCCTTACCTGGAGAGCTGGTGTGGATGATGCATCCTTCCCTGGGGTCCTGCTGAGCGGCGTGCGGCTGTGCTGTGCGGAGATCAGGCGCTGCGAGGGAGCTCTAATCTCACCGCTCTGCTCCCTTGCACGCTGTCTGCTGATACCGCGGGAGCCGGAATATGACGTCATATTTCGGCTCCCGCGGTAATCAGCAGACAGCGCGCGAGGGAGCAGAGCGGTGAGATTAGAGCTCCCTCGCCGCGCCTGATCTCCGCACAGCACAGCCGCGCCGGGGGCCGAGATGGTGGCTGGCAGGAGGGAGAGCTTCCCTCCTGCCGGTCACTGAAATTTTGCGCCCCCAGAGCCCGTGCGCCCTAAGGCGGCCGCCTGTGCCGCCTTATGGACGCGCCGGCCCTGAATGCTCAGCAGGCTTGAGAGAGGGAAAGCTCTTATCACAGATGAAACAATTGACTTAGCTTCCAGAGAGTGAAAATCAGGTTCCCGGAGTTCTCCTCCGGTGAGGTTCTTTCTGAGACAGGATGAGAGAAATCCAGATACTAGCCGTGGTCAAGGAGAGGAGAAGGAGGTTAGTTCGAGTTCCAGTCCGGATCGGTACACAGGTATGTTTGCAGAGAAACTTTTAGCCGGTTTGATATCGCGTTAACGCTGTTCAATAATCCAGCGTCTTGTATCTGGCGCGGTCGCATTATGTAGCGTGGCGAGACCGCGTCAGAGAGGGGGTGTGGCTAAACTCCGTCAACCCGGAAGAGACAAGGAATTACCGGTAGTTGGGGCATGACAGTACCCTCCCTGTAAGGAGCACCCACAGGGTGCTATCAACGTGGTTCAGAAGGATAGAGTTTGTGGAATGCGGAAATTAACCTATTGGCATGGATCACAGAGGAGTTTTCCCATGTATCTTCATCAACTCCGTAACCCTTCCATCTAATGAGGTACTGTAGAGAGCCACGATGGATCCGTGAATCCAGAATCTTTTGGATTTCGTATTCTTCTTCACCTTGTACCAAAACAGGATCAGGAGAAGTAATTACATCTCTATGGAAAGGGTCAGGAAGATGGGGTTTGAGCAAGGAAACATGGAAGACAGGGTGAAGTTTCAAAGTAGGTGGAAGCTTCAATTTCACAACGTTACGGTTGATAATAGACAATATTTGAAAAGTACCAAGAAAAAGGGAACTTAGTTTCTTTGAAGGACGGTTGGTGGATATGTTTTTTGAGGAGAGCCAGACAAGATCACCAATTTTATAAGCGGGGGGAGGTTGTCTCTTAGTATCCAAAAACTTATTTTGGTTGGAGGATGCTAATTCAAGATTTTCATGTAATTTTCGAAATAGGGAGGACATGTGAGAGATTTGATTTGAAACGGTGGGGTTAGATGAAGGAATTGTATGAGCAGGAAACGAAGAGGGATGAAACCCATAATTGGAGAAGAAGGGAGTCATTTTGCTACTTGTATGAACTGAGTTGTTATATGCAAAATCGGCCATGGGCAACCATGTCATCCAGTCATCTTGTAAGTGGGAACAATAGCATCGTAAATATTGCTCTAAGCATTGGTTAACTCTTTCAGTTTGCCCATTGGTTTGGGGATGATAAGCGGAAGACAGTTTACATTGAATACGAAGAGAAGCACACAATGAGTTCCAGAATTTGGAGGTAAACTGGGTTCCTCGGTCTGATATGATTTCATCTGGAAGTCCATGAAGTTTCACTATATTATCGAGGAATACTTTTGAGAGTTCAGATGATGAGGGTAATTTCTTCAAAGGGATAAAATGGGACATTTTTGTGAAGCGGTCCACTACTACTAAAATGGTGGTATGATGTTGAGAAGGGGGAAGTTCCACCGAGAAGTCCATGGAAATGGATTGCCAAGGTCTCTCCGGAATCGGTAGATTCAATAATTGACCAAAGGGGTGATGATGTTCAGATTTGGATCTTTGGCAGGTTGAACAAGTTTTGACATAGGATTCGATGGTGGTGTCCTGGCGAGGCCACCAATAATATATTTTGGATAATTCTAGGGTCTTTTTTATACCAGGATGACCAGCCAGAGGAGAATCATGAATGAATTTGAGTATTTTATTTCTGAATGCGGGAGGAATGTAAATTCTGTCATTGAAATAATAGAGACCATCTTTCTTTGATAACTTAATTGATTTAGGAAGTTCAAGAGCATCTTTACTTAGGCCTTTTATGTCATCTATGAGGGACGTTAAGATTCCGATGACTGTATGTGGAGGAGGTTCCAATTCAAGGTCTTGGTGAATTCTGGAAAGGGCATCCGCTTTTTTGTTCCTAGATCCGGGTCTAAAGACAATTTGAAAATGAAACCGGGAGAAGAAAAGATTCCATCTTACTTGCCTAGCAGAGAGAGTCTTGTTGGAGTGAAGATATTCAAGGTTTTTATGGTCAGTATAAACCATTATAGGAGCTTGTGTTCCTTCAAGAAGATGTCGCCAGGTTTCTAAGGCTGCTTTTATACTCAATCATTATTTTTCTCCTATAGGGTAATTTTTTTCGGCAGGAGACATTGAACGTGAAAAAAAGGCAACTGGATGAAGAGGATCTTGAGGAGTTTTGTGTTGGGAGAGGACAGCTCCGATGGCTGTTTCTGAAGCATCTGTTTCAAGGACATAGAGACATGTGGGGTTTGGAAGTTGAAGAATAGGAGCAGTAGTAAATCTTCTTTTTAATTCATCGAAGGCTTTTTGAGCCTTTTCATTCCAATGGAAAGGATGTTTTTTGCTGTTAAGTGAATTAAGTGAATGAGCTACGTCAGAGTAATTTTTAATACATTTTCTGTAGAAGTTGGCAAACCCCAGAAAACGTTGTAATTCTTTTACATTAGAAGGAATGGGCCAGTTGAGGATACAATTGATTTTAGAACTATCCATGCTTATCGAATGAGGGGTAATAACGTAACCTAAAAAGGTTATTTCATTGACGTTAAAAATAAATTTTTCTGGTTTAGCGTATAATTTATGAGTTCTAAGTCTGGATAACACCCATCTCACGTGTTTTTTGTGTTCCTCAGGAGTATTAGAATATATAAGAATGTCATCTAAATAAATGATAACACAGACGTCTAGAAGATCCCTGAAGATGTCATTTATAAAATGTTGAAAGGTTGCAGAGGCCGAAAGGCATCACAAGATACTCGTAGAGTCCATATCTCGTTCGGAAAGCAGTTTTCCATTCATCGTTAGCTTTGATTCTAATGAGGTTATATGCCCCACGGAGGTCGAGCTTGGTGTAGATAGTAGCAGTTTTTAACCGTTCAATCAATTCATTTATCAGGGGAAGAGGGTAACGATTTTTAACTGTTATTTTGTTTAAAGCTCTGTAATCTATGATGGGACGTATAGTCTGGTCTTTATTTCTCACGAAAAACATACTGGAGGCAGCAGGTGAGCTGGAAGGTCTAATGAACCCCTTACGGAGGTTTTCACCCAAGTATTCCTTGAGGATTTTTAATTCAGATTCAGAGAGAGGATAGATGTGCCCAAAAGGTATGGGGGCACCAGGTATGAGGTGGCTTTGAGGAGCAGGAGGAAGACCAACCACAACAGGCATCCCAGGGTGCTCGTTGTCACCTATCTGGTACCCGTGATGTTGTACGTGGCTGGGGGGAAGAACATACCTTCATTGAGATCACTGAGGAGGAGGAACGGGAAATGAGTAGCTCGGCATCCAACCTTGTGCAAATGGGGACTTTCATGCTGCCGTGCCTGTTGAGGGACCCTCGTATAAAAAGGATGAAGGAGAACGACCTGTACTGGGTGTCCACGCTACTAGACCCCCGGTATAAGCAGAAAGTGGCTGAAATGTTACCAAATTACAACAAGTCGGAAAGGATGCAGCATTTGCAAAATAAATTAAAAAGTATGCTTTACACAGCATATAAGGGTGATGTCACAGCACAACGGGAATCTAACAGGGGAAGAGGTGAAAGTAATCCTCCTCCTCCCACGACCACGCCGGCAAGGACAGGACGCTTTAAAGACGTGTTGTTGATGGAGGACATGCAAAGATTTTTAAGTCCTACACATCGCCATAGCCCTTCAGGATCCACCCTCACAGAACGACTCGACCGACAGGTAGCAGACTACCTCGCCTTAACTGCAGATATCGACACTCTGAGGAGCGATGAACCCCTTGACTACTGGGTGTGCAGGCTTGACCCGTGGCCTGAGCTATCCCAATTTGCGATAGAACTTCTGGCCTGCCCCGCTTCAAGTGTCCTGTCAGAAAGGACCTTCAGTGCAGCAGGAGATATTGTCACTGAGAAGAGAAGTTGCCTAGGTCAAAAAAGTCTAGATTACCTCACCTTTTTTAAGATGAATGAGGGATGGATCCCGAAGGGACTGACAGTGGGCGATACATTCGACTAAAAAAGGCCTGATGAGATGAGCTGCCTTGGGCTAAAAATGGTCCACACGCTGCTGTATTTTAGCTCTGAATGCCGGTTGACTTGCGTGACTTATCCGCCACCAACTAGCGTTCAAGCCGCAATGTTTTAGGGCACTTTCTGCCTGGGAAACAAACATCAATTTTTCTGGCGGCTGCAACAATACCTAATTTTTCAGGCATGTGTACATGCCTAATTTTTCGGGCCTCTGGTGCTGCACTGTGGCTTCAAAAACCAAACCAAAAAAAAAGGCACATAACAGGGATTAAACTGATAGGAATAGTACTACTTAACACACCACTCCTATCTGGTGGCACATTAGATTGCACGTGCAGTGCCCGAAATTTGAAGTAGGAGGACCGACCAAGCATCTTTTTCCATCTCCCGGTTCCTAAAATCGATGCCATATACACGTCCCCTGATAGGGCGCCAGCTCGTTATTCTCTTGGGCGCCAGCTCGTTATTCTCTTTTTCACTTCACTAGGGACACTTTACTGCACAATGTGCACTTAGACCCACTCTTTGTCTTGCACAGTGTTATTCCTAGCCAGCATCTGTGATGGGAAATCAGGCAGTCATCTAAACGTTTAGCTTTAGCTTAGAACACCCTTGAAGGTGCTTAAGGAGATTAGGGCTAGTTTAGAGGATTCTTCTTAGAACTCTCTGAGTCTTTATAGCCCTTCTACCTATCCAGCATTTCTGGAAACTAGCTAAGAGAAAGGGTGGCTGTGTGTCTGTGATACATTTAACTTTATATCACTGTGAAGAAAAGGGACTTTATCTGACCTTTTCTTCTATTTTTATGTATTTTGTTTCATTTTTCCTGCCTACAATGGATTATTAGTTCGGCAGTTTGCAACTACCGAACCCCGACCTCCCTCCTGGCTTGTTATGTTCAAAAGCACCGTCAATTAAGTGTTCCCTGGGTGGTCGCTGTTCGTATAGCCGAACGCCACGTGGAAAAGAAAACGGTGGCCATCTTGTTCGCACGAGGAGAGTCAGCGGGACTTGGTCGTCGAGTGTCTGGAACTAAAATCGGACACTCGACCGCACGAACCAACGCTGAAAACTACCGAACTCCTGCTTCTCCTACTTACCGAACAGCCAGAAGAGCGGCATTCGGTAGTTATGTTCGTACAGACCAGGCGAACAATCACTACTATGAGCCAGGAGGGTATATTCGGTATTTTGGCCGCTTTTCGCCTTTTTCCCCATTGACCGACCACACACGCTGAATTCGTGGAACTGTTTTGGGCAGGAGCCTTGTGTGTGGTCGGTAAAACAGGACTTCCACACTTTTCAAGAACCCCTGAACCGATCTGGGTGAAATTTGGATATGTTTGCCTCCCAGATCGGGGCTATCAGGGGATATGTATTTTGTGGGGATACCTTGTGGGGAAAGGGGTGTTCTAACTTTTGGGGAAAATGTGTGCCCTTTGCCTGGAGATAATTGATTTACTCCTTAACTTATCTCAATATCTCCCAGGCAGAGGGAGGGCGTGTATTAGTAAAATACTGTACAGTGATTGGTGAATGTATTTGTTTGTTCTGGGACGTCCTCTTTTAGGAGGATCCCCCATAAAAGCCAGCCTGTTTCAATAAAGCTTAGTTCTGTTACACCCTTCATGAAGTCTTGGCTCATATTTGGGGAAGGAATATTCTATCTACTGGGAAGGATTGTCTGTGAAGCTGTATTCATCTCTACCCCCTGCTGGAGCTATAATCACTAATACTCAGCAGTTGGGAAAGGAACAGGAGACCGCAGCACCATCACCACTGCAGGTCTTAACAATCACCATATTGACACTTTATCACTCCGGTGCCTATACACTTTATACTCTCTGCCTATACCCATTTATTTAGAGGGAATTTCCTTGCCCCTGCCAATATTATATAATAGGTAATAGTATTACCATTATTACACAATTAGCCACTATAGGGGAATGAGTATAGTATCCCTTTGTTATTTAGAAATGATACAATAAAGACTTTTGTCCATTACTCAATTTATTTTAACAAAGGGTACTAACCACGGTATTAGGAAGCATTACTCTGCTTTCCCTTTCTCCCTCTATTATACACCTATGCTCACTAGGATTTGTAGGTATCACTTTATTATAGTTGTCTAACCTTTTCCTATGCCAGTTTTAGATCTCCTTCTTGGGAGATTTTTTCTTTTTTCAGTTTATTAGCATACTTTCAGGGACCCTTGGTGTTGTACGGGGCTGGGTGGAGGAAGAGACCTTCAATGAAATCAGTGAGGACAAGGAACGGACATGGCTAGCTTGGTATCCAACCTTGTACAAATGGGGAGTTTGCGGTTGTGCAAATGGACTGTTTGCGGTTGTTTGCGGTGCGTTAAACTGGGAGTTTGGTCTGTCACTGTAAAGCGGGCGTAACCCTTACACTACCTGATCGATACAACATCATACAGTAGGTCCCCCCTCATTATTTTTATGGCCCCCACCCACTGCTCACGGGTGGGGGCAGGCGGGAGGACAGTAGGTCCCCCCCATTGTGATTTATGGCCCCCACCCACCGCGCAGGGGTGGGGGCCGGGGCGGAGGACAGTAGGTCCCTCCCCTTATCCTTATTTACTGAATATTCCCCTGTATAACAATGTATGGCATTTAGTGAATATTCCCTATTCTGCTCTGTGTCAGTGTGTATCAGGGTCTCTGAGGACAGGTGTCAATCCATATCTGCCAAGTGACCCTATGTAGGGGGAACAGTCCCTATTCTGCTCTGTGTCAGTGTGTATCAGGGTCCCTGAGGACAGGTGTCAATCCATATCTGCCAAGTGACCCTATGTAGGGGGAACATTCCCTATTCTGCTCTGTGTCAGTGTGTATCAGGGTCTCTGAGGACAGGTGTCAATCCATATCTGCCAAGTGACCCTATGTAGGGGGAACAGTCCCTATTCTGCTCTGTCAGTGTGTATCAGGGATCCTTAGGATAGGTGTCAATCCATATCTGCCAAGTGACCCTATGTAGGGGGAACAGTCCCTATTCTGCTCTGTCAGTGTGTATCAGGGATCCTTAGGATAGGTGTCAATCCATATCTGCCAGGTGACCCTATGTAGGGGGAACGGTCCCTATTCTGCTCTGTGTCAGTGTGTATCAGGGATCCTTAGGATAGGTGTCAATCCATATCTGCCAAGTGACCCAATGTAGGGGGAACAGTCCCTATTCTGCTCTGTGTCAGTGTGTATCAGGGTCTCTGAGGACAGGTGTCAATCCAAATGTCAAGGTGTCAATATGTCATATGTCATATGTCAGGTGTCAATCCATATCCATTGTGATTTAGGAATGTTAGGTGATTTATGCCCTTTATGGATTAAAACCAGACTCTGCATCAACTGTGTAATTTTCCATGGGAGTTTTGCCATGGATCCCCCTCCGGCATGCCACAGTCCAGGTATTAGTCCCCTTGAAACAAATTTTCCATCACTATTGTGGCCAGAAAGAGTCCCTGTGGGTTTTAAATTTCGCCTGCCCATTGAAGTCTATGGCGGTTCGCCCGGTCCGCCGGTTCGCGAACGTTTGTGTTCGCGACATCACTAATCATAAGATATAAAATTAGTTTACAAAACAGTATGTGGTTACATATTTTATAAGATTGGTTGCAAGATAAAATTAGTTAGCAAGCAGTCATACAATGTACAGTTTCCAATAAGTGCTCTGATGGGGGCTAGAGTACACAGAGAATGCAACTTATGCTGACATGTATACAGCACTTTACAGAGAAAAAGTTAATTACATATAAAGAGCATCAGATGTAGGCTTTAATTACACTGAACATTGGAATCAAGATATATTCCCTCACACAGCCCTGTGGGCGGACTCAGGGGCAGCCCCAGGGGCCCAGACGTTGAGCTGTGTCAGGGGCCCCACAATTTCTGATGGCAGTCCTGCCTATTACTGTCAGGCTATGTTTAATGATTGTGTGATGGCTATGTGTGATGTCTGTCAGGACGCCAGGGCTGCCATCAGAAATTGCAATCAGTGTTTTTCAGAATGTCATGTAAGCAAACCAGCTCAGAATCAGCAATACACCCGGAAACCACAGATGGCAGCACTGGTTAAGAATTGGTAATAAGACAGATGGTCACGGCTGGATGGCCTGATTCAAATGAACTCTTGTGTAGAAGTTGTGTAGCAGGGGTCTATGTCTTAGCTAGCAAAATAGTGGTGTATATAGATGCTCTTAACCTTTATAGTCAGAGTTCCTTGTTGATGATGGGCTAAAATGTTGATGTTAGGATGCCATAGATTATTCTTCCATTTTTTTAAATTTATTATTTCTAATTTGGCAATTAAAATAACATTTTGGGTCATTTTTACCATGAAATCAAAAGGAGTTGGAATACATCAAAGCCAATTTAGATCTATTTACAGAGACTTTAATTTGGAGTTTAAGGAAATTGTGAACATTTAAGTGTCTCTGATAGGTCTCTGAATTTAAGTCTTATAACTGATCTAAATGATTTTTACATAATGTGCCGCTATGGATTTAAAGCGTTATAAATAGCCCCACAAAAAACAAAATAAAAAAACAATAACATATATAGCATGTATCTATATAGTTTCATCATGTTCTTAATTTAATTTTTCTAAAAGTACAAAACCACCTTGGCTGTATCACAAATAATATAACAAGAGAATAGCAAATAGCAACAGAATAGAAAAGAAAAGGAACAAACTTCAATGTCATAGATGTAGACAAGAGACAAAGAAAGTTACTTACTGTTCCTACTTTGCTTCAATAATGTTGATTCTTTGACATAGTCACTATTAAGTCTTGTCAGAACTTATAACAATGAGACCCCAAACCCTCCATGCATCCATCTTCCTACGTTTTGAACAAAATTTGTGCTTTAATTCTAATATTCATATAACTTAATTTCCAGTTACATTTCCAGCGGTCGGAGTCACCGCAGATACATCTTGTTGCTAGTCAAGCAGTGAAGGAAATTATAATATGTTTGATCACTCTGAGGTCTTTATGTACTCTGACAGAGTTTTTAAAATTTCGGGGTTAAAGTAACAGAAATTTCCAGACATTTTGTAATAAGAACTTTAAAGGACTGCTTAATACTGTGGTCATGGAGGAATTTTCTTTTTGAAACATTGCACTTACAAAAATATTTGTACTAGTTACACCCGTGGTATATGTGACATAGGCAGCCCTTAACACTGGCTAATGTGCAAGAATTTGGCCTGTTGTCTGGGGACAAAAGTATTGAGCTTCTAGCCTTGCAGGCAGCGTTGAGAGCAGTCCTGCAAGGGGAAACTTGAATCTCACTTCCCTTACTCTCTCATTTTAGTCCTCCCTGCCTCACTATACATATTATGTCCTTGGCCATCCCCTGCTAACCTCTTCCAGTGAGAATGGTCCATTTAGATGCTTCTCTATGAGAAACATTTGATTGGACCACAGGAAGGCAAGCAGTGATGTCGAACAGGGTGTAAAAATCAGCCAGGCTTTGCCCTTCTCTGGATTCGAGGTAAGTTTATGCTTACTTTACAGGTTTATAATGGGGAAAGGGTACCTAAGTACTAATGCCGAATAGGGAAATCTACATTTAAAAAAAAAAAAAAAGGAACATATGATGGCACATTGATGGAGAGGTTATGGGTATTGGGGAACCATGGCACATGTCTGGTGTTAATTTCCATTATATTAAAGTAACACTCAAAGAACCATAACCACTGATGCCCTTGCAAGAAAGGAGTTCATCAATGCCTGGCGGACATCAGGTAAGTTTTCAACCCATTCTCAAACAGCACTCCTGCCACCAAAACCTCTACAGAAGGCCTCAGTGGTTAAAGTGCATGGAGTGTTCCTTTTATATGATGGACATACCACCAAGCATGTGTTATGGTTCCCCACTGTCCTTAACCTCTCTATCAGTGTACCATTTTATTTGGATATGTAAGTGTTTATATCTCAGATGCCATATGCCAATTAAATACATTATTTACGTATGTCACGTTGAATTGCTTATGTGAGTTCAGAGTGGCTGTGTGACCTGTACATCCGCTTCTGATTTAGTTATGTATGCTAACTTGGTGATGTTTCTAGGTAAATAGAGTTTGAAATAGCATAAAAAAATAGAGACGCAGATGATGTTGAACACATTCAGTTCCAAATGTGCTAAAACATGGCCGTGTCCTCAACTTCTCTGCAAAAAGAATACGGATTGGATGTAGAGGAGAAACTGAGATTGGAGTAGGTGATAAATTGCTGTCAGCTGAGGAATAGTCCAAATAACCCTGAAACAAATTGTAAACATATTGAATTTTTTATTTTTCATCTAGTGTTGGAATAATGTGTTACAAGATTGTGAGAAGAGTCACATAACCTGCCACTCAGATCAGGACTGTCATTCATACTGCTCCTTGCACTTCTGAATCTGAAGCATACCTGCTCAATGTCAATTTTTGATACAGAACGCTATCCCTCTATGACCCTTAGAAGTATCTCTAACATGCGTCAATTTAAACGTGCTCACACTGTAGTGCTGTTTGTGCACGAAAGAACATGCACTCTCTGGCAGAAACTATACTGGCCAATAGCAGACACTGCACATTATATATTCTTACCTCGTACACTTTTGTTTCAACTAGCTTTATTCTTTGTTTATCCTGTCTTCTGTACTCTTTGACTCTGCTTGTTTCCATGTGTACCTATTGTATCTATTCGAATCCAGGCAGTTCTTAATCTATCTACTTGTAGGCCCTACTGTTTTGCCTTCTGTAGACATACCATTAGGCCCGATCATTTTAAGGCCCAGTGATATCCTGTATTATCCATTAGGTTTTTCAAGAGCTCAAGCTCTACATACTCTGTAAAATAGCCTTGTAAAGGATCCTGCTATCCGTGCAGCGCTGATCCTTGTAGCGTCACCCGAAATCCAAGCTGAAAAGAGTGAAGTAGTGATTATAGCTCCCAATTCCCCAAACATGAGTCGAGACTTCATGAAGGGGTAAAACTAATGTGTTTATTGATGGCCAAAATCAGCCCTTTTATGATGGTCTCCCAGCAAGGGAACTCCCACATGGGACCTTGTAGAAGACTGTAACAAAATATGCAGAACCATACAGTATACAGTACAATTCTTATACACACCCACAGGAAGAGTGTAACCCCTCCTCTGTATCCTGGAGATAATTAACTTACCCCTCCTCTCTATCCTGGAGATAATTAGCTTAAGTGGTTGCAGAGAACCTAATTATCTCCCGGCAGAGAGAAACATGTGCTTTTTACCTTTTAACAAAACTGTATTAAAATCAATAACTCATGTTTCGCTGAACGAAGTCCCCATGTTCCACACACCCCCAGATAGCTTGGATCTGAGTGCATATTATAGGCGAATAGCGCTCAGATCCCACGAACACAGTTCTCAATAACGTCGAGTAAAGTTTAAGTTCACCAGCTGTAATGGAAGTTAAACTGCACGAACCCACATACGAGTGTAACAGGGGAAATGTAGAATCCAAGCAAGTAAGGCGAATGATGTGATCCAGAGACAGAGGGCTCTGTCCCAAGTTCCTTAAGACCCCATGACTTAACGGGCCAGCATCCCAGGGTAAGAGGCTAGCAATCCGGCTCCTCCAAGAGATAGGGGGGCAGGGCAGTTTGTCACATGCAGACCCAGTGACAAAAGCCATTTTGTCACAAGCCTGTCACAACAAAAGAGAACCTTTAGAAATATGTGTCAGATTTTATTCCTTAATGTATCTCATATACTGACTGAGTAATAGCAGAAAACATAATAGATACAGTAGACCCCCTTGTTTTAGGCAACCGCACTACAGTTTGCAAATCATGAGGACAGCGTGAGACTTCTTCAACATCAACTCATAATACAAATTCTAAAGGTGCATGGTATTTAATTCTTTGTGTAAGTATTGCTGTCTGATAGACATGGGCAATATCAGAACCTCCCAAATCCTCTAATATTTAGGACAGAAAAGAACATTAGACTCTTGAAGGAATCTGTATTTTCTAAACATATTTATTAGCATTCTAGCACTTATTTCTATTCAAAGACACTTATTCTCAATTGGTGACCTCTAATAGGTTTAAATGTGTACTAAACATTAACATTTGCTCTGAAAATGTATTAGCATTGCCTGAAAAGATAACAAAATCATGTGTTAAAAATAAAGCTATTTTTCCAATGCAGCATGAAAATAGGTTTTGAAAAAAGAACAAAATAATTAAGCTCACACAGACAGAATCTTTTGAATATGCTTTTGTATATTATGTAAAGGAACATTAAACATTTTACCGTTCTGAGACTTTCTTTAAAGTTTAAGATTTCGAATTTTGTATTTTGTTCAGAGAATCAGTCTGGCTGAGAACAAAGATGGCAGGCAGTGGGGAGAATAGTACGCTAACATGTTGCTCAAGTTCTTATTTAGAAAGGAATTTCTTTGTTAGGTGACAAACAAATTGCAGGCATATAAAAGAAGAATAGCTCAGTCTTTGTGATAATACAAACTGTATTGTACCGTGAAAATGTCCTTTCTTTAGCACGACACAGTGGATCCTTCAATTTTCTTTTCAATGATTATACTTCAATGGCCCACTACGTTATATCAAATCAAAATAGTGTACACAGACTTTTCATTCTTTATACTGGAGCTTTCTGTAAGATTGAACAGTGCATGTATGTGCGTGCATGTTTGTGTGTGTGTCTGTGTGGGAGGAGGGGAAAGGGCTGTTAGCTACTTTCTCATCATCTCTAGTGTTCCATCCATTACAATGTTAAGGTAGTTGTCATAGTTATTCTAATGTCTCCTCCTTTCTCTTTTATAAAAAAAAAGCTGTGGTAGTAAAGTCTCCATTAACACAGGGTTTTGCAGCAGGTTAGAAATAGTTATATAAGGTATATTTTACATTTTAGGCATTTTAATATTTATCATGTGTCTACCAATAATTCAATCACATTTTAGAAATATTAAAAAAAAAATGTTTTATGAAAATGGAATTGCCAGTTATTCCCCATAATAAAGGGCTGGAGATGAAGGAATATGGGGAATGGAACAGGGGATTAAAAATAGGAAAATTGATTGCTAAATTTCTTAATCTTATCCATTCACTTAAGTATCTTTCCCCTCTCAATCTGAACTGCATTATAATTACTTTATATTACTTGTGTTATTTTTAATAAATAAGATATCTTTTTATATATCTTGACTCTGTGAAGCGCTTTATAGACAAGGAATTAAAACAATACAATTTTCACTGTTATTTTTTTTTTGTGCTGAATGATATATATATATATATATATATTACAAAAATATGTTGATATATCTTTAAAATAATTGAATACCTTATGCTATTTTTTCTTTCAGTTGATCGACCTGTCAGGGTGTACGCAGATGGCATATTTGATCTCTTCCACTCAGGTCACGCAAGAGCACTCATGCAAGCCAAAAACTTGTTCCCTAACAGCTACCTACTAGTTGGAGGTAAAATATTAAATTAAAGATATAGATTGATGATAAAGAAATATGAAAAAAAATAAATTATATTTACTCTCCAAAGTGCAGTGTCTGGAGCTACGGCTCTAGGTGTGAGGATGCCCTACTTGAGCTGGCAGAAAATAATATTGACTCTCCAAATTGCAGCACCTGTGACTCTGGTTCTAGCTTTAAAGGGTGCACTTCTTGAGCCGGTAAACTATAATATTGACTCTTTAAAGTGCAGGGTCTGGAGCTATGGCTCCAGGTGTGAGGATGCCCTACTTGAACTGGCAAAAAATAATATTGACTCTCCAAATTACAGGGCCTGGAGCTTAAAATTGTAGTTTAGAGGGAGTCCTCATTGAGCCAGCAGGGAGATAAAAAAAAAATGCAGATCATTTTAAAAGCTCCCTCATTGTCAATGGGGAAAGGTAAGCAGGAGAACAGGCCTCGATAACAAAACAAGGCCTCAATCACAATATATCATTTGATAAGTATCACAAAGTTAACACAATCACATCTATTCAGTCTTTTTGTGCAGCTTGATCAACCACAAACACTACATTCACCTCACACTATTGAATGATGTTTGGAAGTCATTTCACCAAAGGTTTACTGTTGATAACTAAAATAGTTATACTGTTATCCTAATATAACTTTGTTATACTAATATAACTTTGTTAAAAACCCGCTAACAACAAATACCTGTGTACATTATAGTCTAGATATCCTCTTTGAACATGCTTAAAGAAACCCACAGTTATCAGGGTCCATTCAGATTACAACAGGTTTGATGCCACACATTTCACGTATTATCATTACTAATGCACTATAAAACGTTAAAGGAGCACTCGAAGTACCATAACGTCTGTGTCAGCTAGTCGCTCTAATCCAATTAGCTAATCCTCAGAAGAGCAAACAGAGTTCATATGTTCCAGCTGAGGAACTTCCGGTTCTCATGAGATTGTGGTGGAGGCATTGAGCAGCAACCAGCAAACCCAAGTAAGAAGTGAAACCGGAAACTTCGGTTAGGTCCCAACGAACACAACCACACTATCTCGCCTCTCCACGGGAAAACACGACAACATGGACAAATTACAGTAGAAAGCCAGAGAATAATGATGAAGACAACTCTGCTTGACCCCGATTTAAATGCATACCGTTATTGGTTTATGTTGAATTCAAATTCATATTTCCTATTTCATATTTCCTCTGCGCAGGAAACTGCTTTGCATACATACACTGTATCAATAAAGAAATATTTCAAACAAATCGGACACTCCTGCCACCATAACTAAAACAAAGCTTAGATATTACCAATATGTCATGACTTTGGGCTTGTACTTAAAGGACCACTCTAGGCACCCAGACCACTTCAGCTTAATGAGGTGGTCTGGGTGCCAGGTCCTTCTAGGGTTAACCCATTTTTTCATAAACATAGCAGTTTCAGAGAAACTGCTATGTTTATGAATGGGTTAAGCCTTCCCCCTATGTCCTCTAGTGGCTGTCTCATTGACAGCCGCTAGAGGCGCTTGCGTGATTCTCACTGTGAAAATCACAGTGAGAGCACGCCAGCGTCCATAGGAAAGCATTATGAATGCTTTCCTATGTGACCGGCTGAATGCGCGCGCAGCTCTTGCCGCGCGTGCGCATTCAGCCGAAGGGGAGGAGAAGAGGAGGATCGGAGGAGGAGAGCAGGAGGAGATCTCTCCGCCCAGCGCTGGAAAAAGGTAAGATTTAACCCCTTTCCCCTTTCCAGAGCCGGGCGGGAGGGGGTCCCTGAGGGTGGGGGCACCCTCAGGGCACTCTAGTGCCAGGAAAACGAGTATGTTTTCCTGGCACTAGAGTGGTCCTTTAACCTTGCAAACCCAGCATGTTAATACTGAGATTGTGTGATTGGCAGTGACAAAAGTTAAGGCTGGCTCCAAGTTGATTATGATTACCAGCAAAAAAAAAGATATTTTTGGATTGTGATCATATTGAAAAATTGCTTTTTTTTAAATTGTGAGTTAATGTGAAGGAAATAATATAACAGTATGAGTGTACTCATAGTATATGTCAGTTTGCAGTGATGAACTAACACACAAGTACAAAGGATTCACGGTGATGAATGAAAGTGAGAGATACGAAGCTCTGCGCCACTGCCGTTATGTGGATGAAGTTATCACTGATGCCCCATGGACCTTAACTCCAGAGTTCTTAGAAAAACATAAGGTACCACATATTATATTTAACCCCTTAAGGACACATGACATGTGTGACATGTCATGATTCCCTTTTATTCCAGAAGTTTGGTCCTTAAGGGGTTAATCACTTTCTGCATGGTCTTTAAGTTTTCCTTTGCGCCTTTAAAAGTAAAATACATTGCTATGTTTTTTTCTGCATTATTATTATTATAATTATTACATTATTTATACACTTCCCATTATATTCTCCAACACTATACAAGGGACAAGAAAGCAAGTACATGATGGCAAATGCATTTAAAAACTCACAGGGGTATTAAAAAGTGGGAATTGTCAGGACTTCAAAGTGAAATTTAGGACAAACGGTAAAACTGAAAACATAGCTGACATTGAATACCTTCCTGATTTGGCTATTTTGGATCAACATTTAACAGGTTGGCTCTAATAACCTGAATAATATTTTACATTTGTAATACTTTGATTATTTTTTATAGATTGATTTTTTTTTACATGAAATATATTTTTTGATATTAAAAGAAAATAATAATTAAAAAGTGCATCAAAAAAATATTCAATTATGTAAAATGCTTATCCAAAAATATTAAATTTGGGCCATAGTTGGAATTTCCAGTAATTCACACTTTAGTGAATACTGCTTAAAGGACCACTCTAGGCACCCAGACCACTTCAGCTTAATGAGGTGGTCTGGGTGCCAGGTCCTTCTAGGGTTAACCCATTTTTTCATAAACATAGCAGTTTCAGAGAAACTGCTATGTTTATGAATGGGTTAAGCCTTCCCCCTATGTCCTCTAGTGGCTGTCTCATTGACAGCCGCTAGAGGCGCTTGCGTGATTCTCACTGTGAAAATCACAGTGAGAGCACGCCAGCGTCCATAGGAAAGCATTATGAATGCTTTCCTATGTGACCGGCTGAATGCGCGCGCAGCTCTTGCCGCGCGTGCGCATTCAGCCGAAGGGGAGGAGAAGAGGAGGATCGGAGGAGGAGAGCAGGAGGAGATCTCTCCGCCCAGCGCTGGAAAAAGGTAAGATTTAACCCCTTTCCCCTTTCCAGAGCCGGGCGGGAGGGGGTCCCTGAGGGTGGGGGCACCCTCAGGGCACTCTAGTGCCAGGAAAACGAGTATGTTTTCCTGGCACTAGAGTGGTCCTTTAAAATAGCTTCCAGTCTATAATTCTTATGTTAAACCATACGATTGTGCATTTTACAGTTAAATATATTTCCATAAAATTAATACTTTTTTTTTGGTAAAATTATTGCTGATAAATACTGACAAATAAATGATAAATTAGTTAATTAGCTTAAACCATGCCTGTAGAATAAAAAAAAATAACAGACTCAAATGAACAATAGTACTCTTAATAATAGAACATGAGCAATTTGAGAGTGTAAGCACCACTCCCAAACTTGAGGACTAAAAAAAAGGTGAAAAGTTATGATGAAAATGGAGGAGGAGGGGAAAGAGCAGAGGTAATATCACCACAGTTGTTTTCCACCTTCGCCAATGTGCGGGAGTTGTTTTGGCAACATCATACAAATATACATCTGTTTTGCATTTTATATGTCAAATCTAATTTCATTGCCATACTAAAGAATAACAGACCCCATACCCTTGGCTTTACTAGAGCACGGGTACCAAATCACCAGGCACCAATCAAAAACCAGGCACCTGCTTCAAAGACTACAATGTTTTTATCACCTACATTGAAAGCCACATTGCTATGTGCCAAACCCCATTATGCAAAAAACTTTGTGATACACGAGGTTCTATATATTTACAGATTGATTTTGTTGCTCATGATGACATTCCATACTCTTCTGCTGGTTCAGATGATGTATACAAGCATATAAAGGAGGCAGGTAAGGTATTTGATTAGTCCTATGCATTTTCATTTGCATCCTCTTCATGTACAGGGTTACTGAGAAAGTAGTACCAAAAATACCAAATATTTATAGACGGAAATTAAGCACTCAGATGCTTCCGCTGCTCTGTGCCCCCTGTCTGGCATTATGAGCCTTTTGTACTAAGGTTAATGTTAATGTAAAAATTTTAATTTCAAACAGTCACCACATTTTTGAGCAGGTGGTTTGAATTGAAATGTGGTTGCCTGAGAATCATAGGCTCTTTAAAAAATCCACAGCTACTGTTTGAAAATGTACTGCAGTTCTACATTTTACTATATCTTTTTATACCACATGCATTAAACAGTCAGATATACATCAAAGGATGTCTGAAGATTATAAAACAGCACATTTCAACTCAAGCCTAAATAACGGAGGACATTCAGTGTTTTATCTGATTTTCCATGACAGGCATGTTTGTACCAACGCAGAGGACAGAAGGTATCTCTACATCCGACATAATCACTAGAATTGTACGAGATTATGATGTTTATGCCAGACGTAACCTTCAGAGAGGATACACTGCAAAAGAGCTAAATGTTAGTTACATAAATGTAAGTATAAAGACTGCTGTTAAACTGGATTAATTCATGTGCTTTTTTCAAAGTCTTTCAGCTGGTTTTATTTTTCCTACATGCATTTACAATACAAACCCTGAGCATGCATCATTCCTATCTATGTTGACCATGAGCTATTAAAAATAGAAATCATTCTGGATAGTATAGATAGAAATCTCTGTTTAGCGTAGAACGCTGTATCAAAATCAGGTATAAGTAGATATATTTGATATTTCAAAATGTGCCTTGTTTTGACCTATTGCTAAGAAAGTTTATTTTACCTGTTTATTCATCATTAAGACCCAAACTAACCTCTCTGCTCTTATTTTTGGCAAAAAAAAGTATATCCTGTTCTTCATTTAGGAGCAAGGGATGGATAGTCCAGTAGTCCTCAGTAAATTATTTCACCCACTCCCTGGGTGTCCAAGACTCTGGTACCATCTTTTCGTCTCTGCTGAGTTCCTATATACCCTACCTTGTTTTAATAAAACTATTGTTTAAATCCTTACACCCCACTGTAAAAGAATATACACATACATGTTTCTTGTTATATTCAGTGAAAGCAACTGTTACGTTGTTCTTCCCAAAAACATGGTCCAAAAAAGCATTCAGACATAACAATTGAAGGTTATGTGGAGGGATCATTATAATCTATAATCATCGGCTCCCCACCATCCTTCTTCATACCCCCCATGATGAATATTTTTTGTTAAATGTAAGTAATATTCTAAATCAGAATGTTATAAACAAATAGACTGACATTGGTCCTTTAAAGAGTTATTTTTTACTAGACATCTAGTATTAGTTACTGGGCATGCCCCTGGCATACCATTACCTTAAGAAGCATGGTTGGTAGTAATATCGCCAGAAAGAGTGGACATCCCTTTGATACTCTAACGAAGGAGAGAGTTGCCAAGTTCATAAGCCACAGTAAATGGGGACCCCAACCCACACTATAATAGTACACAATCTACTTGATTAATATGGAGTCACATGTTTAACAATCCCCCATTCCCCCGCCAGGAGTTAACTTTATAGCTCTAAACTGAAAATACTGTCCCTCAGAGTTATCTCCCTGCATATTGCCATTTAAGTGACCTCGTGTTAAGAGCAAGTACTTACCCAATTAGAGATCACTGCATTTCCCAAAGATAACGACTAATGCAATTGTAATGTGTATAGATTGCTAGGCAAATCCCTTTGATAATCAGTTTGGCAAGCATGTGCTACCACTTGAGGGTCACTTTAAGGGTCACTCCAGACCCCTAAACAACTTTAGCTTGCTGAAAAGCTTTATGTATGAAGAGTGTGTCCTCTTTTTTTCATTTTGCAAAAAGTGCAGATCTCAACAGAAACACCCCCTTGGCTTTCAAGCAGACAATAGGTAATGTTACTTCCTGGTTTCGTTAGCTCAATGCAGCTGACCTCAAGAGGCAGCAATTGCCCAGAGCACCTTACTGCCTTACAAAGAATTCCCATTGAGCTGCATTGGGAAGTCTGTGATTGGACAGCCCCAGAAAGAAGGGGAGAGCTTGCAAATGCAGCAGACAAGAGAAAAAAGAGAGTAAGTGCTAATTAACAGTTGGGCAGCAACCCTAGAAGGGAGATCCCTCCAAACCCATCAGAAACAAAGATAGTGGGAAAAATAGGGATATGGGCTGCGCCAATTTCTATAACAAAATATAATGAGCAGTGAAAATCACAACATAAAATAAGTAAAAATCACAACACATAAAATAAGTAAAAAATACAAATATCAGTAAAATAGGTGCTTAAACATAAGTAATATCCTCAGTGTCTTTTTCCAGATGAATCCACTCATATGAAAGACAAAAACCAGATAAAAAGAACCAATATGTATATAGATGGAATAAACGGGAATAAGCTCACATTTAGTAGAGCTATAGCTAGCTCTAGTGTGAAGGGCGTGGGTTTCTTCCGTCTGGGATATGGTCCACACTCAGGAAAGAGGGTAAAAAGAGACAACTAATAGTGCTCACTGAATAAAAAAACAACAGTATATATAATAACTAAAATAGTACTCACAAGCAAAGAGCAGGCTAACTGCTCCTTGGTAACAGCGCTGGTGGTATGATCCCCACCTCAGATTTCTTGGAGTGCAGGATAATAAAAAATGCCAGTTAAAAATCAAGTGTATAAAAAAAGATAGTTGGGGGCGGGGCCTGACAAGCATGGCGGCGAGACGTGCTTTCCTCGAGCTCCCGCACACACTCGGCGAAAAGGCGAAAACCGGGCCCCCACAGGCAAATCAAGCGGCATCCCTAGACACCCTCCTGCCACCCACACCGGGGGGCACGAGATGGGCCACCCGGAAACCCGATGGGGATCTGCCGGAACCGAGACAGGCACTGCGGCCTGGTGCGCGACGGGCGGGGGAGGCGGCCGCTCCCTCAGCCTGGAGGCGCATGGAGGATACCCGCAGCACACAGCAGCCCTGTAACCCCCCCCCCGGACCGGCGGGGGTAATCCCGGTCCACCTAAGCGACAGGAAAAACGATCTGACAAGCGAGGAACATATCAGAGGGCCGCAGGGTCCATCCAAGATGGCGGAGAACGCACGACCAGCGAGCGGACACGAGGTACAACAAGCCCCCCTGTCAAGCCTGGAACTCATATTCGCAAACTTCTGGCTCAAGCTTGAGCACAGAATGAGACAGGGGACACCGCTACCACTAACCTCTAACCATCCTTCATGCCACCTACCGCCCGACCCACAGCGACAACCGGCACACTCGAATAGGCCCAAATCAACGAGGCCTCCGGTAGCACAACGCAGCGCCCCCACTTCAAGCGAACAAGATGGCGGTGGGGCAGACATCGCCCCCTACTTCCACATGGTGGAGACAACGCCAGTACAATCGGAGAGGGAGAAGACGGATGCTGGGCTGGAGACGGAGCGACTGCTCCTGGGCACAACTGCTACTCATACCGCTCCTACTTACCTTCCCAGGCTGAGGGCCCAAAGGAGGAAACCTCCACAGCATCGCCCACCTCGCAGGAAGACCGCCCGCCGCTGGCGGCGGATGTCCACCCGGGTCTCTCACTGCTCCCGATACGGGAAAGCCTCGGACTCACGAAGCCACCGAGCCTGTGGTACACAGATGCAGCCCTCCACAAAGGCCTGGGGCCGGAAGAAGGCTCCGACATGGGAGCAGCGCACTATAGCCCCTTGGGGCCGGACAGATCCCTCAGCCACTCTGCTGTCGGGACATATACCCCATCTAGCCAGCACAGCCAAGTCAGGGCGTTCGACCTGCTCAGCAACACAGCCCTCCAACCCATCACCCAGGACCGGCATCGGCTGAAAAGATCAACCTCACCTAGGAACTGACCGCCATTATGCAGACCAGACCGCAGGCGAGACATTAACTTCACCACAACGACTGACACTTTTACCTATTACGTTTTTCCGGAGAGGCCATCAATCCTGGCACAAATGCGGAACTCTATCACTTCCAGGGACTTTACATTCACAGATATGCCGAACCGGGCCCTGGGCTCCAGTGCGCAACTCCCACCGTGCCGGGCGAAGGTTTGGACAGCCTGTACAAGCGTATTAATGGTATAAGGTGGGGGCTGCAGCTCCTCTACTGCCAGTGACGTATTAGATAACAGAACGGGACTTAAGTGTTTATATTGTCATTTTTGATTGTCTCATACCCAGAGGTACTAGTGCTCCCTAATAATTAACCTACCCGTAGATCAGCCTGTTGCTGCATAACCAGCTCTATCCTTAAGCGTGGTAGGCCAGTCGATTGCTATGACATGTTCCCCACTGCCCACTAACCGCACATACCAGGCTACGTAAACACTAAGCATGTTTAAAAAATGTACTTATTAACCTGTCCAATGCCCACGCGAGTCTATATTTGTAGACTCTCAATTTATTCATAGGCCTAGTCCCAACAGTTTGATGGCCGATACACATAGTGGACCCCTGCTGTGTTCAGCGCGATAAGCTCCGTTACCCCTACTACGACCCACACACCAGACAAGCGAAACCACACTGTACGCTGTAGGGCTACAGATTTAAATTTGTTATCGAGATCATATCTTGTTATTCATGTGTTACTAACCTGTTTTGACGTTTAGCAAAGCCTGTTTTTCATGTACCGTATACTCAAAAAAAAAAAAAAAACCATGGCTATCTTGCTTTGAGGTGCATTGCACAAAATCTTGCTATTATTGTCTCATGTTACCCCACAATGCCTCCTCTTTCTCTTTTGTACCCCATAACGCATATGCCATAATAAAAGAAAGATTTACAAAAAAAGATAGTTGGCACCAGGGAAGTAAGCCAAAAAAATCTTTATTACAATACACAATTTAAAAATTTATCAAAATGGAATAACGCATAATACCTGGCAGTATGAGTTTAAATAGGGATAAAAAATTTAAAATTGGCGCCAAAACTAAAAACAGCCAATCACAGTACACATAGTGAAATACAACTTAAAATAGGCTAAAACATATATAGGTAGTAAACAGAGTAGTTGCAGTACGTAGGTATTTAATTTAAGTGATTTATTGTGATCATGTGACTATTTTTTTTTTTTTTTGTCAATCTTTCTTTTATTGAGGCAGGAGTTAAATGGGGTACAGAATAAAGAAGAGGGGATGCACAGTATTTGTACAGAGTGGGATCGCTTTAACACAGTAGTACATCTCCTACAAATGACAGCCTCATTTTATATTTTATATTAAGCAGGCTTTTCAGTAGATTAATAGCACGCATAAAGTAACAGTCATAATGGTAGTTTACACTAAGCGATTGAATCATCAGGAGTTAAATGAATTAAACAAATGTAAAACAGGACGATAGGAACAAATTGTAAATAGCTCAACATTAAGTGCAGGTAAGTCATGTTAAGGTGGCTAGCATTTAAGTTAGGCAAGATCACACTTTAAAGCCTACAAGGTACTAAAATATAATGAAAATAATAACTTGCTCCTGTGCCTACCGAGTGAGTAATACAGTGTAGACGGTGGGGCGGATTACATGAGTATCAGGCAGGCTGGCTCAGCTTCTCTAGGGAGGTGCATTAGTACACCGGCTAGTGGTGCTAGTCTAGTTAGATAGAGTTTAAACTGAAAGCAGGCATAAAACAATTACAAAGGATAAGCTCGCGTGGTTCAAAATAACATAAAAAACAAGATTAATCAGTGAATCTTAAACGTTAGCTGGCTGACTAGGCTAAGGAGGTAGCCACATTGAAGATGCCTACATCTCTTATGGCCTATTGGGCAACTGTTAAACATATATAGAAACTAAATGAATTGAGCCATTGCAGTAGGTCAGCTTGCCGGGATACATCGTGCCATCGAGCCGTGGTAGTCCCTCTCAGCCTATTCCCATCAGGGGCAGTTCATGTTGCCACTGTAGCCGGAGGCCCCATCCGCTGTGTTCTCTGGGAGTCTGCGGCAGCATCGTCGCGGTGAGGAGAGTAGTTAGGCCCTGGGGTCCTGTCTGCTTCGGCCGGTTGCGGTTCTTTGGGCCTCTGAGTGGGAGCTGTAGTGATAGCGTCGGGTAAGTCCAGATGGTGGCGAGTAGCCAGGGAGAGCCTGGGCTCATCCCCCTGCTCCGGGTTTGTGTGAAGGCCAGTATCATTTCTCCATGGGCTCGGGGACTTTTCAAGGCCGGGCCCTTTCCCTTTGGGACAGGTCTGGAGCTCGTAGTGTTGTTCCGCCGCCTGCGGCGTATGAGTCTCCACCTTTGTGGGAGATACCTCGGGGTTTCGCCCTTGTGGGCCTTCAGCCCGGATGGGGTCGGTTGGTGAGTGATCATCCGCTTTGTCGAGTACACACCCGGGGGTTTGCCAGGCGCTCTCCGATTGGCGATCTCACGTTTCAGCTGGGCACCCGGGTACACTTGTGTCTGCATCAGTGCATTACTGTGTCGAGCTTCCACTTTCGCCCAGAAGATCTCAAACAGCATTTGCAGGCGAGAGGTTAATGAGTCGTCTAGGCGAAGCTGGGCTTCTGGCAGCGCATGGCCCTCAGTAGATTGTGCATCCGCCATTTTAGTGTTGCTTGCGGCCTGCTGGTGTAGCAGGTAGTTTCGGTAGCCGTCTTCGTTTGTAGGCTGCGTGAGTGTGCAGGATTTGTTGAGCGGGGCCGGGATAACCCCCACCGGTCCCGGGGGGGGGGGGGGGCAGCCCGATACTGCGGGTGCTGCATGCTTTCAAAGTACAGGGAGAGCAGCCGCCTCTCCTCTGCACAGTGTGATGTAGGCCTCGATCCTCCCGTCAGGGTTCCCTGCAAGGTAGTCATGGTTGTGAGGTATCCCCCAGTTCCTCAGCCCCCGTGGCACAGAGTGAGGTGGGTTGGGGTTCAATATCAGGCGGGGTCCCCTTGTTTTCTGCCGATATTTGGGTGCAGGATCGGGAGCTCACTGATTTCGTGTCTGCTCGGCTCCCCGGTCAGGCTCCGCCCCCCTACTATTTGTTTTTTACTCTCTTTATTAGCAAATGAAACAATTAAAACACTAAACAACTAGAACAATAAAACAATAAAAAATAGCAGATGATAGAGGTAAACATGCATACATTTCATGAACATTTTACAGAAAACTATGTTAATCAAAATCTGCATTAAGGCCATGGGGTATAAGGGTCTGTAGCTTGCATACCCATTCCATTTCTGTTTTATCAAGAATATTTGTTATATCCCTATCTCTCCAGGGTATAGTACATGTTTTGATACCTATACATTTTAACAGTTGTGGGTCTTTATTGTAATAAAATGTTTGGATCCTGAATGATTCAAGTATCCATTTTTAATATTCCTGCAGTGTTCACTTACCGTATATACTCGAGTATAAGCTGAAAAACCCCAACTCGGCTTATACTCGAGTCAAGGTCTGTATTATGGCAATTTACATTGCCATAATACAGACTGGGGGGAGAGGGGGGCTGGCAGAGCTGTTACTTACCTGTTCTGCAGCTCCTGTCAGCTCTCTCCTCCTCTGCGCCGTCCGGTCAGCACCTCGGTCAGCTCCCAGTGTAAGTCTCGCGAGAGCCGCGGCTCTCGCGAGACTTACAGTGTAAGCTGACAGAAGAGCAGAACGGACGGCGCAGAGGAGGAGAGAGCTGACAGGAGCTGCAGAACAGGTAAGTAACAGCTCTGCCAGCCCCCCTCTCCCCCCCACTGAACTGCCACTGGACCACCAGGGAAGGAGAGCCCCCCTCCCTGCCATATATCAAGCAGGGAGGGGGGACGAAAAAAAAAAATATAAATAAAATAAGAAGAAATAATAAAAAAATAATAATAATAATAAAAAAAAAAATAATAATAACAAAAAAAGGGGTATAAGGACCACTATGGGAGGGGGGGGGGTATAAGGACCACTATGGGAGGGTGGGTTAAGGACCACTATGGGAGGGAGGGGGGTATAAGGACCACTATGGGAGGGAGGGGGGGATAAGGACCACTATGGGAGGGAGGGGGGGATAAGGACCACTATGGGAGGGAGGGGGGGATAAGGACCACTATGGGAGGGAGGGGGGGATAAGGACCACTATGGGAGGGAGGGGGGGATAAGGACCACTATGGGAGGGAGGGGGGATAAGGACCACTATGGGAGGGAGGGGGGGATAAGGACCACTATGGGAGGGAGGGGGGTATAAGGACCACTATGGGAGGGGGGGGGTATAAGGACCACTATGGGAGGGTGGGGGTGGGTTAAGGACCACTATGGGAGGGAGGGGGGTATAAGGACCACTATGGGAGGGAGGGGGGGATAAGGACCACTATGGGAGGGAGGGGGGGGATAAGGACCACTATGGGAGGGAGGGGGGGGGATAAGGACCACTATGGGAGGGAGGGGGGGGGATAAGGACCACTATGGGAGGGAGGGGGGGTATAAGGACCACTATGGGAGGGAGGGGGGGGTATATGGACCACTATGGGAGGGATGGGGGGGGATAAGGAACACTATGGGAGGGAGAAGGGGGATAAGGACCACTATGAGAGGGAGGGGGTGGGATAAGGACCACTATGGGAGGGGAGGGGGAAGTAAGGACCACTAGGGGAGGGGAGGGTAAGGACCACTAGGGGAGGGGTGAGTCAGGACCACTGGGGGGGTGAAGGAACACGGGGGTGGGGAGGTAAGGACCACTGAGGGAGGAGGAGGGGAAGTCAGGACATATGGGGGGGGAGGGGGCGGCAAAAAAATTTTTGCCTACGGAGGCAAATATCCTTGCACCAGCCCTGCACACACTGCATTCACACACTGCATTCATACACACACACACTGCATTCATGCACACACACACTGCACTCATACACACACTGCACTCATACACACACGCTGCACTCATACACACACGCTGCACTCATACACACACACATACGCACACACTGCATTCATTATACACACACCGTAAATAAATATTCAATTAATATATTTTTTTTAGGATCTAATTTTATTTAGAAATTTACCAGTAGCTGCTGCATTTCCCACCCTAGTCTTATACTCGAGTCAATAAGTTTTCCCAGTTTTTTGGGATAAAATTAGGGGCCTCGGCTTATATTCGGGTCGGCTTACACTCGAGTATATACGGTAATCTAATTATCAAGCACCTTGTGGCCATTCTAACATACTGGAAGCCAAAGGGGCATTCAAGCAGATATATTACATTCTTTGTATTGCAATTAATGAAATCTTTTATCTTATAAACCCTTTTTGTCCTATTAGAAGTGAATTTAGTTACTTTGCAAGGTACCGTGGGGTCTGTAGTTTTACTAGTCTGTAGTTTTACTAGAGAAACTCCAAACAAACAAAATCTGTCCTTTTTCCCCCCCAAGCCATAGGTTTTTTGCAAATGCAAATTTTGCATAGTCTGTAAAACTACAGACCCCACGGTACCTACCGTACCTAAGTAACTCACTTCACTTCTAATAGGACAAAAAGGGTTTACAAGATAAAAGATTTCATTAATTGCATTACAAAGAATAAAAATTAGATTAAGTGAACACTGCAGGAATATTAAAAATGGGTACTTGAATCCACTGGCGTACATACCCGGTATGTACACCAGTGCGGCCATGGCCACATTTTGGCAGCCTCTCTGGGCCCCCCGAGGCTGGCAGTGGCGTCATTTTGCGGGCAGGTGGGCAGGTGCGCGAGGGAGCATTCTCCCCTGAGCTCTCTCTGCCCAGCTCCCTCGCGCGTACCGCAGTGATGCAGGAGCCGCAATATGACGTTGCTCCTGCATCAGTAAGCGGCGCGTGAGGGAGTTGAAAGGGAGGATCAGTGCTTCCTCGTCGCCTGCAGGACTACTGAACAGCAGCCCCACTGGACCCCAGGGAAAGCTGGAATCCCCTCTGCACTCCAAAAGGTAGGGAGGCTGGAGAATTAAATAAATAAAAAAATGTGAGTGAGTATGTATGTTAGTGTTAGTGTGTGTGTCAGTGAGTGTGTCTGTTACTGAGTGTGTTAGTTTGTGTGTGTCTGTTAGTGTGTGTCTGTTATTGAGTGTGTGTCTGCTAGTGAGTGTCAGTGTGTTAGTGTTTGTGTCCGTCGTGAGTGTGTGTGTGTGTTACTGTGTTTGTGTGTCTGTTACTGAGTGTGTTAGTTGTGTGTGCCTGTTAGTGTGTGTCAGTGAGTGTGTTAGTGAATGTGTGTGTGTGTGTGTGTCAGTGAGTGTGTTACTGTGTGTGTGTTATTTGTGTGTTATTTGTGTGTTAGTTGTGTGTTAGTTTGTGTGTGTCTCTTAGCGTGTGTCTGTTATTGAGTATGTTTGGTGTCTGTTAGTGAGTGTGTGTTTGTCAGTGAGAGTGTATGTTTTGTGAGTGTGTATGTGTGTCTGTCTGTCAGTGAGTGTGTATATATGTCTGTCACTGAGTGTGTGTCTGTCAGTAAATGTGTGTTTGTTAGCTAGTGTGTATGCTTCTGTTAGTGAGTGTGTGTGTATGCTTGTCTGTTAGTGAGTGTGTGTTTGTTAGTGAGAGTGTATATGTGTTTGTCAGTGAGTGTGTATGTGGGTCTGTCATTAAAGGACCACTATAGTGCCAGGAAAACAAACTTGTTTTCCTGGCACTATATAGTCCTTAGGTGCCCCCCACCCTTGTGGACCCCCTCCTGCTGGGCTGAAGGGGTTAAAACCACTTCAGCACTTACCTTTCTCCAGCACCGGGCTCCCTTGGTGCTGGGGATCTCTCCCCCCCGATCCACCTCTCAGCTCCGAACATGCATGCGTGGCAAGATCCGCACGCCCATACGAAAGCATTACTCAAGTCCTATGGACGTCCAGCATCTTCTCACTGTGATTTTCACAGTGAGAATCGCGGAAGCACCTCTAGTGGCTGTCAGTGAGACAACTACTTGAGGTTGGATTAACCCTCAGAGAAACTGCCATGTTTTCAGCAGCAGGGTTAAAACTAGAGGGACCTGGCACCCAGACCACTTCATTGAGCTGAAGTGGTCTAGGTGCCTATTGTGGTCCTTTAAGTGTATGTGTATCTGCATGCACTGGCGTACATACCGCGGTAGCAGGGGTTGCAGCCCTGCGACCCCTGCGACCAGGTGCCCCCTGCCATGTGTTGCGGTCCCGGCCTGAGCAGTGTAAGCACCCGGTGGGGCCCAGGGATCAATTTTCGCACCGGGGCCCCATGGATCGTGTGTACGTCACTGCTTGAATCATTCAGTATCCAAACATTTTATTAAACACAATAAAGACCAAAAACTGCTAAAGTGTATAGGTATCAAAAATGTAGGTGGGGATATAAAAAATATTATTGGTAAAACAGAAATGGAATGGGTATACAAGCTACAGATCCATATACCCCTTGGCCTTAATGCAGATTTTGATTTACATAATTTTCTGTAATATGTTCATGAGATGTATGCATATTTACCTCTGCTCTGCTATTTTTATTGTTTTATTTATTTTTATTTCACTTGTTATATTCCCTTATTAATTATAGCCCTCACATATATTTCTAACCGTTCATATATGTAATCCTCATATGTTATTTATTATTATTTGCTAATAAAGAGAGAGTAAAAATAGTCACATGATCACAATAAATCACTTATATTTTGTGATAGACAGCTAGTTTTTACATGAAAATAAATACATAAGTACTACAACTACTCTGTTTACTACCTATATATGTTTTAGCCTATTTTAAGTTGTATTTCACTATGTATACTGTGATTGGCTGTTCTCAGTTTTTGGGCCAATTTTAATCATTTGTATGCCTATGTGTGACGAAACCAACCTCGCCACTGGGCACTGGAGAAGCCTGTTTGCGAGCCTCCTACCTACTGACTATGGCCCCTGGGTTATTTGGGGCATATTGTACTGTATATGGCTGCTACTGCCCATTTAAAATCATCTATGAACAGATTGGGACTTTTGGGACTACTGTCCCTTTAAGACTATGAAGCATATTCCAGTGTACTGCCTGTAATATTGTATATGTATTTATGTGTTAAGTTTAACCTGGGTGATTTGTATGCAGTATTCATCTGATTGTTCGGTAGAATCACTCCATTCATTATATTGAGTGAAACTACCGAACAACCAGACCACCCAGGAATAAGTGTGCCTCCAATTACAGTTTGCAACAATGTTGCAAACGGGTAATTGGCAATCAGTGTAATGTATTCTTTGTCCTCTGGGTGGCCGCCATTCGGGAAACAAACACGTGGCGGCGGCCATCTTAAACTACCGAACAGCGGTGTTTTGCCGTCGAGTGTCTGGAACTAAAATCGGACACTTGACTAGGCAAACACCGCTGAGACCTCCATACTTCCAGAAATTCGTATAGAAACTACCGAATGACCCGCCGTTCGGTAGAAAGAACCCCACAAACAAGGGAATTCATTCAAACCCTCTCCAGGCTCTATAACACAGGCAATTCGTCTGTTTTCATTCCCTTGTTTGTGACCGACCGCAGGGCCAAAATGCATGGAACTGTTTTCGGATACTTTACCCATGCGGTCGGTCAAATCTTTGGAACCCCATATCTCCCGAACCGTTCATCCGAATGACTTGAATTTTGAATATGTTGTCCCCCTGAATAAAGGCTATCCAGCGATGCTGGATTTAAAGGTGTACCCCCTGGTTTTGGGGTACATCCAGAACTTGGTTAAAAATGTGTACTGTATAATTGGGTTTACTGTTATCTGAGGGGAGGGGATGTGTGGGCTGAACCATGTATGTGATTGGTTGTTTTATGCCTCCCCCTGAGTGTGGCCTGTAAGTGTACAACTGTAATAAAAGCCAGACTGGGTGTGCTAGCACCTCAGATCATCTTGTACCTTCATGAAGTTTCGGCTCATGTTTGGGGGATTGGAAAACTACACTCTGGGGATTGCTATAATCACTATACTCCCCAGGGTATTATCGCTGAGCTCTGCTAAGAGCTGTTCCTGTGCCTGCTCTCTGGAATTCGGAGAGGTCCATCTACTGGAAGCTAGACCCTGGTCTTGGGTCCAGAGTGGGTAGCGTGGCGAGACCCCAACCAAGCTGCGGCGGTTCATGGGAGTCTACAGTGGTTATGGTGTCTGGTGGAGTGCTTGGAGTCCTCAGAAAGCACTAGGAGCATCCGTCAGCGGAGGGTACCCGGTCGGGGTGCCAGCGGTTCCGTTACATACAGAGTCAGATATAAGGCTTGCGTTTCCGTTTTTTCACATTGAAATTTGCCAGGTTGGTTATGTTGCCATTGAAACCGTATGGTAGCCCAGGAATGAAAATGACCCCCATGATGGCATACCATTTGCCATAGTAGACAACTATGTAGACAAAGGTATTGCAAACAGAGTATGTCCAGTCTTTTTTAGTAGCCACTTAGTCACAAACACTGGACAAAATTGACGTTCAAATTAGTTTTTTGCATTTTTCACACACAAACAAATATTAACACTAACTTTGGCCAGTGTTTGCTATACCGCGAGTAGGGGCATGTCTAGAAAACACACTGTAAAAAAATAAATAAATAAATAAATACACCGGTACCCCCCTCCCGAACCCCCACCTATGCCGCGCGAGTGGGGGCTATGAAAATAAAATTGTCCCCCCCCAAGGTGACTAGGGGTCCCCAAAAATTAATAAACCCCTAAAAATAGTGAGGGAAAATAAAAAACTTACCATTTAAAGTATTTTTTTTCTAAAATATAAAATTTTCAGCCTCAGAAAAGGCCAAATAAAAACCATAATACCCGCTGAACTTGTAAAATATTAAATTAAAAAACCAAGCGCAATAAAAAAAATCAGACGAAAAAAAAATTTAGGGCCCCCACCAGCCACTCAGGGGTGGGGGCCTGGGTGGAGGACAAAAAGTGTCATCCCCTCCTTCTCATTTAGAGCCCCCACAAGCCGCTCAGAGGTCGGGGCCTGGGGGAGGACAATAGGTGACACCCCATTCGCAGCCACAGGCTGCTCTCTATTTAGTAGACATGCCCCTACTCGTGGCACTGCTCCCTGCCGCTTCTATCTATACATATGACAAGGAGGGAGCTGTGCGACTGGGAATTCCCTCCTTGTAATAAAGTGAACGAACAAACAAACACAGATATTCATGAATTAATGAATAGATGAAATTCTCGTTCGCATGCCCAAGTGTTTAACTGGGCATGCGCTAGAATTTCACAGCGCTATCTAGTGTGGGCAGATCACCACCATTCCCCCCGCCGAACCCTGGTTGGTCACCCATTGCCTTTATGTACTCTATTTAATCCCTCTATATCTATATAAAGAGCATAGTTCAGTCGCTTTTTATCCAACTGGTGAGGTGTTTTTTTTTGTTTTGTTTTTCTTGGATGTTGTTTAGTTAAGGAAATTAAAAAATGTAAATTAATTGATTCTGCAACAAATTAAATGGAGTATATTACAATTGTAAGATAGATGAGAAAAAGATAAACCAGAAAAGAAGGCATTCATTTTTCTTTTTCTTTTTTTATATAATAGAAATATAATATGAATATAAATGATTACAATGTTAATGAACAATACAAAGGCAATGTTATAATGTAATGATTACAATATTAATGAATGATATAAAAGGTAGTGTTATAATACAATGGGGAAATTTATTTATTCAACTGTGTTGTAATGCGTGTTAATACTCTTTTTTTGGAACTAATAAAAACTATAATTGAAAAAAAAATAGTGTGGGCAGATGACGTTACCCACAGGGACTTCATCTACCCACACAAAGATGGCGGCGCCCAGAACCTAGGTCCCAACAGAAAATAAAGTTTAAAAACTAGGTAATATGGGGGGGCTTAGGGGCATTTGGGGGTGACTAGGGGGTCAATTAGATGTAGTGGAGTCGGGAGGAGGGTTAAAGAAAATACGGGATTCAGCCATGACAGTGCCGCTTTCTGGTCAAAATAGCTTTGCTGTTAATTTGGTTACTCAGACCTAAAATTTTCAATTCACTTTAAATTCTCACTATAGTTAATAACTGAAGTGGTATTGGTGCCTGGGAGAACTTCTTAAGGTTAGCAATAAAAAGCATGTATTATATTTACTTTTAAAGGGACACTATAGTCACCAATATAGCTTAATGATGCAGTTTTGGTGTATAGATCATGCCCCTGCAGTCTCATTGCTCAGTTCTCTGCCATTTAGGAGTTAAATATCTTTGTTTATGCTGCCCTAGGCACACCTCTCTGCATGTGACTTACACAGCATTCTTAAACACTTCCTTAAAGAGTCATCTAATGTTTACACTTCTTTTATTGCAAATTCTGTTTAATTTAGAATATCTTATCTCCTGCTTTTATTTAATAGTTTGATAAACCCTACAGGAGTCTCCTGTGTGTAATTAAAGTTCTATTTACAGAGCAGGAGATAAAAACTGTTTTTTTTTCAGGTAGGTTGTGTCAGTCACAGCCAGGCGAGGTATGGCTAGGGCTGCATAAACAGAAAGAAAATAGTTTTAACTCATAAATGGATGTTAATTGAGCAGTGAAACTTCACAGGCATAATCTATTAAAAAAAACTGCTTCATTAATCTAACGTTGTTTTGGTGACTATAGTATCCCTTTAATTCTTTTTTGTCTAGCGCTATGGCACACTTAATATACAAATAATATGTGATAGTGTTAATGTTCTAAGGCTTCTATATGCAGTAGCAAATTAAATACACTTTTTGTTCACAGTTACTCTGTCACAGCCCCCTTATACAAACAATCACCCTCATACACAGACAACACCTTCACAGGCACAACACAGCCTCTCCATACACACAATGCACACATCAAGACTACAAGCAGCATCTCCATACACACAGCAAAATGCAAACAACTTCCCCACACACATACACTCCCAGACAGATGATACACATGCTCAAAGATACACATATGATACACATATAATCTTTGTGTATGTGGACTGTGCCTAGAATGCATATCTGTGTTTGTGTGTGTTTCCGTATGTCTGTAAGCATGTGTTTCACTGTGTCTTTGAGCATGTGTATCATCTGTCTGGGAGTGTATGTGTGTGGGGAAGTTGTTTGCATTTTGCTGTGTGTATGGAGATGCTGCTTGTAGTCTTGATGTGTGCATTGTGTGTATGGAGAGGCTGTGTTGTGTCTGTGAAGGTGTTGTCTGTGTATGAGGGTGATTGTTTGTATAAGGGGGCTGTGACAGAGTAACTGTGAACAAAAAGTGTATTTAATTTGCTACTGCATATAGAAGCCTTAGAACATTAACACTATCATATATTATTTGTATATTAAGTGTGCCATAGCGCTAGACAAAAAAGAATTAAAGAGATACTACGTATAGTCACCAAAACAACGTTAGATTAATGAAGCAGTTGTATATATATATATTTATTAACTGTAGAGTAAGAACATTATTATAATATATTTTTGGTGGGAAATACCTACAATGTTTGTGAAGCATTTCAAATGTAAAACCTTCATTTTTTTTTCTTTAGGAGAAAAAATATAGGTTTCAAAACCAAGTGGACAAGATGAAAGAAAAGGTGAAAAATGTAGAAGAAAAATCAAAAGAATTTGTTTATAAAGTGGAAGAAAAAAGCCATGATCTTATTCAAAAGTGGGAAGAGAAATCAAGGGAGTTTATAGGAAATTTCTTGGAGCTATTTGGCCCAGATGGAGCTTGGGTAGGATACTGCTACTGCTATACTATAATATCTGCTCAAAAATGGTACAAGTAAAATAAGAAAGATAAGATTACCCTATTCACGCAAAAACACAAAATCACAGAATGGCTTGCATGCAACTGCATTGTGTGGTTTTATGCTAGACCTTATAGATGTACAAAGATCTGTCAGTGAACTTAATGTAATAATATCTCACAATCTACACTGATTAACCACAACATTAAAACAACCTGCCTAATATTAATATTAAAAAACACACAAGTAATATTATGGCGCTGGATCAATTAATAATAATAAATATGTAGTAAGCAGCACTATATACAGTGAAAAAGCTCAAACACATGTGACTATACAAAACCAGAAGAGTAAAGTGCGCCTTTAAGACCGAAAGGAGTTTTTAAACAAGTGGGAATAATATGTGCAATATTATATAGAAAAAAAAGTGACCAAGTGCATTTGTGCAAAAACCACACTTGTAAATGTATACAAAGATAGTGCAATTTACAATAAAAATCTTAAAGGAAACCACCACCGATCCTGGGGGGTTATTATATTATATAGCAAAAAAAAGTGACCAAGTGCATTTGTGCAAAAACACACTTGTAAATGTATACAAAGATAGTGCAATTTACAATACAAAATTGTACTTAGCTTTCCCACTTTGGAATATACCTTTAACTTGTATCGGCATTCCAATATAGATCTCAAAAAAAGGGGGAAATTTACAATCATAGGACAGAATGTTTGAATGTTATATATGTAAAATATTAACAAAAACACTCACAAGGGTAGAGCAATTTAGTCTGCTCTAAACTTTGATGGCATCTTGTGCAACATATGCAAACTGGAAGCTGTGGTGACAGTTGAAATCTTTATTGACACTTAGCAGGATAAAAGCTGCTCCACAGGCTGTAAAGTCCCTTTATTTTGTGTATCCTCCGCTTTCACTGTGCTGTGATGACTTGTAGGTTCCACTAGTCTAGCGCCGGCTTGCTGGACTCTGGGTACCAAGAACAGTCTCACGACCAAACACTTCCTGAAGGCGGGGCTTTCGGCCGTTAAGCTTGATGACGTAATTATGTCAAAACGTGATGACGCGTTTCGCTGATATGCTCGGCTTCATCCCTCTAGTCCTTGAGTATGCCTTTTTTTTTACACGTTAGTTATGGGTTTTGTTGCACTGTTCCAAATCTGCCTTCCCCACTTGTGCCTTTTGTATTTTATTTTTCCATCATTGCTAACAATGGGAGGCTACCCCAACTTAGCTGGAACATAGGGTAAAGTCATCAAGCCTGACAGGGTCTCCTGCATCACTCCCAACATGGCGGAGACCGCATGTTCCCCCACTACCAACAACGAGCAACATGATATCCTGTCAACTTTTGTAAGAAGCTGGAACGCAGGTTGTGCCAGCCAACCCCTAAGCCTCTGAGTAGCAACTCACCTCGAAAGCCGAATCCAGATGTCAAACGGGAGTCCTCATTTCAGGCAGCGAACCAGACTCTAATATGGCGATGGATCGGGCACCACAGATTGCCAAAGCACAAGGCAATACGGCGGTGGGAACAGACACAGTCCGGGCTTAAGCCACCCATTTGCGGTATATGTGGTAAACTGATGGATCCCATTCGGGCTTGGCGGGCTAAACCTTATCCCTCCAGTGCAGGACTGTGTTTTGCCCATGCAGGGTGTAGGCTGACCCGGGCCCTAGAATTGAGCTATATTGAGATCCTTGTTGCTCTTATCTCTCTATGAATAATATGGGGGGGGGGGGGGGGGGTGCAGGGTTCATTGCAGCCATTGGATTTAGTTAAGTTTTGAGCACTCTTTCCCTTCGTTTTTGATTATCATTTCCTCACTGTTTAGCTTAACCTGTTGATTTTTCCTTTGAGCATTTAGTCAGCGTGGTGGTGGGGGGGTCGGGGCTCCTTGGGGAACCTGCTGTGTACACTCTTCATGTCTTGAAATCTCTATGTTCAACAGCTTATTTCCAGTAAATTGATATGCATGCATATCCTAAACATTATAGACTATAAAACGTGCCTTAGCCTCATAATGCTGACCAACTGTTGTTATACTATGTGTTATTCTGCACTTGCATGTGCTGTTAAGGCATTGTAAGCTCAAATGTTGTTTTTATTTCTATGCACAAAATATATATATATTTTTTTAAAAGGCTACTGCCATTAGGGAACACCACTGCCATGAAGGGATTTATGTGGTCTGCAACAATCTCTAGGTAGTAGGTATTTGTCGAAATAACATGTCTGGACCCAAGGTCCCAGCAGAACATTGCCCAGAGCATAACACTGGCTCTGCCGGCCTGCTGTCTTCCCATAGTGCATCCTGCTGTCAGGTAAACAACGCATATGATCTAAAAGAAAATGTAATTCATCAGACCAGGCAACCTTCTTTCATTACTCCATGGTTCAGCTCTGACACTGTCATCCCCATTGAAGGCACTTTCAGCAATGGACAGGGGTCATTATGGGCACTTTGAGCAGTCTGTAGGTACACAGAACCATATGCAACATACTGTGATGCACTGCGTGCTCTGACACCTTTCTATCATGGACATCATTAAGTTTTTCAGCAGTTCGAGCTTCAGTAGCTCTTCTGTGAGATTGGACCAGATGGGCTAGCCTTTGCTCCCTAAGTGCATAAGTGAGCCTTGGGCACCTATGACCCTGACATTGTTCACCAGTTGTCCTTTCTTGCACCACTTTTGTAGGTACTAATCACTCCACAAGACTCTTAGAGATGCTCTGAGTTAGTTGTCTATACACCACTATTCGGCCTTTGTCAAAGTCACTCAGATCTTTTCACTTTCCCATATTTCCTGCATCCAACACATGAAATTCAAGAACTGACTGTTCACTTGCTGCCTAGTATATTCCACCCCTTAACAGGCGCCATTGTAATTATATAATCAATGTTATTCACTTCACCTCAGTGGTTTTAATGTTGTGGCTGATCAGTGTATACACATTAGTTAGTTCAGCAGCACAATACAACGGTTCCATATTATTATGTACATGAAGGGACATATTTGCTTAGAGACATTGAGTGAATGGTTGGTCCATTTGATGCAGTAACTAGTTATAACTATTATACATAAATCTTAAATGCACATTAGAGGCACTATAATGACTTTATGTCTATGAAGCCGCAATGGTGTTTGGAGGTCCTGTATGCCTTCTTATCTTGAGGTATTAAACCATTAAGGAACGAGTTAACGCTAAAAATGCTCTCATGAATACTTTTCTAATGTATTTTCTCAGTGGGAGGGGTACTTTGGGGTTTAACCAATGGTTTTACCCCATCAGGTAAAATGGTACCCAGGACCTCCAGACACCATAGTGGCTTTATTCCATGGTGCCTGTAATTTTCCTTTGATATTATGTGCTTTTTAAACGTATACTAAATCAAATAAGATGCACAACTCATTTTGCATTATCTATATACACAATGTTTCCGATTCAGCTATATTATCCGAAAACCCCCATCACTTCTTCAAAATTCATGGTTTGGTGTATAAATCAGTATTATATGTTTATGCAAAATGTATGTACCTACCCAAAGCTTGGGGGTTGAAAGAAGAGACAAGTAATCAGCTGCCTGGTGCCGTCATTGATCTACAGGCACCCTGGCAGTGCATAGAAAGGAAAGAAATGTACAAGTAAGCTGGTGTTAAATCTTGGTCTCTTTGGGGAATTTTCAGTGCCTCTTGTACTTGGTCACATGATTAGATAGCAAGCACAAATAGAAAAGCTGAATTATGTAAACTAAAGCGTGTGTTATTCTACACTTCCTGACCCTGAATTGCACAAACACAAAATTTTATAATTTTAGAGTCCCTTTAAACGGACCAAAATATTTGATTCTGTAATTGAGTAAAGGTGATTTATTTTGTTCTAGAAGCAGATGTTTCAGGAACGCAGTGGGAGAATGCTTCAAGCTCTGTCACCACTCCAGAGTCCAACTGGCAGCCCCACCCGAGAACGTTCTCCATCACGATCTCCTTCTCCAACCTTACCATGGGTGATCAACAAGCTGTCCACTCCTTCATCTCCTAAGGGTGCTTCAGCATCCATTAGCAGCATGAGTGAAGGAGATGAGGATGAAAAGTAACATAATGTTTTAGAAAATGGTATATATGTAAAGAAAATACTTGACCCTTTCCTGCCTGATGGACCGACTCAAACATGATTTTTGTTTGTTTGTATAGTGAATAAAGGAGAATGTGAGAATTATTAAAAATAAATTCAGGAATGTTAGAATACTCAGGATCCGTGAGTTAAAATGTTCTAGAAAAACTTAAGTACATCATTTTTTATTGGTGCCCTTAAGAAGCAGGTATGTGTTCAACTGGCAAGTCTAATAATAAAGAGATAACAGGCAGAAAGCTGAATAATTAATGAAGGAACAATTAGAGTTAAATATTTTGGAGCATGTGGTTCCTGGTATACTTGAGCCTTGTGCCTTTGTGCACAGTAAATTGTTTAATATTAGTTAGATCTAGCTTTTCATATGCAATGCACTATTGGATCAAAGGGTATTTACTCCAGAATGCCAAATATTACGCAGCTTGTACTAATAAAACAAGATTTTAATATATAAATTAATACGTCATCACCATGTTGCATTGACGGCACCCTCCACTACCCACACACTAGTGCTAGTGAAGTAAATTGGAGCAGAACACCTTCATGAAAAAATAGTCTGCGTTAACTAAATATAGTGCAATGCTATTTTCAGACTATTTTTTTTTTTATTAAACTATCTTGCAGATACCCTGATACCTCCATCAGACATTATTGACATTAGCATGATTTCAATGAATGCAGGGCATTCAACTTTACAGTTATAGACAAACATTAGACTAAGACAAAACCATAAATTACAACAGAATCAGAGTCATACAAAGAACAAGTAAAACAAGAAAACTTTCTTCCTTCTGTTGTAGAATAAACACAACAGCTAATAAACTGTTTAGCTTGCTACAGCTCCCCCTACTGTTCAGTCTGCCAAACACACATTGTATCATGAATGATGTTATTACGCAGATAATTACGGATATTTGTGAAAGCTGAAAGGTCACAGTTTTTCCATCCTTGGGTGAAAGAGAAGATTTATAAAAACTCTCAATAATATTTCTGTAAAATTAACAAGTGTGATTGTAACTATTAACAAATGAATGTAATGTGTGGCATATTGCAAAGCATATGAAGGCATATCATCTAAAGAATGCAAATACTTTGTCATTTCTAATAATCACTTATCATTGTTTCATATTCTGGCCTGTAAAGAATTTTACAGATGCTCTGTCAAAGACGCATAAAGCTGAATAAAATCTCATTCGTTTCTTTGATTGGTTAAACAGTGTTTCATTGGTTGAACTTCATTCAGTGTAAATAATAGTTAAATATATTTAATTCACATATAGTATGTGTAACACTGTTCAATATTGCACATGAATCTAAATACAGTGCATATCAACCTGTGGTGATATTTAATAAGCATTGCACAGCGAATATCAGTGATTGTTTTAGTCATCTTTAAAGGGACACTATAATCACCAGAACAACAACAGCTTATCATATTTGTTCTGTT
Source organism: Pelobates fuscus (assembly GCF_036172605.1). Taxonomy (NCBI): domain Eukaryota; kingdom Metazoa; phylum Chordata; class Amphibia; order Anura; family Pelobatidae; genus Pelobates; species Pelobates fuscus. Next base: position 121,164,669 of record NC_086317.1, read on the forward strand.
GAGTATAATCATTCATTTCATTTTTTTTGCAGTCTTTTCGGAGAAAAGGCAGTGTTTACATTACAGCCTAAATATACTTCTACTGGCCACCCCTCAAATGGCTACTTGACATATGCATAGTCCCCTTTTGTCATTTTCTTAATTAACCCCATACCCCCAAAAAATACTCAGACACATTGTATTGCGAAAATTAATATCACAGCTTTAATGATATAAAAGGAAACAAATAAAATTATAAGGTCATTGTCAACACAATACATAATACACTATTAACCCCCATTAATTTAACATAGCTACCCCGACAATGACCCACATAAACAATACCAACTATAACATATAAATAAATGAACATAAACATAAACCATTACCACCGAGGGCATGATTTTTCAACTTTCACAATGTAGGGGTATACCAAGATACACCCTACACACACCAGGTTCGGAGCTACCGACAAGCTCGAATCTACCAATACCATTCCAAACGTAACTGTTCTTAACAAACTAAAACTAACATACCGATGACCAAACTTTCTATCCATCCCCTGCCACAGCTCAGAGTTTGACTCCTTAAGCTACCTGAGAACTCCCCCCTCCCCCCAACAAAAACACAGCTTTCTGTAAACCATCCTGCAGACCAAGCAACATAAAGTCTAGACCCACACAGAAAGATGAACACCGTCCGGCCGGTAATATCCTGGAAGCTTAGCTTCCAAATCCCGATGTCTAACGGCCAGCCCCTCCACTCAACGAATATAATGCACCATGATTTTCTTAACCTTCCTCCTGCACTTTTCTAATGCCCTCACATCCCTAGCATGATGCCAATGCAAACGGGAAATCATCTGAGACCATACTACCACCACGCTTGGGACCATCTGCCTCAAAGTGTCCACATCTGCTTTCATATGCTCAATAAGGTCCCGCTGCGGGACCTGCCCCAAATTGTTCCACCCAGCGTGTACAAACACCACATTCGGCACCTGACCTTCACCAACCCGCCTCAATAACTCACAACGCCAGCTGGAACCCTGAAAAACCAAACCACAAAACCCGGACTACTGAACAAGGAAAGCCCAGCTGCATGCTGTGACGACGAACTGCTGCCCTCATTTTTGCCCAGTAGACGAATGTGCCCAGTGGACGAGTGTCCAATCACCCAAGCAGGGCTGATACAAGTAGACAAACGTACCACATTTCCCAACCATTTCAAGATATAAATTAATACATGTACCCACCAAACACCCACTTGAACCTAAACTAAACGGTCAGGTCTCACATAAGTTTTAAAATGCACCAATTCCCACCTACCGATCTTTTTAACCAATTCTTCTGTCAATCCCAGCCGGGTAGCTTCCGTCGCGGCCCAAATTCGGAAAGAGTGTGTCATAAACTGCGACGGAGCCAAGCCCATATGTGCTAGAGCTAACCGGAAAACCCTGAGGAATTGGAACCTCGATAAGGAGGACCTATCTGCGTATACCAAAAACGAACCCCAAACCCCTGCCCGTATTGTCCGAAAAGCCGAAGACACTGGACAAACTTTGACACCTGGCAACGAAAACAGGACTACCGAGCAACCCTTACCAAAGACGTCAGTCTTAGACCGACTAATCTTCCCAGAATTCAACCTCCGAAAGCTGCAAACCCCCTCCACCAAACGATTGCTACTGACCAATTAACTTACCCAAAATGCCCCGAAAAAGGCCCAGCTAAAGGCCACAAAAAACAGCAGAACTTCATATTCCGAAGAACAAATCTCAGAGAGCGCGCCAACCAAACCTAGGAGGACCTCATACAATACAGGACGCCGCGTGTCCCGCGACGTCTGCCCCTTCCTGTACCCCTTAAGTGTTTGCCGGACAATAAAATGCTTAGTCATGTCCTCCCAACCATTAAGCTTGAATGAGAATGCTAGCGCTGTCATGTTCCGCCCCACAACCAAAGGAGAAGCAACCTAAGCAAACAGGCTACAAAAGAACCATAAAAGCATGACCCCCGCACACCTGGCCGCAGCAGAGCTGTGACCCCCCGCACAAACCACCGCCCTGTCCCAATTTTGCCAAACCTTGACTCAGGCAAGAAGTCCGCCAAGCAAGATGTCCCGAGCTGCCACACCTCCGCCGGACAGGGAACCCCTTCCTCCAGTGTGCCTGGAGCCACCGACCGCAACCTCACCCACTGAAAACGAGAGAGCGAGTCAGCAACAACATTCAAGAACCCGGGCACGTGTCGCGCCCGGAAAACCACATTAAATTTCATGCAATACAAAGCAAAACGGCCAAGTAGGCGAACCACTGGGATGGAGGAAGCAGATAAACCGTTAACAGCTTCGACTACTGACATGTTATCAGAGAAAAATATCACCTTCCTGTTCTGAAACTGCCCCACAAAACCCAAAGCCACCACCAACGGAAAAAATTCCAGAAACGCCAAGTTACGAATAATCAGGCTGGCCTCCCATGCCTCTGGCCACGGTTCTGCACACCACTGCCCAGCAAAATAAGCTCCAAACCCTACGCTCCCCGACGCATCCATAAACAATTCCAAATCTGGCAAAGCGACCACCGCCTCCCGAAAAAACACCCGACCACTGAAATCCCGCAGAAAAACCAACCACATCTCCAAATCGGCCTTTATGGAATCCGATACCCGTACAAAATGGGTTAGTCCTGGGTTTGTGGGCCGAACGGGTTTGTGGTCCTGGGTTTGTGGGCCGAACGGCCTGAAGTGTCCACATCCCGTTCGGAAGAAATCCAGCATTCCAGTTCGCCGGCCCGAAAGTTCATCAGCTCCATGTTCGCGGCCCGAACTTTCGTCTGTATCCTGTTCGCGACCTGAACGTTCGGCAGCCATCTGTTTGCATCCTGAACGTTCGTCAGATTCCTGTTCGCGGCCCAAACAGTTGGCAGTTTTCCGTTCGTGGCCAAAACGTTTGACAGTTTCAACATGATCAGCAGCTCCGCCTTTTACCTGTTCGCGGCCTGACTGACCAGCCGTGCCTGACTGCACCGATTCGCAGCCCGAACGTCCCCACACCATCTTTCCCGTGGGAACATGTCTTGGCCGTGTGGCCACACACTGACGCCGTCCTTGCGGTGCGGCTGCCGTTGGACTTCAGCCAGCTGCCACTTCAGCCCTACCAGGCTCCACAGTCGGGCTCCTGCCCCTCCGACCACCGGGCTGCTCGCTGGGGCTCAAACGCTGCGGCGGTCTGGTTTTCCTAGCGGGCCAACATCCGTGGGAAGGCCCGGCCACGCGCAAAGCATCTCCTATATGTCCTTGAAGCCACTCCACTCCCCTCTCCAGCACAGCGTTCCAGACTCCAGCCAACAGCTCCTCCATCTTCAAACAGCAATTGTACCTGAAAGACAAAAACAGACCACCAACCTGCCACAACAACAGGTAAGTGAGGATTAAGTAAGATGGCCCCTAATCTAAAATGGCCCCCTATATATACTCACCCTACCCAAAATCCCACCCCAATATCCAACTAGCCAATCCACACATACCCTTGTTCTATGCCTGTTTCCTAGAAATGTCAAGACCCATTCCCCATAGCTGCGCTGCTCCATGGTCTACAAGAGGTGCTTCCTGGTGCAGTGCAAATGACTCCATGCAATTCTATGAGGAGATGCTGATTGGCCACGTCTGTGTTTGGCTTTGCTGGCTCTGCTCCTGATCAGCCTCCTTGACAAGCTCAGCCAATTCAATGCTTTCCTATGGGATCATCACTTCTGATGATGTCAGCCAAGCGGGCAGATCAGGGGCAGAGCCAGAAGCAGCAGCCTGGAATAATGGCAAGATGTTACAATATTTATGGGGATAAGAGGGGGGCAGGGAGGCAAAAATACTAAAGGACTCAGTCCTGAGGAACCTGGGCAACCGGTGAAACGCATTGATGTCACAGAAGGGAGTGGAGACGGTAGCAGCTCGGGGAAGAACGCTGAAACACAGCATTTGAAGAATAACTTCAGCTTCTACGAACACCCAATGATTAATGCTGGGCAGTGAGTAGCGGCGTATGCCATGCCTTACTCACTATACTTTCTTGTAAGAAGCAGTTTTTTTTATGTGTTTAGAAAATGTTCAGAGCTCTTTTTATCTTTACCTTTGTAATAAATCTTTCTGCACTTTTGAAGCCAATTTGAGCTTAATTACTCTGTCAAAGTATTTTTCTTAACCCTAAAAATTCCGGGTACAATTGTGGGAATACTATTACTACTGCATTTGTTTTGCAACCTACACTATTATGTGTCTTTTGTGTTTTTTGTATACCTTTCTCTATATATGCTGAGAGAAAATCAACTGAAGGATACAGTGTACTAAGTATCATCTTCACTTGCTCAATATTATCTCACAATTTGCACATATTATAGGCTTATCACCTAAACAGCCACTCTCTTTAAAAAATACTGCTCCATTCTTTCTTATCTTTTTCTTGCTTTAATGGCAGCCACAACTGGCCTTACATGCATGTCCCCATGCAAGGGGCATTCCCCCCTGGACCTGCAAGTAAACCACAGTAGGAACAAATACACAATTACATTGGCTCTCCAGGACACTCCGATACAAAATCAGATAATCCCTCCTCTGTACCTGGGAGATAATTGGATCAGAAACTGTACTAATCTAATCCAATTATCTCCACGCACAGAAAAAACATACTTTTTCCAAAACACCCCAAAAGTACCCTAAACATACATAAAACCCCACAAGTTACATCCCCTGATAGTCCTGATCTGGGTGACTGACATATCCAAAAATCACCCAGGTCAGTTCAGGGGTTCAGGAATTTCCTGGAAGTCATTTGTTTGACCGACCGCCCGCATGGTCACATGCCCAAAACAGTTCTATAGAATCAGGGCTTGCGGTCTGTCTAGTTCGGTAGTTTAAAAACGAACAAACTACCAAACATAGTCAATGGTTTTACCCAGGAGCTTGTTCCCCTTGTTCAGACGAACGATTCCCCTGAACAGTTCCCTTCTAACTTGTGTAGAACCGAACGCAGGTGATGATGGAAGTCCAGCATTGTTCGGGAGTTTCTGTGTCCGATTTTAGTTCCATGAGATTCATGCCCAAACACCACTGCCTGCATTCATGGAACAAGATGAACAATTAGAACACTGCGGTGGAAATTGTTACAAAGTGTCAATTAGGCTTAACAAGCTCCAGGGTGGTCTCCGGTTCGTGCGGCTGTTCGGTTCCCGAACTATATAGTTCAAATATACGAATAGAGACTTTTACATTATGTTTCACAGGGTCCATAGTCTGTGGGCACGATGCTGGCAAGCAGGCTCCTCCAGGAACTTGTGGCAATCTCACTGGAAAAGGGGAGTTTGTCACAACGTCCTTAGTATTTTAATATTTTTCCAAGGCGCCCCAAGTTAAAAGATCTAGGTTGTGTATATGTACAGCGCAGGGGCAAATACTGGGCCGCTGTTCGGCAGAAATGCTTGCCGTTCAAGCGCAGATCCAGAACCTAATCTTGGGAGGAACACTGGTAGATTATTTAAAGAAACCATCCAGGCAAAATTACCACTACAGCATTTTGTAGTGGTTATGATGCCAGTAGTACCCTCCCTGAGTAAGTAGTAAAACTGTTTACAAACAGCTTGACAACTTATTTATTTATTATTGCCATTTATATAGCGCCAACAGATTCCGTAGCGCTTTACAATATTATGAGAGGGGGATTTAACTATAAATAGGACAATTACAAATAAACTTACAGGAACAATAGGTTGAAGAGGACCCTGCTCAAACGAGCTTACATTCTATAGGAGGTGGGGTGTAAAACACATTAGGACAGGAATACCTGGGATCTTTCAGGATAGGGGCTGTAGAAGGGTATAGGAGCAGTAGTGTGTGGTAGAAGTGCAGTGTATGTGGGGCAGCTTGTGCGTGAGGGGTACAGTGTATGTGAGGGGTACAGGTTGTGTATGGAGGGGCATTGTGTGTGTATGGGGGGCAGTGTGTTTGTGTGTATGGGGCGGCGATTGTGTGTATGGCGGTGCAGTGTATGTATGGGGAGTAGTGTGTGTGTGGGGGAGTGTAGTGTGCGTGTGTGTGAGGGGTGCAGTGTGTGTATATGTGGGGTAGCTTGTGCGTGAGAGGTACAGTGAGGGGGTAGTGTGTGTGGGGGGCAGTGTAGGTAGGGTACAGTGTGTGTGAGGGGCACAGTGCGTGTGAGGGGTAAAGTTTGTGTGTATGGAGGGGCAGTATGTATGTGTGTGTGTGTGTGGGGGGGGGGGGAGCAGTGCGTGTGGGGGGGAGTTATTGTGCGGTCTGTGGGGGTGGATGGGCAAATTCATGAATATATAATAATAATTTTTTAATGAAAAATAATTATTTTCATATCCCCCCTTCTTGCTTACTTTTGCCTGGGAGGGGTGGCATTTTCTGCAATCCCTGGTGGTCCGGTGGGGAACCATTGGTGGTCCCAGCAGTGAGAGTAAACTCTAGCAGCCTCAGGAGCTGCTAGAGTTCACTCTCGCGAGATTCTGAGCATTGCCATGGTAACCGCAGCAATGCTCCGAGCTCGCAAGAGGAGAACCTGGCGGAGCTGCAGGTTAGAGTTCCCCCATGTCCTCTCTCCCTCCCTCTCCTGCCTGCTGCCAGCATTACACTTCTAGCGGGCCAGAGAGGGAGATCTCTGATCTGCCCTCCGGTCCTGCAGAGCCGGCCGGGCAGAAGGAGGCACAGTTCCCAGTGCTATCATCATAGCACCAGGGACATATCTCGCGGTTCCCCTGTGTGCCCATCACAGGGAACCGCTGGTATAATACATATTTTCATAGTAACTGTTGCCTGTTATATTGGTAAACGGCAGGCATGTGTTTTTTTTGTGTGTTTTTTTAAATGCTATGTTTTAAGTGTGGCAGGGGCGTACCTAGAGCATTTGGCACCCGGGGCGGACCCTGAGTGTGGCACCTCCCCCCCCCCCCCCCCCATAATAAAAATGTAAGAAAACACCCACAATTTTTTTGCTTTCCTATGGACTGTTTGAATGTGCGCGCAGCTCTTGAGTAATGCTTTCCTATGGGCAGTTTGAATGCACATGCGGCTCTTGCCGCGCATGCGCATTCGGATCTGACGTCGGCAGGGGAGAAGAGGTCACCCCTTAAAACCCATTCAGCCACTTACCTTTCTCCAACGTCGGGCTCCCTCGGCGCTGGTGACCTCTCCTCCCCCTGCCGACGTTAGATCCGAATGCGCATGCGCGGCAAGAGCCGCATGTGCATTCAAACTGCCCATAGGAAAGCATTACTCAATGCTTTCCTATGGACGTCCAGCGTCTTCTCACGGTGAGTTTTACAGTGAGAATTGCGGAAGCGCCTCTAGCGGCTGTCAGTGAGACAGCCACTAGAGGCTGGATTAACCCTCAGTGAAACATATGTTTTCAGCTGCAGGGTTAAAACTAAAGGGACCTGGCACCCATACCACTTTATTGAGCGGATCCTTAGAAATAGCATAGGAAAGGGATTTGAGTTCAAAAGATGTAGCGGCTAGGGCAGAGGTTTTGTAGAAGGGGGCCAGGGCAGGGGTTTTGTATAAATGCGCCATTTTTGTAGAAGGGGGAAGACCAGTGCTTTTGTAGAAAGGGGCTGGTGAGAAACTTCTAGAAAACTCCTCCCCTGCCCCTTTCTACAAAGCCCCTGGTCTCACCCCTTCTAGAAAACCCCTGCCCTTCGCCCATTATATAAAAACCCTGCACACTGATCACATAAATTTCATACACTCCGTACACATAAAAACCCTGCACCCCGATCACATAAATTTCATACACTCCCTACACATAAAAAACCCTGCACATCCCCCTCAATTAAAAAAAAAGCTGCACACCCCCTTAAAAAAAACAAAAACCTGCACAACCCCCCTTAATTAAAAAAATCATGCAAACCCTTAATAAAAACCCTGCACACCCCCTTAATAAAAAACAAAAATTTGCAGTGCACATCCTCCCTTAATAAATAAAATACTGCAACCCCCTTAATAAAAAAAACAACCTGCACCCCCCTTTAATTAAACATAACCCCTCTAAATAAACTTCCCCCGTGCTGCACCCCCTTTAATTAATCCACATCCCCTTTAATTAATCCACCCCCTCTATAATTAATCCACAACCCCTCTTTAATTAATCCACAACCCCTCTTTAATTAATCCACAACCCCTCTAATTAATCCACAACCCCTCTAATTAATCCACCCCCTCTAATTAATCCACCCCCCTATAATTAATCCACCCCCTCTAATTAATCCACCCCCTCTAATTAATCCACCCCCTCTAATTAATCCACCCCCCTCTAATTAATACACCCCCCTCTAATTAATACACCCCTCTAATTAATACACCCCCTCTAATTAATACACCCCCCTTTAATTAATACACCCCTCTAATTAATACACCCCCTCTAATTAATCCACCCCCTCTAATTAATAAACCCCCTCTAATTAATACACCCCCTCTAATTAATACACCCCCCCTTTAATCAATACACCCCTCTAATTAATACACCCCCTCTAATTAATCCACCCCCCTCTAATTAATACACCCCCCTTTAATTAATCCACCCCCTTTAATTTATACACCCCTCTAATTAATCCACCCAACTCTAATTAATACACCCCCTCTAATTAATACACCCCCTCTAATTAATAAACCCCCTCTAATTAATACACCCCCTCTAATTAATACACCCCCCTCTAATTAAAACACCCCCCTCTAATTAATAAACCCCCTCTAATTAATCCACCCCTCTAATTAATACACCCCCTTTAATTAATACACCCCTCTAATTAATCCACCCCTCTAATTAATCCACCCCCTCTAATTAATACACCCCCTCTAATTAATACACCCCTCTAATTAATCCAGCCCCTCTAATTAATAAACCCCCTCTAATTAATCCACCCCCTCTAATTAATCCACCCCCTCTAATTAATACACCCCCTTTAATTAATACACCCCTCTAATTAATCCACCCCCTCTAATTAATACACCCCCCTCTAATTAATCCACCCCCTCTAATTAATCCACCCCCTCTAATTAATACACCCCCTCTAATTAATACACCCCCTCTAATTAATAAACCCCCTCTAATTAATACACCCCCCTCTAATTAATACACCCCCCTTTATTTAATACACCCCTCTAATTAATCCACCCCCTCTAATTAATTCACCCCCTCTAATTAATACACCCCCTCTAATTAATACACCCCCCTCTAATTAATAAACCCCCTCTAATTAATCCACCCCCCTCTAATTAATACACCCCCCCTTTAATTAATACACCCCTCTAATTAATACACCCCCTCTAATTAATACACCCCCCTCTAATTAATCCACCCCCTCTAATTAATCCACCCCCCTCTAATTAATACACCCCCCTCTAATTAATCCACCCCCTCTAATTAATACACCCCCCTCTAATTAATCCACCCCCCTCTAATTAATCCACCCCCCTCTAATTAATACACCCCCTCTAATTAATACACCCCCCTCTAATTAATACACCCCCCTTAATTTATCCACCCCCCTTTAATGAATCCACCCCCTCTAATTAATACACCCCCCTTTAATTAATTCAGCCCCCTCTAATTAATACACCCCCCCTTTAATTAATTCAGCCCCAGACATAAATAACTACTTTATACTTACATTTTGATGATGCCTTGCTTGCCCGCCGAGTCCGACCACTGGGTGCCTCACCGCCCGGAAATGGATCCTTCCGCTGAAGATCCGTGAAGGCGGACTGACGGCGCTGCGCACGTCATCACGTTGCGCGACGCCGCGGCCCGCAACGCTCCTCCCCCTCCTCCTCATAAAGAAGGAAGTCCCGCCGGTGTTTGGCCACAAAGGTGCTGCGGCTGTGCGCAGCGTAATGATGGGGGGTGACACATGACACTGGAAGTCATGGCACCCCCTAGTCAGTGGCACCCGGGGCGGGCCGCCCCCCCCTTAGTACGCCACTGAAGTGTGGTATTGGGTTGCACCAGAGCATGAGAAAATATCCTTTTTAATTTGAAAATTAAACACATACCTAACGTAGTCCTCCACAGGTCATCTTCCTTGTGGTGCATGCATTAATTTAATAGATCATTTTACAAAAACACAAATGGCAGCAGTGAAAGATTCCCATGAATCCAGGTAGGCTGCTAGTGTGCAGTAACTGATGGCCCAGTTTTGTGGTTGACCAGACATGTGACGGCAGATAAGAAACATTCGGCCCATCTAGTCTGCCCAATTTTCTTAATACTTCCACTAGTCTCTGACCTTATCTTATAGTAAGGGTAGTCTTATGCCTATCCCACGCATGCTTAAACTCCTTTACTGTGTTAACCTCTACCACTTCAGCTGAAAGGCTATTCCATGCATCCACTACCCTCTTAGTAAAGTAATACTTCCGGATATTATTTTTAAGCATTTGCCCCTCTAATTGAAGACTATGTACTCAATGTTGTGGTTGTTTTTCTTTTTTTAAATATAGTCTCCTCCTTTACTGTGTTGATTCCCTTTATGTATTTACAGGTGTTACTCGAAAAATTAGAATATCGTGCAAAAGTTAATTTATTTCAGTAATACAACGTAAAAGGGGAAACTAATATATGAGATAGACGCATTACATGCAAAGCAAGATAGTTCAAGCCCTGATTTGTCATAAGTGCGATGATTATGGCTTACAGCTCATGAAAACCCCAAATCCACAATCTCAGTTAATTAGTATATTGTGAATTAGAATATTGTGAGTCCATATGCATGCTTATACTTTTCAGAGGTCCGATATTGTTCTATGTAGACTCCTTGTTTTATTGATTGCATGTAATATTCTAATTTATTGAGATTGTGGATTTGGGGTTTTCATGAGCTGTAAGCCATAATCATCGAATTTATGACAAATCACGGCTTGAACTATCTTGCTTTCCGTGTAATGCGTCTATCTCACTGAAATAAATGAACTTTTGCGCGATATTCTAATTTTTCTAGTATCACCTGTAAATGCTTCTATCATATCCCCCCGTCTCGTCTTTCCTCCAAGCTATACATGTTAAGTTCCTTTAACCTTTCCTTGTAAGTTTTATACTGCAATCCATGAACCAGTTTAGTTGCCCTTCTCTGAACTCTCTCTATGGTATCAATATCCTTCTGGAGAAATGGTCTCCGGTACTGCGTACAATACTCCAAGTGAGGTCTCACCAGTGTTCTGTACAATGGCATGAGCACTTCCCTCTTTCTACTGCTAATACCTCTCCCTATACAACCAAGCATTCTGCTAGCATTTCCTGCTGCTCTATTACATTGTCTGCCTACCTTTAAGTCATCAGAAATAATCACCCCCAAATCCCTTTCCTCAGATGTTGAGGTTAGGACTCCATCAAATATTCTGTACTCTGCCCTTGGGTTTTTACATCCAAGATGGATTATCTTGCACTTATCCACATTAAATGTCAGTTGCCACAACTCTGACCATTTTTCTAGTTTACCTAAATCATTTGCCATTTGGCTTATCCCTCCTGGAACATCAACCCTGTTACATATCTCAGTATCATCAGCAAAAGTACCATGAGCAAAAATACATACCTTACCATCAAGACCTTCTGCAATATCACTAATAAAAAATATTAAAGAGAATGGGTCCCTGAGGTACCCCACTGGTGACAAACCCATGCTTCAACAATAGTGCAATTGCTGTTTGAATATTACCATGGTCGTTGGGATATGTGAAGGTTTTCATGCAAAAAGTAGTTCACATGCTGTGATGAATGAATGGAGTTCTTTTTTTGTGTGTGAACTTGTCAGGCATAGTTATGTCTGACTCCAAGGTTGTTAGGAGTAGGGGAAATTGAGCCTGGGTTGGGGATGATGATAGTGTTATGGCTTCTGCCTTTTGTTGTTCATGTTGGAGGCATCTTCTTGTTCTTGGCATTTGTCTGCTTAGTTAATGTAGTGATAGCTTCAGCTGTTCCAGTGACCTCCATAATGGGTTTGGCTGTCATGTGACAACTAACCGGGGTCAGTAGTATGTAAGGAACTCAGTTGCAGTAAAATAGCAGCCACGTATGACTACGAGCCTCGGGGGACACGAGTTGGTGGAGACAGTGCCCTCATAGCTCTCTGTGGTTCTTTTTTAATAGAAAAGAATCAAGACAAAGTATCTAAGAGAGCTAGGCTGGAAATTAGGTCAGATGGTCCTAAAGTCGGGGAGGGCAGCGATTAAACAGAGTCAGGAGAAGGTAGGACAGGAGCATGGGTATAACACAGGAGTTTAGCGTGAGAAGAGTCAAGCAATGCTAGGGTGGCAGCTGGGATTATATAGGCTGAGTAACATGTATAACACTCTCCCACTCCTCCACCCCGGAGCAAACCCCTGTGCTGGCAACAAGTGCCGCAGCCAATTTGGGTGTTGTGGGTGCCCTGAGATGTGTGAGTACCATGGGACACTATGACAGTTAGTATATAATCATGTACATCACCTTAATATGTTTTAGATGTGCAAAATGAGTGTGGATGCATTTGTATGTGTCTAATACATATACATGTGAGTCAAATTATACATTTTTACGGCATGTGATTTATAAAAAAAAAACAGTATGTGTATATTATGTGAGGCATATCATTGTATGTAGTGTATCTATTGTATCTAAAGTTGTAATAAAAAATTAATGTCATTAAAAATCAGGTTATTGTCGAAATCTACAGATTTTTAGTTGTTTGCAATGAGGAAATCAAATACAAGCAATTCAAATAGCTCAACACGTGCATGATTCAAATGGTTTCCCCAAATTCAACTGAAAATGCAACTTATAATGATTTCTCCAGTCTCAAAATTATTAAGCCCCCTCAATAGAATCCCTCACAACAGCAGAAATATGTAAAACAGGTGTTGTGTCAAGCACACCTGATGTGACTAATCAAGGGTTTCATTAGCTGCAGCAGGTGTGCTTGAACTGGAACACGTGAAATACACTGAACTGGATAGGGGTTTGTTCAGTGTCACGTTTGACTGCATGTTAGAAATATGGCAAAGTCAAAAGAATGGTCCACAAAGTTAAGAGAAGAGATCATCGCCCCTTCACAAACAAGGAACAGGATAGAAAAATATAGCAAAGGCACTGAATGTTCCTAGAGACACTGTTAGATGCTGTCAGGGTACCTGAAGTCTCTACCTCTGAGAGAGGTAGAGACTTAGAAGTTTATGCGTCCAAAAGGGCTGTTTCCTCCGTCCCTCGCGGTCCTTCCGGTCATTTACACGCCGGCCGCGAGGGATCCACTTCCTTTTGTAACACGACGCCCAGCAGTCGACGTCATGACGCCAACCCGGACCGACCTGTCACTCAATTGTCTGGAAACTAATCAGGACTCGTCGGAGGCGTGTCTACTCTCCTGAGCCAGGGTATTTAACAGTGCTTCTTCCATTTGCTCATTGCCCTGTCGTGGTTCTAGCCTGTCTAGTCACCCAGCGCTCTTGTATTCCAGTTATTCCTTTTGGTTCCGACCCGGCTTGTTTATATTACTCTGCTTATCTCTGTTACCCTTTGACTCGGCTTGTTCCTCGCTTACCTGTCTTCTCGTTCCCTCGACCTCGGCTTGCCTTTGACCATTCTATCTTTCTCCGTACGTTAGTCCGGCCATTCTAAGGTCCGGTATACGTACCTTTCTATTGTCTGTACTCTGCGTGTTGGATCCCTGTCCCGATCCTGACATTACGACAGGGCCAATGGATCCTGCAGGTACAAACAGTCAGCTTGGCCCTTCCGATCCTAGGTTTGAAGCCATGGAACACAGAATGGATCAGATGGCCCTAGCACTACAGGCGTTATTATCTCGTGCTAATAACCCACCAGAGGAGACGCGTACTACTTCTATTTCCCCTGTGAGTTCAGGCCTAGAGGTAGCCACTGTAGGTGCCTCTTCCCGTATTACCCCACCAGTACGTTATGGTGGTTCACCTGAGAAGTGTCGTGGTTTTTTAACCCCTTAAGGACACATGACGTGTGTGACACGTCATGATTCCATTTTATTCCAGAAGTTTGGTCCTTAAGGGGTTAAACCAGATCAGTATCCACTTTGAATTACAACCTCGCTCCTATCCTACAGATAGGGCGAAGGTTGGATTTATTATCACCTTACTCATTGAGAGAGCTCTGAGATGGGCCAACCCATTATGGGAGAATGATAACCCGTTAGTATATAATTATAATGCCTTTGTAGCTGCCTTTAGAAGAACTTTTGACCCTCCTGGTAGAAAGGTCAATGCAGCTAGATTACTTTTGCGCCTGAGACAAGATAACCGAACACTTGTGGATTATGCACTAGAGTTCAGGTCTTTGGCGGCAGAAGTTAAGTGGAATGAGCAGGCTTATATTGATGTATTTTTGAACGGGCTATCAGATGTAATCCTTGACGAGGTTGCTACTAGAGAGCTTCCTGAAAATTTGGAGGATTTAATTTCGTTCATTTCTCGTATTGATGAGCGTTTAAGAGAGAGACAGAACACTCGAGAGAGGAACTTTAGACCTTCCTTTAAATTAGCTCCCGCATTTCAAAGTCCTGATTCCACAACCTCACTGTTTCCTGAACCTATGCAGATAGGCAATACTCGCCTCTCAGAAGAGGAGAGACAGTACAGGAGAAGGGAGGGATTGTGTATGTATTGTGGAGTCAGAGGTCACTTACGCCTGAATTGTCCTAATCGCTCGGGAAACGCCCGCACCTAAGTTTCTCTAGGGGACAGGCCTTGGGTGTTTCTATTTTGTCCTCTACTCATAACTATAAAGATCACAGGCTTCTGCTACCAGTTTCTTTAACTTGGGAGAAGGGAGTACTAAAGACCATGGCTTTGATAGATTCCGGAGCTGCTGAGAATTTTATCGACCAGGCCTTTGCTACTAAACACGCTATCCCATCCCAGTTAAGGGATACACCCTTGGCCGTTGAGGCCATAGATGGTAGACCTTTACTTGAGCCTGTTATCTTTCGTGAAACCATACCCGTTAACTTAACTGTTGGTATCTTACACGAGGAAAACTTATCGCTTATGCTTATTTCGTCCCCTTCTGTTCCCATAGTCCTGGGTTACCCATGGCTAAAGAGACATAACCCTATTATTGATTGGGAGTTAGGGGAGATACTCTCATGGGGCCAGGGTTGCCAGGAGAGGTGTTTACGGAGGGTTTCCCCATTGGGTGTAATCAACACACCAGGTAGTTCTACCCAGTCTACAGATTTACAGATACCGCCTCGGTACCTGGATTTAAAAGCAGTATTCGACAAAAGGAATGCTGATACTCTACCTCCACACAGGACTTTTGATTGTAAAATTAATCTACTACCTGGTACCATGCCTCCGAGGGGCAATGTATATCCTCTATCCACCAAAGAGAATTCAGTTCTAGAGGAATATATTCGTGAGAATCTAGACAAAGGATTCATTAGGAGATCTTCTTCTCCTGCCGGGGCTGGTTTTTTTTTTGTTAAAAAGAAGGATGGTTCCCTAAGACCTTGCATTGATTACCGAGGGTTGAATAAAATAACCATCAGAAATGCCTATCCGATCCCCTTGATTACCGAGCTGTTTGATCGCCTAAAGGGCTCTAAAATTTTCACCAAGTTAGATCTCAGAGGGGCATATAACTTGGTGAGAATCCAGCAAGGACACGAGTGGATGACAGCGTTCAATACCCGTTATGGGCATTATGAATACACGGTCATGCCTTTTGGTTTTTGTAACGCACCGGCAGTATTTCAGGATTTGATTAATGAGGTTCTCAGGGAATTTCAACATGATTGTGTTATTGTGTACCTGGACGACATACTTATACACTCTAGGGAGATTGAGACCCACCACAGACAAGTCAGAAAGGTATTACACAAACTTCTTCAACATGGGTTATACTGCAAATTGGAGAAATGTAGTTTTGACCAGTCTCAGATAGACTTTCTTGGTTACGTGATTTCTGGGGAAGGCTTTAAGATGGATCCCGACAAACTCCAGTCTATTTTAGATTGGCCTTTGCCTAAGGGACTCAAGGCTATTCAGAGGTTTATTGGTTTCTCCAATTATTATAGACGCTTCATTAAGTGATACTCTTCTATTATTGCGCCTATTACCAATATGACCAGACAGGGGGCGGACACTAAGACTTGGTCTACTGAAGCTCTCGTTGCTTTCAAGACTCTCAAGGAACTTTTTGCCTCTGCTCCAATTTTAGTCCACCCTGATACGACTCTGCCGTTCCTACTCGAGGTCGATGCCTCTGAGACAGGCGTAGGTGCTATACTGTCACAAAGGTTAGGGGTGGACAAACCACTACACCCTTGTGGTTTTTTTTCCAAGAAACTGTCTGGCCCTGAGAGCAGATATGACATCGGTGACAGGGAATTATTAGCGGTCATTATGGCTTTAAAGGAGTGGAGACATTTATTGGAGAGGACCTTACATCCTGTTACCATTTTAACGGATCACAAGAACTTGTCCTATATTGGGGAGGCTAAGCGACTGTCCGCCAGACAAGCTCGTTGGTCCTTATTCCTGACCCACTTCAATTATGTGCTTACTTATAGACCTGGTTCTAAGAACTCTAAAGCCGATGCTTTGTCTCGCCAATATGAACCTTCTACTATATCTGAACCTGTTCTTTCCTCTATAGTGACGAAATGTAATATTATCGCTAACACGAATCTCAGGATTCACTCTCCGTTACTTGCCGAGATCTTAAAGCTGCAACATCTAGCTCCTAAACAAACTCCCGGGGGTCGACATTTCGTTCCTCCTGCTCTTCAACTGGAACTGCTACAATGTTTCCACAACAGCAAGGTGGCTGGACATCCTGGCATTCGCAAGACGTGCGCTTTGATCTCTAAAGACTTCTGGTGGCCTGCTTTACGTAGGGATATCAAAGATTTCATCGGTGCGTGTGAGGTTTGTACTAAGACCAAGCAACCTCATACGCTTCCATGTGGATTTCTGCATCCCTTAGAGGTTCCAGAAAAGCCGTGGTCCTGTTTGGCTATGGACTTTATTGTCGATTTACCTATATCTAAAAAACAGACTGTTATCCTCACCGTGGTTGACAGATTCACCAAGATGGCTCACTTCGTTCCTCTGCCTAAACTTCCGTCTTCTCCCGAGTTGGCAGAGATATTCGCAAGGGAGATTTTTCGTTTACATGGGATACCCTCCCAAATTGTATCTGACAGAGGTTCCCAATTTGTTTCTCGTTTTTGGAGATCCTTCTGCTCTCAACTGGGTATCAAATTGAATTTCTCTTCCGCCTATCATCCTCAGTCTAACGGAGCTGCTGAACGCACCAACCAAAAGATTGAACAATATTTACGTTGTTTTGTTTCCGAACACCAGGACGATTGGGTCGGTTTGATTCCTTGGGCGGAGTTCGCGCACAACAATCTCGTTTGTGATTCTACTCATTCAAGCCCCTTCTTCATGAATTATGGCTTTCATCCATCCATTCTTCCCTCGGTTTCTCCTTCCCAAGGGGTACCGTCGGTTGATGTTCATGTTGCCAATTTGAGGAAGTTGTGGGATCAGACTCGACAAATTCTTCTGCACAATTCTATGCTGGTTAAGAAACACGCTGATAAACGTAGAAGGTCGGCTCCGGTTTTTGTTCCAGGCGATAGAGTATGGTTGAGTACTAGAAACATTCGTTTAAAAGTGCCTTCCATGAAGTTCGCTCCTCGTTATATTGGACCTTACAGGGTTCTGACTCGAATTAACCCAGTTGCGTATCGTCTAGCTCTTCCATCTGCCTTACGCATCCCTAACTCCTTTCATGTTTCATTGCTGAAACCGCTAGTCTGCAACAGATTTTCCTCCACGGTATCCTCTCCTCGCTCTGTTCAGGTGGAGGGTCAGGAGGAGTATGAGGTCAACTCTATCATCGATTCTCGAATCTCCCGGGGGAGAGTACAATATCTGGTCGACTGGAAAGGAGAGGAGTTGGGTACCTCGCCTCCGCAGGGCGTTTCACTCCCGCTTCCCATCTCGTCCCGGTTCCTTCCGCCCGGTGGGCGTATCTGAGAGGGGGGGTACTGTCAGGGTACCTGAAGTCTCTACCTCTGAGAGAGGTAGAGACTTAGAAGTTTATCCGTCCAAAAGGGCTGTTTCCTCCGTCCCTCGCGGTCCTTCCGGTCATTTACACGCCGGCCGCGAGGGATCCACTTCCTTTTGTAACACGACGCCCAGCAGTCGACGTCATGACGCCAACCCGGACCGACCTGTCACTCAATTGTCTGGAAACTAATCAGGACTCGTCGGAGGCGTGTCTACTCTCCTGAGCCAGGGTATTTAACAGTGCTTCTTCCATTTGCTCATTGCCCTGTCGTGGTTCTAGCCTGTCTAGTCACCCAGCGCTCTTGTATTCCAGTTATTCCTTTTGGTTCCAACCCGGCTTGTTTATATTACTCTGCTTATCTCTGTTACCCTTTGACTCGGCTTGTTCCTCGCTTACCTGTCTTCTCGTTCCCTCGACCTCGGCTTGCCTTTGACCATTCTATCTTTCTCCGTACGTTAGTCCGGCCATTCTAAGGTCCGGTATACGTACCTTTCTATTGTCTGTACTCTGCGTGTTGGATCCCTGTCCCGATCCTGACAGACGCATAGTTTACAAGTTCAAAATTGAAGGAACAGTGGTTACACTACCTGGACTGGGCAGAAAAAGAAAGCTGTCTACGACTGCAACCAGATTCCTGAAAAGGCAGGTTGTGAAAAACCCTCAAGTAACAGCAAGACTTGGTTGCAACAGGCACTGAGACTCATACTAAATGTAGAATATTTCCATGCCAAAACTCCAAGACGTACACCACTACTAGCCCAAAAGTACAAGAAAAGTCAGCTTTAATATGTTCAAAATCATATAAATAAGCCACAGTAGTTTTGGGATTCTGCTCTATGGAGCGATGAAACCAAACTGGAACTTTTCGTTATAGTGGATTTGCAGTATGTCTGATGGAAGAAGAATAAAGTATATACTGAAAAGAACACTCTGCCTGCTGGTGGCTCTGTGATGCTCAGGGGCTGCTTTGCATCCTCTGGCACTGGAAACCTGCAGTGTGTGGAATGCAAGATGGATTCATTGAAGTATCAGGAAATCCTAGGAGAAAACGTCATGCTGTCTGTGAGGAAGCTGAAGCTTGGGCGTCATTGGTCCTTCCAACAATACAATGATCCCAAGCATACCTCAAATTCCATCAAGGTTTGGTTGCAGAAGTAGTCCTGGAAAATTCTACAGTGGCCATCACAGCCACCTGACTTGAACCCTATAAAATAAATCTCTAGTGGGATTTGAAGAAGGAGGTTCCAGCACGCAAACCCAAGAATATTAATTAACTGGAGGCCATTGCACATTTCTCTGGATCACTGCCAGAAACCAATGTCTGGCTATGCATCTCATTTGCAGCAGATCATAACAGCAAAAAGATGCTAAGTATTAAGATGCTAGTCACGAAGAGGTTCAATAATTTTGAGACTGGAGAAGTAATTTGAAGCATTCACTTTGTTGAGCTATTTCAATTGCTTTTGTTTGATTTGTTCATTGCAAACAGCTGAAAGTAAACTTTCAATGGGGGTTGAATCATTTTTTTATTTGTTTTTGTAATTCTTTATTTTTGGAGTGCAGTGTTACATACAGGAGTAAGCAAAGGTTCACAAAAAGAGATATGTTGTGTTAACAAGATGCATGTGGGTATGCTTAGTCTTGGGTTGAATAATTTTAAATACAACTGTATATGCTTTATGTATGTACATACACTTATCAGTTCCCTCTCATGCTGCTAAAAACAGCTCTGATGCGTGGAGGTATGGACTCCACAAAACCTCTGAACGTGTCCTGTGGTTTCTGGCACCTAAACATTAGCAGCATTTAAGTCCTGTTTACCTGTGGAAATTGCAAAATGTAGAAAATTGAATATCCACATTGGGGAGGGAAAAAAAAGAGTAAATAATATATTTGGATATATTTACCTTAGCTATTCTAACGCAAATTTAGCAAGTTTGGCTTTCTGATCAACAGAATATTTACTGTTAAGTGAATAAGCCCCAACGTGAATTTTAGATTCCTGGCAGTCATGATGATGGAAATTCTGCTGAAATCAGTTTCAGTGTTTGGATGCAGGCTGTTTAGAAACTGGATTAAGCTGGGGGGGCGGAGCCAACAGCTGAACTGACTGGTCGCATCTCATGAGAGCTCCGAGGGTTACAGCCACAAATAGAGCAAAATTCGACTATTTCACCCCCCAAAAGGCTACCAAAGCTAACATGCTGCTGCAGACGCACTATTGGGCAGAAAAAACAAAAAAACAAAACCTGACATGCCCCGGCCGGGCGCTAGCATAGGGGATCTATGGCGGCGAGCACGTGGCGCTCTGGAGCCAGACTTGGACGCCTACATGGAAGGCTTAGACGACTCCGACGAAGGACTCTCTGACCCTGAAGAAGCCTGCCCGCCCGCAATGCACAGCCCACCGCAGCCTCAACCGAAGCCAGACACTGCCCCGGTCACTAAGGCAGACAGACATGGCCGAAATTAAAAAAGACATTCAGGGCCTAACGCACCGCATGAGCACCGTGGAACAAGACTGCCGCAACCACTCGAGGCTAGTGACCACGCTCCAACAGGAGGTGAAAACGCTACACATACAGCACCTGCGAATGGAGCAGCATATGGCGGCACTGGAAGACTCACGCCGAGCCCAAAACATAAAGATAAGAGGCATTGCGGAGACGGTCCCAGAGTCCGAACTTCCTCACCTCATGCGGTGCCTAATCGGCAAACTACTCCCGCCGAAGCAGGCCAAAGGAGTGGTGCTGGACGGCCTGTTCAGAATCCCGAAACCACCCACAGCCCCTCAGTCAGCACCCAGAGACTTAATCGTCAAATTTCAAAAGCGACAAGACAAGATGGCAGTGATGACCGCCGCCAGAGGTAACACACCCCTCCTCTTCGAAAATATGGCCCTTTCGCTATACGCAGATCTCTCCAGGGGGACTGTGGCCTGGCGCGCAACTCTGAGGCCTTTTACCACTTTGCTCCGCGCACATAACGTTACATACCAATGGCGCTTCCCACACAAGCTCCAGGTGATCCAGGACGGAAAAACTTACCTTATAAGGGACTTACAGGAGGCGAAGACGCATCTCGTCCCTTTGGGCCTCCCTCCGGACTCGCTACAACAACCCTGCATACCATCCACACCCCACGAATGGAACCCGGCCACCGCAGAGACTTTTGTCCCTAGAGGAATGGCCTGCGCTGCACGGACTGCGGTCCCTACCTGAATGCCCCTAACGGGAGCACCTACTAAACATGACTGTTGTACTACCGTTCAAAAGTTTTGTTGCCATATTGTACATACATGTTTTATTAACGATAATGCTTTGCTCCCTAGATGCGGAGACACCCGCACTCATAAGTCATGGATCACAATGTGACGGTTAACAACATCTACCCTAACAGAACCCCCCCCAATAGTGGGAACATCCAGGCCACCGGAGAGGACGAGCCACCCCTACTCCCCCTGCACATAGTGACACTGGCACCAGCTACAGAAGTGGGTCCCAACATCGGGTAAAGGGCCATTCCCGACCAGCACCTAGGCTGCTAGCACGGGGAGTCTCATTACCCCCATTCTGTACATACGGGCCCAAGGTAGGGCACCCCCCTTGGTAGTAATCCCCCTGAGTGCCGCACCACACCTGTATTGCACCGCCCCGCACATACCACACGGAACGTCTCCCTAAAGCCCACACAAATTCACTATCTGGACTTAAACTTCCGTACCAGGCACCAACGCATCGCCATACCTGGCCTTTAATACCCATGCACAGATATATCACTTAACCAAGCTCCGGCTCAGGGGGGGCCTCTATGCCCAACATCGAAGTAATACCTCAGATAACCTAGAGACTGCACGACTCTGTAGTTAAAACTGCATTTCTTTTTTAAATGTTAGCCTGCATGCCACACACACTGACACACCCACAGTTGGCTCTCAAATTTACTGTATAAGATTTAAAACGTTATGTGCAGGACAATCCTTACTGGCATTTCTCCTCTGTTGTTGCGGACCTTGCATACTGTTCTCCGTATTTTGTTTAGTAATTCAGCTCATTATTTCGTTTACTAGCTAAGCCTTAGCCTTGCTTACTCAACTTCTTTACATGAAACAGATTGTCCTGGCACTATAATAGAACCAAAGAGACCAGAGTGTCAGCTAATATCCAAAAGGGGGGCCTCCAAGGAGGGAAAAAACGACAGCTCAGTCTTGCAACTCTCCTTTTACTCATGTTCCTCTTTAGTACAGATGATTTGTTCTATAAATGGGCATAAACATTACTCTAAGTCTGGACAAGCCTGCCTACTCATAATCACTTATATTTTCATTTTATCACCTATTAAGTCTTAAGCATACTCACTATCCTAACAAGCATACTGTAGTCTAACTACTGTACAATGAACCAAGCAAATGTTTCTTGTTGATATTGTGAAGCTCAAACTATAACCTTGTTTACCTAGCTACGTTAAAAAAACATAAAAAAGTGCCATGTTTCTCTATACTGCCATGTGATTAAGCATGTATACAATTCAGATTGCGCTAGCTGTTGTGGCAGTGCCAATCTGCATGTATGATCTTTGCACGGAAAAAAAAAAGAATTAAAAAAAAAAAAAAAAGAAACTGGATTAAGCTTAAATTTCAAAATAAATACATGTTTGGGAATGTGACATGTTTCACCTCATTGGTTCTCGTTTTTGTTATAAGTGTGCACCATGGAGAAAGTGCTAGGATGCTTTACTAATATGCCTATAGTATGTCAAATAATTTTAAGGGGACTACTTTTTCATACTTGGGAAAAATAGCAACATCTTCCTAGCAAGAAAGTGAGATAGAGAGCTAGTGGGATAAAACGGGAGAATGTGTTTTGTCATTCACTTCAGTCAGAGGGAAATGTGAAGTCAAAGGAAAGCAGGTAATTTAACCTCTTGGTGACAAAAGACATATAGAGTACTTCTTGGTTGTCTTTGTAGTTGGTGACAAATAAATGCTCTACTATGTAGTTTGTAGAAGACAAATGCCACAGGTAGTAAGACCACAGTCAATCAGGACTTCCACAGCATATACATTCTACATTTAAAAGGGCAGCATGTTCATGTGCTGCCAATAAGCATGATGAAATTAAATTATGTATTTCCAGGAAGATATGGTGGATATGGCAACCCTATATTTATTTTGATACTAATGGAAGACAGTGCCATGTATATAGAAACAGCAAAGCTTGATTAAAGGGCCAGTGTAGTCACTATAACCATTTCATTCCCAAGAATTGGCCCTAGTTCCTGGAGTATCCTAGCACTGTCCCTCCTTTCAGTGTTAAACGTATTCAGTATCCTTCTCTCTTTATTACCTATGCATTAGTAAGTGTATGTAGTTCACCTTTGAGAGATCAGAGGATACGTTTAGCCCGTCTATTCAGGAGTGTAAATAATATATGTATATATATTTTCTTGAGTTTGTTTATTTTAGGTCCTTAGCACAGTAAAGACCATTTATTTAGTTAATTTTCCTTTTTGTTTGTTCATTGTTTCATCCTCTTATAGGCCCAACACTACTGGCCCTTTGTTTGCACTAGTGTTACAAGTTTTGCTTTTTGATCTTTTAGTTTATTTAAGTATATTCTCCTACTATGTTTTAATGCATTATAAAAATATTACTGTTCTTTTGCTAAGTGCATAGAAAATAAATAGTTAACACAGACCTTACATTCTAAAACACGGAAGCTCTCCTTAAAAATAATAAAAAGTGCAAGGAAAAAAAAAAATACAGCGAAGTAAACAAATAGCAAAACACATAAGAAAAATAGTTTTATTGTTCTCTTTTAATGTGACAGAATACACATTAAATTCATTAGGCAGGGGGGTAAAAATGTGATAGGAAAAACAGCCACAGCATACAAACACTGAACAAAATAAATAGTACATAGCCTTGAAGATTCACACCATAACAAAAACAATTAAAACATGAGAATAAAGTATTGCATAAAATGAATAGTTAAAAAGTTACCGCTACAAAACATTTAAGGAAAAAAATAGAAAGAAGAAAAAAAAAAAACACAAAAAAAAAGACAATTTGACAGATGTCTCCGTTCAACAAAAGTACCATCCATTATCTAAACACAGCAAAATTATTATTTGCATTTCCTGTTACTGTAAATTATGATTACAGCCTTTGCACAACAGAACATAAAGCATTAAATTCCAGCACATTATCACTCAGCACAGATACTACTTTCTCATATATACAGTTTTTTACTGGATGTTTTTATGTGCCATTTTAGACAATATTTACAACTTTGGTTTGAGCGTTGTGGAAGGGAGTAATCTTATCCTATAAATGGATACCATACAGGATCACAGTTGCCCCCAAACCTAATATTTATCAACAAACCTGTGGCAAAATTCTCAACATAATTTATTTTATGGTTCCCATTGCAACTATACAGCATTCGGCCCAGAATTGCACCGGTTTTGTCTTGCTAAATATGACATCAAGAGACCCTCACCTGATGTCAAGGTAACACATTATTTATTGTTTTAACTAAAGCATGCTTGTCATATTTAAGGACAGTTTGAGTTTGAACCAGGGCATCATATGCAAAAAAGTTAATAATTATGCAATGATACTGTTATTTTTTTGTATTATTATTATTGGAGGATGCATACCTAGCAAGTCCAAAATAAACTTTTAAAGGAAGGGGAAAAAAAAATATCTAAATTTCAAAAGGCTGAAAATTATTATTTTTTTAATAGACCTTTAATACAAGGTACTATTCTGATGGAGTAAATCATCAGTCCAATTAGAATCTTAAAAATTAGAAGGCTATAAAATTATTTAATGTACTCGGATATCACTGTGTGAAGTGAATCTCCTGTGCCTTTGTAGGTGTGCCTCTTTTAAGCCCCCGTAACTGCTACAGCAGGTACTAATTCGCTACATCACAGCTCTGGGCTGATAGACTCCTGCGAATCAACCTCAGGGAACCACTTGTACACACCATTACAACCCCATTTAACATTTTTCCCTTCCCTTAGCTTACCAGGGTGCCCTGCTGAGTGAGCCACGCAAATTCTGAAAATTACCGCCATAAGCACAGAACAGTGTTGGCGAACCGGTTCAAGGCTCACCACCATTCCAGGGTTTAAGCATTTCCCTTTTCAGTTCCAATGGGGGTACTGACAAAACCTGGACTGCTGGTGTCTGTAGATGACTGGGAAAAACTACCAAGGGAACATCAACAGTTACCATCACAGACTTTTGGAATGAATGTGCCCCTAATATCTGTAGACATGGATACAATGCATAATGACGTAGCTTGGTCAAGCTTACAGTATTATTCATTTTTTCCCTTCATATGCAAACTAAATTGTTAGCATGTGTCACATAGTCTAATTTAAGATTGTAAATACAAAAATAAAAAAGGGGAAAATAATAATAGAGTTGAAAAATCAAGTATTAAGTAGGATATTTAAATAGCAATTGTAAGGTGCCTTAAAGCTTAAAGGACCACTATAGTGCAAGGAAAACAAACCCGTTTTCCTGGCACAATATGGTCTTTAGGTTCCCCCCACCCTCAGGGTCCCACTCCCGCCGGGCTGAAGGGGGAGGAAGGGGTTAAACGCTTACCTTTCTCCAGCGCCGGGCTCCCTCGGCGCTGGGGAACTCTCCTCCCTCTTCCGACGTCAGCGCTGAATACGCATGCGCGGCAAGAGCCGCGCGCGCATTCAGTCCATAGGAAAGCATTTCTCAATGCTTTCCTATGGACGTAAGCGTCTTCTCACTGATTTTCACAGTGAGAAGCGCGGAAGCGCCTCTAGTGGCTGTCTCATTGACAGCCACTAGAGGATGGATTAACCCTAGTGTAAACATAGCAGTTTCTCTGAAACTGCTATGTTTACAGTTGCAGGGTTAACCCTTGATGGACCTGGCACCCAGACCACTTCATTGAGCTGAAGTGGTCTGGGTGCCTATAGTGGTCCTTTAATAATAGCTTGCATAATAGATATGTTAAATAACAATACCAGGGTACAAACAAAAAAAGAAAAAACAAAAAAAAACTTTCTGTACTGCTATAATTAAAATCTTCATTACAAGGGTAAAGAGAACTTAGTACGTTCTTGTGCTTGATGGGAAAATATAGCCTTGTATTCTAAATACATCACAGCAGCAATATTAGGATCAATAAAACTGACAAGTACTTATTGCAATATCTTACGTGTGTTCTAAAAATAGTAATAAAGAATAGTGTTGATGAAAATAGCATTTTTCTCTTTGTACTACATAATTTAAATATAAACACAATCAGTGCAAAATCTTTTTTTTCTTTTTTCATTTTACTAGTTAAACAGAGTCAAACTTCGGTCATACATAGGTATTCATTTGCAGTTCTCCTGAAGTTGTAAGTGAACAACACATTAGACTTGTGCGTTCGTTTTCAGCTGAATTTGCAATTTAGGCCAATCAATGGGTTGTCTGAGTCCCGTAAATCCAAAGCACCATGTGGACATAAAATCAAACAATAATATAGCAAATATGTGCACAATGTGGAAAAGAGTCAATAAGAAGCTCTATACACCTCAAAGTGGTGCCCCCTATACCACTTTAAAATCAACAATATACGTACATAAACAAGATGGAGCTTCTTAAAATGGCAGTATAACAGATATTCTGTAAAATAGAATGTATACCATAGTGCAATACAGTAATGCAAATAAAATAAGGGATATACACACACAATAAAATATCACTCACAAGCCTGGAGTCATAATCTCATATGACTCGGATGGTATGCACCCTTGGACCATTACAGGATGTCCAGATCCTTCTTTCATACAGGATTCTGTTTGTTGTCACCTTTAACCAGCTCACAGACAAGAAATGCCAGGTCCGCAGTGTGTTTCCAAAAGGATGGTGCTTTATTTTCAAATTAAAAAACTTGGATAAAACGTAGTAAATTAAAATATAACAATTCAAATGTTAATAGGGCTATATAGTCCTTTTAAAAAAAAAAAAAAAAATTTGCAAAAACGCGTTTCGCCTGGTATAGCCAACTGAAGAAGCCTGTTGTACCAGGCGAAACGCGTTTTGGCGATTTTTTAAAGGACTATATAGCCCTATTAACATTTGAATTGTTATATTTTAATTTACTACTTTTTATCCAAGTTTTTTTAATTTGAAAATAAAGCACCATCCTTTTGGAAACACGCTGCTGACCTGGCATTTTTTGTTTGTGAGCTGGTTAAAGGTGACAACAAACAGAATCCTGTATGAAATTAGGATCTGGACATCCTGTAATGGTCCAAGGGCGCATACCATCCGAGTCATATGAGATTATGACTCCAGGCTTGTGAGTGATATTTTATTGTGTGTATATCCCTTATTTTATTTGCATTACTGTATTGCACTATGGTATACATTCTATTTTACAGAATATCTGTTATACTGCCATTTTAAGAAGCTCCATCTTGTTTATGTACGTATAAAATCAAACAAACCTTTTGCACAAAAGGAGGAGCATGTGCACTTGATTCGGGATTTGTAGTTCCGTCCATGGCGCGCAAAAAATAAATAAATAAATAGATGATTGATGGGGAAAATGATGATTGAGGTTAGAGGACAGCCACTAATTGTTAATTTTAATCAGTGATCAAGTAAGAAGGGACCAATATTGGGGAAAAAAGAGGCACAGTAAAAAATATTTATATATTTCATTTTTCATCACCACTGGTTACTTTTTCTCACTTAATCTATGAACCAAATGGTGTGAAAATGTGTCTATCAGTGTCATGCAAAATATATATATATATTACAGTATACAGATTGCCCCATTTTAGTGCCTTTTCAGGTTTGTCCAAATCTTTTCCTTTGACAATATTTGGATGAGCCGAACCATATATTGGACTATCCAAAATAGTTATTTACTTTTTCCCCCCAGACGAAGTGATTCAGCCATACTACATTTATCAGCCACGCACAAGTCTAACACATCACTTAAGTTAATGGACTTGACTTTTGCCTTTAGGTTCTAACAAACCTTTTTTCTCAAGTTACTTGTTCCTATATCCATTCATTTTAATACAATATTTACTAACAAGATGTATTAGTGGTATTTCGGAATAATGACAGCTAAACCACATTTCAGAATATAATGGCAGTTCTATCACTAATTAGCCTTGTATTTAGAGGCATCCCGTGGTTCACTGCTTGGATTGCTCCAGTCATCAGCTTCAGCTGCATTCTTGTAATGTCTCCATGCTGACTTGTTGAATACTGGGAGTCTTTCAAATGATTCACTAGATACGGCCTAAAAAGATTTAGAGTTGTGTTAAAATCAATTAGAATTCTCAGAAAAAAAAGAAATCATGAAGGAAAAAAAAGTAGATTTACTATAAGGAAAAAAAATAATGAAATATTTAACTTATTTAAAATTAGATTATCACATTAAAATACATGACAGTGGTTCTTACATAGGGCTTTTGATAGGTGGGAGCCCCTCTAAAGACCCAGGTCTAAATTTAGCCATTTATTACTATTAGTCCAGAGTCACCGATTATGTGCCTGGCCAGAACAGGTGGCTCAGAGCTCACAGTAATAAATGGCAAAATTCTGAAATAAATGGGTACAGGGGGCATCAGCTTGGAGCAGAATGTCGGTAGGCTCCAGTAAGCTGTGGCTGTTTAGAGTGTTGTTGTGGGTTACCATGCCAAAACTGAACTGCCAGTGCTTGCGTGAAAAACCTACGACATACTGCGTGCACCAGGCTTATGTGCAGAGCAGATACACTGGACTACCAGGGAAACGAACATAGTTAAAGCCCTGATATGTAAATGTGTGCATTGGTGAGTGTGTAAATGTGTAATAGAGTCTGTATGTGTATATCTGTGAGTATATGTATATATATATATATATATATATATATATATATATATATATATATATATATATATATATGAGTCTTTGAGTGTGTATAGGTGTAATAGTGTGTCTATCTGTAAGGGAAATAGCTAGTGTGTTTGTGGATGTTTGAGTGTATATAAGTGTAATAGTGTGTGTATCTCTCGGTGAGTGTGTATATGAGCAATATTGTTTGTATCTGTTTAACAGTTAGTGTTAATCTGTGAGTGTATATATAAATATATATATATGTGTGTGTATAAATAACAGTGTGTGTATGTACATGTGTAACTGTGTGTACTTGTGAGTATATGAAGTATATGATTGTGAATATTTGTAACTGTGTGTGCATTTGTAACATTGATAATGTGTGTTTAAGCCAGTGCTTGATTGTGTGCCTTATGGTACTTTACTAAATGGCAGAGAATTGAGCATAGACACTGCAGACGCGTGATCAATACACCAAAACTGCTTCATTAAGCTAAAGTTGTTTTAATACCTATAGTATGCTAATGTAGGAAACCAAAGAGGACATGATTCTACAGTTAGAATTTCACAAGACAATACCTTAAGGCAGATGACAGCATCAGTTCCAACCCCTTCCATGGAACAAAGGTTAAGGTCTCCTTGAAAATAGCGGGCATATAAACGGGAGATAGGCAGGCCATAACCAAATCCAGCCTGAAAGAAAATGCCAAAGGAAATAATTGATAAATACTAGAGAAATAGGATAATCAATATTTGCAAATAACTTGGTACATGACAGCAAGACACTTAACAAGACTAGAAGTAAAATCCATTCATTAAATTGGCTCTGTCCCTTTCAGGGCCTTTGTAGATTTTGGTGACATGCCTTCTTAGTGTAAGGTGGACTGGAGGAAACTAGAATGAGAGAGTGATACCTCTAGTGATTTCTGCTGGTAATTTACCAAAGTTGACATGTGAAGCTCAGCTTTTTTTTTTTTGTCAATCTATGCAGTGTTTACATTACAGCCTCGTGATAACTTCACTGGCCACTCCTTAGATAGCTGTTAGAGATCCTTCCTGGGTCATGGCTCCCTAAAATGCATCCAAACATTCAGTGTCTCCTCCCTCTGCATGCAGACACTGAACTTTCCTCATAAAGATTCATTGATTCAATTCATCTCTATAAGGAGATGCTGATTGGCTAGGGCTGTGTTTGAATTGTGCTGGCTCTGCCCCTGATCTGCCTCCTTGTCAGTCTTAGCCAATCCTATGGCATTGTGATTGGATCAGGCTACCACTTCTGCTGATGTCAGCAGTCAGTGGGCAGGTCTAAAGGAAACCGGGACAAAGCCAGCAGCTTCATGCTTGGATACAAGTAAGATTTTACTATATTTAGGGAGGCATGAGGGGCCCAGGGTAGCTAGATGGTTGTTTTAACCCTACAGGGTCAGGAGTACATGTTTGTGTTCCTGACCCTATAGTGCTCCTTTAATAGATTAGGACTTCTTTTAGTCTAGTTCTTACTCTTTAAATAAATCAATAGTCAAGTCGCAAATCACTATTATAGATAACAAAAAAAGAAAAGAGTTCGCTCATACAGTGCTCAAACCAAGCTCAGCTGTGGTGCTTATTAAGTTCCTCCCTAGTGCTTCATTAATATTATCTAAATTTTTATATACATTTAATAGTAATTGTAATCCCACCATAAGGTCTCCTAATCATAGCAAATAATCCCACCTACTTCCCTTACCCAGAGTTCCAATAAGTAATCCAGGGTTCCCATATTTGTAGATCTTTGTTTTTTTATTATTTGTAATTCTTCAGTAACTCTTGTGTTCTCAACTCTATCTTTCCATTGAACCACAGTTGGTGTTTTACCAAAGTGTAGGTATTAGGGCATTCGCTTCATTTAGTAAAAACCATAAGAGTTTCTGCTTAGTGATATTTAAGAAGGAGTTTGGCAAACCCAACAATATCTGAGACGGAGACAGACTAAAGGGTAAGGGTAAAACCTGTTTAGATAGTAAATAACTTGTTGCCAGTATACTTGAAATTTGGTGCAGAACCACCAAATATGTTCATACGTGCCTATTTCCTGTCCACACCTCCAACACTCCTTATCTAAATTTGGAAAATCTGAGTTCAGTTGTGCCGGTATTTTATACCAACGTATTACTCTTTTATAGAATGTTTCCCTTTTGGCTTGACTTACCGCAATTTGCATTACTCTTTGAAAAATAGAAGACCAATCTTTAATTGTGATGTGTATATGGAGGTTTGCTGCCCACTTTTTTTGAAAATTCTTTAATATTTCTTCAAAACAATGTTTCAATCACACTAATTAGTGTATGCTTTACAATAAACCTGACACATGTAGAACTATGCTCTAGGACTAAATTATAAAACTGTAATGATTTTACATGTATTTATGTCGGGTATGCATTCAACATTTAATTAACATAAAGTGTTCTAATAAGATAACACGTCAAGAAACAAAAATAAACAGGACTGGCATTTACTGTTGCCACACATCTTTACATTCAAGCCAATACAAAATAATATGTCTAATTATTACCAAGAGCATCTGTCCAAATAGATGAGACATTATTTAAGCCTGCTCTGCCCATTGTGTTTAAGCAGGTAAACGAAGAAAGAATCGGTTTAGCGTTTACGTTTTTTACAATGGGTAATGTGATTACATCTGAGAGCAACGTGCCCTAATGAATAATACAAAGAGCTGAGTTTGAAGGGATGGATACGTGGCACAAATCAGTAGCATATAAAACAACACAGCATTGTGACACCCATTTTAAAAAGCTTGCCAAAAATCCCACTTACCAATGGGACAGCGCTGCTTGGCTCCAAACTGGGCCTTGGTGCGGTTGAATACATGTAGTGAAAAAGTCGCTCAATCTTCCTCAGTGGTACTCCACCTCCCAGATCACTTATCTAGAAATAATAAAAATACAATTGCAATAGTTGGCATTGGAGGGTGTTAACACATCCTATTTCTTATTTTGTAAATAAAGTCTATCCTGCTATATTACAGTTGACAAATATAAGTGTTTTTTTGTTTTGTTTTGTTTTTTTAAAAAGAGGTCAGAATCATGAAATTAAAATTACCTTGATAGACAAATCTTCTTTTCCCATTGTGACCAATGTCTTAATAGGTGGCAGCCTATCCATTTGGTGTTCATACCGTTCAACGGTTGCTCTCATTGAATTCTAAAGTGGAGAAAGAACAATTTGGAGGAGTCCCCTCATTTAACACTGACTTCTCCCCAAGAAAAAAAATATAAACTTGAGAAATAAATTGACACCACAAATGTTGATTGAAAACCTAAAATATGTATTGCTTAATACCTCCAAGCCAATTATATGTGTAGTGTGATAGCAAGAGACCATAATTTTCACCCTTAAACATGATGAGAAACAGAACACAGCCAGTGCAGAGTGTACAACAACACATACATAACACTAATAAACCCTACTTGGAAATGGTACCAGGCAATATATTAACCCTGGTTGGTAGCTTTAGAAGGCATTTACAGTTACAGTCACCCTGAGGCATGATGATAATTGGAGTCCCAGAGCTGAAGCAGAGGAAGCCATGCTTTAGAACAGTTATCCACATCTCTAGTATTGAGATATGTCCCACAACTCCGTCAGCTATGCTGTTCTCTTTGATCCAACACAAGAATATCCTTACTAGAAAAGGTTTCCGTTGCCTTTCCTGGCATCTCCGTAGTTACAGCACAGCACAACTGAACTCAAGTCTTCTCTGAGTCAAAATTACTACTTTCCGTTACTATGATTACTAATTATAAAACTAAAATAACAAGGTAATAGGCTTAACATCTGAATAAAGTAGCTATTTAAATGCCCAATTATTAATAAAATTGTTGCTTGAGGACTACACGTAAGAAGGCACCACAATATATCATTGTGGAAGCTGCCAATCTTTCCTTATGAAATGAAACGCTCGCTGCTTTTCACCTCCCAAGTAGCGTTATCCCTCATTATATCAGTAAATTGCTCTGTAACCGTGTTGAACTGTCGCCAAGCTCTGGATAGTGATACTAATAATTCTGAACAATTATGGCACGGCATTTTATCCAATCTGGATTCCAATACACACGGTTATTATTAATTGAGAAAGGGCTTTATGTGGCTACATCGAGAAAAACAGTTTTGTCAGTTAATTGAAATACTTGCAAGGTATAATCAAAGAAACTTTCCTAAATAGATTGGTTTCCCATTAGAACCAGCGTATCTTGCTATTCTTATTAACCAATTCATTCTCTTATACATGAAAACCATGAACTTGTCACATTGAAATTAGTTTAGATTGTACCAAATATGTTTAATAACGGTATTTCAGAGGGCTTCTTTGTAAATTTAGTCTTACAATTAAGTTTTATAGGTTTTCATAGTAAATTATTTAAAATAGATATTTGGATCAAGTTGTGGATGAAAAATAACTTAAAGTCAGGAACGAGTAGTAATGGTTGCTAGTTAAAGTAGACATCAGAGAAACAAACACATTAGTTTGGCCTTACAGCTGAACGCAGAAAATAAATGAGAGGCATTGCTTGGGACATACATATTGGAAGAAATCTGCTGGCTAGGGGTTTATGGAATGTCAAAGACATATTGGAAGAGGTCTGCTGGGGAGGGGTTTATGGAATGTCAAAGAATTGGCTGATAAAAATGAGACTTTTAGGAATTAAAAAGATGATTGTTTTTTTTATAAACTCATAATTAAGTTGTATCTGTTTTTAAACTTGTCCTATGCTTTAGTTATGATTATCTTTTTGTTGAGTTTGCCTACACCTATTCACCACAAAAGACAAATTACAAACAAATACGTCTGTATTTTAGATTAATGATATTTACATTTATTTCGTTTTTATATACTATTTAAAGCCACACATTGGAGATGTAGGTATATATTTTTTAAAGAAAGCATTATTACATCCTTATAGAAACATATTACAGAATATGTTCTCCATTTTTTCAGTAATATTAATCGGAACACATTCTCTTGTTTGCTGCAGTGAAATGCAAATCACAGTATAGCCAAATGTCTCCTACAATTATTTGGATAAAAGAATGATAAAAAACTCCCTTTTTTTCTGACCTATTATTATTGTAAGCAAACAAAACACTCACGAAAGGTTTTAAAACTCCTTTACATTTAAATCTCACATCCATCTGGCCTGTAATTCTACATTAAAATCTGCACAGTGAATCATCTGAAGTTTAATAAAAACACACAACAAGCAATAGGATAAGAGATGTTTCAGACTGCCAACATTTCTGCTTAACCTCTCAGTGACAATCACTTTTACAAGAGTATTTTTACAGTAGTGAAATCAGTATTTAATGATGTGAAGTTAGAAGGAAATACAAAACTAAATATATATCAGATTGCAAAAGGCGGCACGCTTTCTGTCTGCTGTACACTGACATGAAATCTTGAAATCACATGGTCATATTTAAGCTATACTGAATAATTTTATATGTAATAAACTAGTTTTCAGACCAAAGGTCCAACTTAAAGGGTCATTCCAATCAAGAAACCGTGTTAAAAAAAACAAAACAGTTATTGGTCAGAGTACGTCTTCCTATACCCCTCCCCACTTAAAAAAAAAATAAAAAAATAAAATGCCTCTGTTCCAGAGCGGAGGCACTTCCATAGGTGGATGGATGGAAGTCAGAGAGAGCAGGCTAAGGTTAGGACATGGGCAGTGTGAAGAAAGGGGCTGTGTTACCATTGGCTAGCTGCCATCAATATGAAGTGTGTGCTGGCATCAGACAAAATATTTGCACAAAATTCACAGTACTCTTCTTCCGGGCTGGCTAATTACATCAATATGACACGGCTAGAGGTGGAATTACATCTCTGGCAGCAGAGAGGTACAACTCTGTATGTGCAGCACTACATAGGGAAATGCTGCACATACATAGTCCAGGCACCATGACCACTTCAAATCATTAAAGTGGTCATTGAGTTTGGGTAAAGACCAGAATGTTGTCAAAAAATTATTTTATCACTCATTCTTGAGTGGTTAGGAGTCCTATAAATAAAACATTGTGAATCAAGAAATGTACTAATTAACCTGAACAATGTGGACCTGTGCTATTTCCTTTAATCATTCCTCCCAGTTTGTTTTGGAGTGGCAATAATCAGTAGCCATGAGCAAACATCAGATAATGATTGTTGCTTTTAGAATAAGCAGACTTAAGACCATTTTATATGAACTAGCCCTGTACAGCACCGAATGATATAATGTAACCAAGCATACAAATAAACCGGTCTGCCTATAAAATAACTTATTATTAACACATACCTTAAACAGCTCAAATAGCATGTGGAAAAGGTGAGAGGGCACATAAACTACCTGAAGGGGTCGACCTGGAGCTTTTGCTGCAAAACAAGAAGGGAAAAATATTATATCAATTTGTAAACACTTATAAACATTTCTATTAGCTAGTCTGTAGACTTATGCACACCATGATATTTAAGAAAGCCAGTGACTTCACAGTTTGGTGGAATTGTATTGTGCCCATATATCACTACCTTGGGTATCCCAGTTTCGAAAGACACCTGAGATAGCCAAAGCTTGTTGGGTAGATGTTGGCAGGTGTATTTTAAGTACAAAATAAAGTTGGAGCTGTAATTTAACTTTAAGGGTTATTCTAAAAATCACCAGAGCACTGCATGATTACAAAACTGGTGGTGCAGAAAATACCATGAGCACCCTCTCAAGTCTGACAAGGTCACTACAACAACTGAAATAAGAAAGTCAATGCAGCTCTAATCCAGCCCATCAGAGCTGTCAATCAGGCAGTCGGAAGACTTACTTGAGTCTGGCCAGTATAAAATCTGACCAAGATTTGTGTTTAACAAGAGAGGACTGAGGCACAAACCATGCATAACCCATTAGCCACAGCTTGTTTAAAAAAAAAAAAAAAAAAAAATCTCTCCCAAACCTGAAGGATCTGCATTAAATACTTTACCATTAAATTCTTCAATTTGCAACTCAGGTGCAGAAAGATAGTACTGCTCACACAGCATCTTTGCAGTTTCATACGCATCTGTTGAAGAAATTAAAAAAAAAAAAAAAAAAAAAACAGACCACTGATTTAGTTTCCTAATCATGGAATCAAAACATCCGCTGATAAAAGCATTTGTACTCATTAGGTTCATAAACCACACATGGTAGCTACAGAAAGACAATGTACATACCCTTTACAACTTCTGGCACATTACAGGCAGGATCAATGCTACCTATATGCTTGGGGTGAGCAGGATTTATGTCGCCTCCAAAAAGAAGAGCTAAAAACAAAATAAACACAGAATAGTATGAAAATCCATCCCAAACATTTATAGTTTTTAACACTATCAATAAAGCAACTTATAGGAACACTACAGTTTTAGGAATACAAACATGAATTCCTAAAGTGTTCTACACCCTATTTAGATTCAAGGACCACCTAAACGAAATTAAAAATAAATTTAAAAAAAAGACGGATTGAATTTCCTTTTTTTCCCCAGCACTGAGACTTCTTGTCCAATTGAATGCTTATCATAGAGAAGCAATGAGGATCGTAACCGTCTAATCAAATTATTCTGATAATGATTCATTGAGATGAAGTGGTCTAGGCGCCTATTGTTCTCCATCGCATATTTACCTAGCCTATACAGAAATCTAAACAGATGAGATTCCATGCTGCCTTATACAATGCCTACTACCATTTCTTACAATACCTTACAGAATGTAAACAAATGTTGCACTCACACTCCATGGCACACAGGTGATTGGGGAAGTCACCCCATCTTCCAGGGGGTGAAAGGGAAAATGTCTAAAACTATTAGATTAGCACACCTTAGAGCTAACATGTTCTGTTTATTTTAGAAGAAACACAAATAAAACAAAAACACAAAACACAAATTCCTGATGCCAAGATGCGAAATGTTTTTTTTATAGCAGATCAGTCAGCAAAGCGAACAGGCTTGAATTTGGTCCTGATGTCAGCTAGACCAAACACCATTGGAAAGTTGAAATGACCGAATGCTTAAAATCCTGCCCGAGCCAAATATAAACTATCTGCAGCACTAGCAAGCAGGAGGAAATTAGAACTTAACATTATTGTTCACAAATTATGTTTCACTTGTTTTCATGCAAGCAAATGTGCATCCTGCCGGATGCACATGGTCTCGCTCCAGTAAAAAATTAAATAAAAAAATAAAAAAAATAAATAAATAAAAGAAATCGGTGCTTTAAGAATCCTTTGTATGAGATACGGATGCAAAGGCATCAATTTTAATTTGGACAATGAATGCATTTTGGCAATTGCTGCAGATGTGCTGAGGCTGCCAGAATTCCGTCAGTGTTCGACTTTAGCAAATATGAGAATTGCCATTGCAGTTGGAATTTGCTTATTTTCACCTGATTTTGTTCATCCAAACA
This sequence comes from Pelobates fuscus, assembly GCF_036172605.1. NCBI lineage: Eukaryota > Metazoa > Chordata > Amphibia > Anura > Pelobatidae > Pelobates > Pelobates fuscus. The sequence continues at coordinate 121,202,073 of NC_086317.1, forward strand.
AAACCCTGTGTGACATTCTTTTTTCTCACTATTATCAGCTTGATTTGGGGAGAAGAGATCAGAATGATAATGTATTCATAGACTATATTCATGAACATATAAAATATATTGGTAGTGCTCATCTTCATCTTCCTAAATCCAAGACATATTTATGTATAGAAAATGCAGTAAATGGTCTTAGATATTTAATGAAGATATCTTAAAAAAAATGATTTGGTAGTTTGTTTATTGTTCGCTTAGAATATTTTTTTATCGTGTATAAAAAAAGTGGGAGATAGAAAACACATTTCAAAATCTAAACAGTGTGATTTCATAAAGGCCACTTGTATCATTATAGGAGTATCGCTAAAAGCTACTAGAGCCAAAGCATTACTTTTTGATACGATTATCAATCAATAGCAAAAGAAACTTCTTCCTTTTAAAAGTAGTGTAAAATCACCAATCAAAGGCACTTCAGGGATGACCTTGAACCTCCATCTTCTTTTAAAAGCATCATGCTTCTCACTTACAATGTAAAATAACCTTATAAAATATCCTTACCATTGCTGAACATTTGGTACAATAGGTGTGTGAAAATGTACAGTGTCACCATTTTTAATGGGATGTATGGGCCACTGCTCAACAAAGTGGCTGAGCATTTGGGTTGTACAGGGTTTTACAGTAAGATACTGGCAACTGCTGTTAGAGTGGTGCTGGGCTGCACAACACATTATATATATATATATATATATATATATATATATATATATATATAAAAATAATAAGTAAAAGTCCAAGTAGGACTTCCTGTCTTTGCATCCATTATCAGCCATAAATGCAAAAGCGCATTTGTGTTTCGTAGGCCATAGGATATCTATCTATCTATACCCAATGGCCCTTGAAACACAAATGGGCATTAGCATTAATGGCTCGTAATGGGTGCAAAGAAAGGATTAAAAGTCCCTCTGTTCTTGGACTTTTCTTTATTATTGCTACTTACAGTTTACACTTTGTACAAAGGTTTCCAGAATGTATTGCCAAGGCAAACAGCTAATTCTTTTTTTGTGTTCTGATATATAGCGCTCTCTACTTTTGCCTCAATAGTGGCTATATGTCTAAATGGTAATGTATAAATTGTAGAGATGTTTGTAAAAGTATACTTGCGAATGTTATTCAATTCAGACATATTTCCATACCTGTTATTTTGGCCTAAAAAGTACAATGCATTTTCAATGAACCACTCACAATTAAATGCATTGCTCAACAGCTGCCATTTTTTTTTTACTGTTTCATTTCTGCGACAGAGCTCTGACACTCGGATAGAACACTGGTGACTTACTGTGCTGATTGATGAGCATTCGGAATGAAATTCTATTCATGTAGAACCTGTCCAAAAAATATTGGACATTGCTGCTGACATACGGATCGAAGCCATACTTCTCTTTATACTCAATAACCCCCTGAGCCATTGTGGGTACAACGTCATTGTGTCTATTTCTCACTTGAATAAGAACATTTAAAAAGCTGAAATGAAAGAAGAGGCGATACATTAATTGCAGAACTACTAATTAAACCAATGTAACGTCACATAGCAGACTTCACAAGAGAAGTCAGCGCGCCAATGTATCCTAGCTACCCTTCAGCGTAATCTTACCAGATTGTTCAAAACAAAACAAAATCCCATTGCTTTTAATTGGCATAATTTAACTTGCTAAATCCAGTGCAATTTTCTTTCCCACATTGTACCATGTCAAGACTGATAATATATCCTCATCATCAGAGCAGGAAATTTCCACTCTTTATTAAGTAAAGAAATCACTGTTCTGTATCTATAATTAGACAGAATACTGGCTTTTCTCCGCCTGATTAATGAATTGTAGTATATTTCTCAATGCCTGCTAATAACATCTACTAGCTGTTGAATCACAGGATTCCGTAATGGCAATTTCATATATTTATATCTTGTTTGTGGGAATAAAAAGTCTGGAGTGAGATCATTTTTTTTTTTTTATAGAAGGATTCCTAAACTACACTCTATAACCCATCTTTGTTATAAAATTATTAAACACGTATGAACGTTTTAATCCCACAAAAGAGGAATCCATAAAAAGAAAGAAAAATAAATCAAAATAAGAAAAAACACACAAAAGCGCAACAGAATGCATGTATTGTTCAGTATACTAATTTTAACTATTTTCCATGGTGGAGTATGAAACACTGGCATTGATTTCGATTTAATTTTCTCATCCTAATGTGTGCCTGTTCGAGTATCTTTCACTTTGTCTTTTTAGTGCCCAATAAAAGAGTTTTACAGCATATATCACCAAGTGGATTGTACAAAATATCTAAGTCAGACTTTAGAAGAAGCACCTGTTTATGTATTTATCATTTATGTATCATCGGCAACAACTCATGATCTAAATACTTTTATGTAAGTCAACCTATTGCTCAGTGGCCCTCTTGTATTTGCAGTACCATTCATCTGCCATTCTGATAGCTGTTAACAATGTTATATAGAGATTTGACTGGTTTTTTAAGTTTGCTATTCACTAAAAGCCAAATGCAAACTAAATTGCAACTATAACCCCCACATTTGTTTAATCCAATTCACTTGACACAGGAAAACTGAACCCGTAGCCCTAAGCACCACTAACTTTAAATCACTCTCATGCTATCCAAAACTCTTCTACCCCTTTCTCCTAAAATTTATATTTCAAAAGATCAGTAGAGAAGGGGAACCTGCAATTTTAACTTTTTCAGTAATTACAATGCAGCAAAATGGAATTTAGGTTGCTCCTGCTTCTTAAATTCCATAATTATGGAGAGGGGAATATAAACATATAGCAAAGTACATGCCCTATATTTTTTATACAAAGGATAGTATGTTAAAGTCTCCTTCGTCTAAGGCATTTACCTAAAGTTTGTTTAACCATGTAAGGTAACTATAGTGACATAACTGAAAAGAGACTTGCGTCCATCAAGTTCAGCCTTCCTCACATATGTTTTTGCTGTTGATCCAAAAGAAGGGAAAAAAAACCCAGTCTGAAGCGCTTCCAATTTTGCAACAAACTAGAAAAAAAGTCCTTTTTGACCCCAAAATATCAGTCAGATGTCTCCTTGGATCAAGCAGCTATTACCCCACTAATTAGAAATTATATCCCTGTATGTTATGTTTTTGCAAGTATTTATCCAATTGCAGTTTAAACATCTGTATAGACTCTGACAAAACCACCTCTTCAGGCAAATAATTCCATATCCTTATTGCTCTTACTGTAAAAAACACAAAAAATAAAACACTTTTTCTTTGTCTTAGATGAAATCTCCTTTCTTCCAGCCTAAATGTGTGACCTCGTGTCCTATGTATAGTAACTATAGTTACTAGTATTTTCATTAAAAGGGAACTGGTCCCAATCCTCACCAGCATTCATGTCAAACAATGCAACATTGACACCACATCCGATGTAAACTGAGCTAATCCTAAAGTAGTCTTTGCTCCTGATGACTTAAAATCAGTTTTGTGCTTCCTAACACAGAAATATTAACAAATGAGGGAGCAAAAAAAGATTTGATTAAACTTAGAAACTCAGAGACTCTAAACTACACTAATGCTTTATTTATGGATTTTACCCAGAGAGACAGTCACTACATTTAATTGCAAAATATAAAAACCTCCAGATATATTAATATCGAATGATCTAAAAATAATCCATTTGGAATTTTGATGGTTTGTGTAACCCTCCTTCCATTCCTCTGTAATTAAAATCCATAAGAATGTATCCAAGTCCCTGGATATATTTATTAGAAAATAGCAGAATCTCCATGTTCTGCAATCAATCCAACAAGACTCTATAAACTATAATCATTTTTAGCACAGGTACTTGAGTGGATTACAAGCACAGGTGTCCTACAGTGAGGGTCACATGAGAATGTAATTACTGGTGGCAACCAATGCATTTCATGGAAGCACAAAAACTTAATTATGAAAACACATTGATACTTAAACAGCAATATTAGCAAGTAACCCCACAGCACACATTAAAATGCAAAGTTAAGATATCAAGAGGCAAAATACTTACTCATACAGTACACCGGTATCATCAGGACTTTTATCCTCATAGTCCATAAGCTCAATAAAGCTCTGCATGTACCTAATAAAAAGGAAACACGATGGTGTTAATACACTGCAGGTCATTTTGTTAGCACTAGCCAATTTTTAATCAATTGGTTTTCTTTATTCTGCTAATCTACCTACAGCCACATTTAGAAAGTATTTGTTGAAGAAACAAACCCTCTTGGAGCCAACACAACTTAAGTGCATTTAATAGGTTTAGGCATCAGTTCCATGCTGTATTTTTTCCCTTTTAGTTTTGCTGGATGACATACTCAGAGAGTATGTGTAAGGAGGAAGTTGCTTTGAGAATGAAAAAAATGGGGAGTGGGTTACACTGTAGCAAGCAGCATAAAGTATTTTTAAATTAAAGATATGAATGTGGATAGGTGCACATTTGCTCAGTTTGGTAGTTTCCCAAACTCACTGGGTAGAGCCATTTACAGCTCTTTTATCAGTCATGTCATAGGCAGCTACATGTGTCTGTAGCAAGAGGAAAGAAGAAAGAACTAACTGACAATATAGGATAAGTCTATTCCAGAACGCACAGATCATCAGCCCAAAATGATTTCAGATATTCCGCCATCCCTTTAATGCTTTGCGTCTTTTTAATTATTTAAAAAAAAATTTAAGCGGCACTGTCATGCTCCCCCCTGTAAGAGGAGCATTTCATAAAAAAATAGCCATGGGGGCGTGGCCAACTGCCAAACGGAGCAGCCGCATGAAGTAACAGCTCCGTGATCCACCGAGCCCAAAAGCAACTATAACGCACGTCAAGCCAATACTTACCATATTTGGGGACAGTCAAACCCAGGGAACTAGATAGCACCCTCCAAACAACTGAAAATCACGGACCCGGTGCGGCAAAATAAGAAAGACAACCACATGTAAATTTGTGTATCTCATGTACTGTATATATTGTATGCAATATCCATATTGTTTTGTGTGTACCTTGAAAAGCTGTGTAAATTTAATTTCCCCCTCCTCTTTCTTTTCTGTATCCCCAATTGTCGTACATTTTATTTTGAAAAATTTCAATAAAAATCCGATATTGTAAAAAAAAGAAATTTTTTAAATATAGCCCTATTTTACGGGAAATTCCAAACCAGTCAAAAGACAAGTGCCCTTCACTAATATTGGCACCATTGGTAAATATGAAATGCAAAGAAGACTGACAAATTGTCTATTGTTTAACCTTTTAATCTTTTGTTCAAAACATACACAAAAATACTCTACCCTCATGGACATTAAACAATTGCAAAAACAATACAGGTTTATCCAAAAATAAATACATGAAATAGGTTTGGTAAATATGTGTGGCACAATTACTGGCACCATTTTAGACAATATGTTGTGATCACAACCGGTGCAAGGATTTTTGCCTCCCTATGCAAAAAAACATTTTCACACCCCCTTATTTGCTCCAGCTACTCACGCAGACTGACATACACTAACCCATGCAGACTGACACACACGCACTGACACACGCAGACTAATACACACACACACACACTGACTCACGCAGAGACACACACTGGCCCATGCAGACACATACACTGTCAAACACTGACCCAAGCAGACTGACATACACAAACACAAATTCATTGAAACACACATTGTGATGTCCCATTGACCCATTTACCTTTATTGCTAACTGGCAACTTCCCTGTGCCTGGCCACCTTCAGTAAAGCTCTGGGCGTAATCTACTAAATGGCTGCAAGATGCAGCCACGTACAAACCGATAATAATACCGAATTTCATCCAATCACAAATGGACAAATTCTCTACATTTTGTTTGGACGAAATTCGGTCATTTCGCTAATGCCCTGTCTACATTACAGGACATTTAGAAATGGCAGACTTCGTGTTGGCAGACCAACACGAGAATACAGAGTTGGGGTGAGTATTGTGGGAAAAACTTTCTTTGACGCAGGAAATGGAGCTGACTTAAGAGCCTCCTTTGGTCAAAGAAGGTCAAGCGTAGGAAAAATACATAAGACAAAGTAGTTCCTTCTTTATCATATGTTTTGAAAAAAACTAGATCAGAAATAAAGAGAGAGAATAGGGAGCAATTGGGAAACAGTAAGTTTAGTATGACAGCATCGCTTCAAGTTGGTCTTAAAACAACAAAGTGATGAAAAACATGTTTGTAGTGTACCCGTTTTCCTGGTACTATAGGACCCTACAGTGCCCACCTTTCTTGCGACACCCTTCCAGCGAGGCAAAAGGGGTTAAAACCCCTTCAGCCACTTACCAGATTCCAGCCAGAATGTCCCTCGGTGCAGGGTCAGGCTCCCCCCATGCGTGCAATAGACCGCCCCATAGGAAAGCATTATTTAATTATTTTAAATATTATTTAATGCTTTCCTATGGGGAAAATCTGATGCTGGAGGTCTGTGAGGACGTCCAGCGTCAGATAACAGACCAAAAGTCCATTTGGATTCCGGAAGCGCCCCCAGTGGCTGTCTGGTAGACAGCCACAGAGGGCAGACTTAGAGCTGCAATGTAAACATTGAAGTTCTCTACAACTGCAATGTTTTACATTGCAGCACTAAGTGCAATAGAGAGACAGCACACAGACCACTTCAATTAACTGAAGTGGTCTGGGTGCCTACAGTATCCCTTTAATGATGTTAATGGTGGCAAGCTACAAATCAGAATTGTATAAGAGTTATTCACTAACTAAAACACACATTGTCACGAACTGAACTGGGAATTTGACATTTTAGGCTAAAATAGCTGAACTTAAATAAAATATGAAGCTCATTTATGTTCGAGACTCTGCAGTTTTGGCCTAGAACTTTAAAATTCCCTAGTCAATTCCCAATAATCCTAAATTTAACTGATTAACCCCGATATGTTTTTAACTTACCAGGACTGTACAAGCTTCACAGAGGGCCTTTGAAGTAGATTTTCAGGCAAAAGGTGAACTTCTTTGAGGGTATTTGCAAGCCGTACTGGCAATTCTTTGCGTAGGAAGAGATACGATGTCTTCTCACAAGCATTGTTGCGTCCTAACAACAACAAATATTATAACATTAGAAGAAGAAAAAAGGATAGACAACTTGTTAGCAATGCAGATTAGGTGCTCATCGTGAGATAATATGAGGCTTCAATTCTTTCCTTTACATCAAAAACTAACAAGATCGCTCTATTATCAGTAGTCAATGGTTGAGCAATTTAAGAGCAGAACAAGAACAGAGGTGCAGTCATTATTCCAAATATTGTGAACATATGGAAGGGTTTACAAATATTCATCAGAATAATGCATAATAAGCAGAAAATGTATCAATATCATGCATCAAGTGAGGCACGCGGTCTCATGATTCTCTCACAGCAATGTATTGGCCACGACATGTGGTCCTACAGTTTTCAGCTACTGCTCTCTCAACCATTATGTGAAAAAAAAATGAATGGAAATGTAACAAAATAACAGTAAAAAAAAATAAGGTATCATTCATAAATTCAAAGCAATTTAGAGCTGATCATATACTAGATCTCCTGCTGCTATTGAGGTCTGGCATCAGAGCTTGTTTGTTTGTTTTTAAATCAAGCTGCTTGCTACTATTCCATAAACATCTACCCCAAATTTAGAGGAACACTGCAGAATTAGGAATACAAATATAGCAGTATAGAGTTCTACTTTATTTAGATGCTGGGGTATTACTTAACATTTTTTTCCAGCACTGAGATAAAGTCCTGCAATCGCTGGACCTGCCTTCCGCGACATCACACCCACGCATCGAACAGTACAATTCAATGCCTAGGGACGGAAAGCGCGGCAACACTGTGCTCCTATTTTTGGGGTTGCTGTTATGATCAGACAGCCACTACAGGCGTATTTAACCTTGCAATGTAAACATCAGCATATCTGCTAAATGGCAGTGCTTTAAATCTCAGGGTTAAAACTAAAAGGATCGTTGCACCCAGACCACTTCATTGAGATAAAGTGGTCTGGGTTCCTTTAGTGGTTCTTTAAAAGCAAGGACTGACAGAGAAGAAGGAACCACTTTTGTGTAACGGAGCTGTAGATCGGTTGCAAATGTAGGCCATTCAGATAGGAACATTTGTTAGCTTTATTATTATTATTGCATCCCCATAATACTTTAAAGAAAGAAGTAGCCTTAGACTCAACCTGCAGTGTCTGTTTAAAGTACATAGTATGTACAAATTGTACAACAAATTGTAGTGAAATTTAAAAAACAAATTACAAAATTCACGCAAAATTTGCCAAGTTGTTAATATAGCTGAATTAGAGAATGTATCCAATCAAGCTATTTCTGCCCATAATTTGTTTTTACATTCACTACACTTTAATGTTTAGCCTTATATCCTAATTATCTACATATTTATTAGCTATTTTGCTGCATAATGTGAATATTACATTGTATGCTATAAATGGTAGCCAGATCATATTTATGCAACAAGTGTGCTTTATTAGTAATAAAATGATGCTACATACCAAAATAGCTTCCATAAGCATATTACAAAAATATATAACTCCATGATACTATATACTTTAAGCAGAATGCCAGAATTTTGAATATCTTGCATTGGGCTGGCATAGTAAGCGTCCTATTGCTTTCAACAGTAGGTAAATTAATTGCATAGTACAACAGCCCATTCAATAAAATGCTCAGTTATAAGTATTTATGAAGCAAGTCTAAATGTGCCCATGTTTCACAACCCTCGCCATAGTGACTTCTTTTCTTTAGCTTCTAGTTAATCAGAGGTTTCTTTCACAGCAAAACCACTTTCGCAGGAGATCCAGTGAAATCTTTACGCAATGTTCAGCGAGAAGATGTTCCCTGCTGTGCATTACTCACATTTTTTGTTCCCGTACAGATGAGTGTATAGTCATTTTCTTAATGTCAGAATCTGTGATACAAAAGCAATTCTTGAATAAGTGTGCTTACATCTTCTGCCCAACGATTGAAATTTCCATTACGGAGGCATTATCAATACCCATCAGATGGTATACTGAAGATCTACTCTCCAACCAAAATACAGCCTCGTAAAAACCAAATAAAATGCCACAAGTGTAAATATTCCTTATAGCCTATGATTTTTTTTTTTCAATGCACTTACAGTTTTGTTGAACTCATGGCAGAGATGGGAGAAATAATGTTCATATCAAGTACAATTTGTAAATTTATATGGAATCTTAGAAGGTATACCCAAGATACAGAAGCAATTGTAAACTAAATAACAAAAAATAAAATATATTCTTACAATTCTGTACTTCTGACCAAAAGCTCGACATTACATTTCTTTTATTTTACTATAAATATATATATATATATATATATATATATATATATATATATATATATATATATATATATATATATATATATATATATATATATATATACTTTTTAAATGGAAAATCGGAATTTCAACAATTTTTGAATACATATTTAGATAAAGATGACAGCCGACTTTAACATTAAAATAAAATAAAGCTGTATTCCAATTGGTTTAAGTAAAAAAGATATGAATTTCTCCTGATGGACTATTACAGTGACCCCTTCAGCTGTAAGAGCTGCATTTTGCTTGTTAAGAAAGCTGCCCAGCATTCATACATATGGGACCAAAGGCAATTTAGCAAACAGGCATGCAAATAAACTGCAACATTATCTCAAGGGGACAGAAGCAATACTTTAGAGATCACGGAAAAACAGAGTAACAAGGAGACAACCATGTTTGCTGTGTCAATGCAGAAATTTGGCATTAGAAATTTCTGTGCAGCTAGCATTTCAAGAACCAGACAGGTTAAAAGTTAAAAATACTCTAAACACCTGTCTCTGTTCCCTAGAATCAAAAACATACATCAGAGAACAAATGTAATGCTCAGCAGCTCAATCAATGAACATACAATTAATCCACCAAGTGTTTTATTGTAGAGCGCTACAATAAGTCCAAAGCTAACCCAGGTCTGTCTATTCACTGCCAAATCCACTGGCCTGATATGACCTATTGCCAATCATTAATCTGCAAGCAGTGCTTTGACACCAATATCACTGTTCAAATAAATGAAAACGTTGTTTGCGAAGAAAAAAAAAAAAAAAGGGTACATAATGTTTTGTAACTTTGTAACCAAAAGCTAAACAAATGTGTTAAAGTGCAGATCGGTTATCACTTAAGTATTATTATAAATATGAGGTTAAAGTGAAATGGTCTGACACACTGTGTTTTTTAGAACATTTTCCTGTAACTTTTACTGCCAGACAATACTGGGAACTGTAATTAAATGTCACAGCTGCAGACTCAATGGTACAACAGGGTAGACTCAATGCCCAAAAGGTAGCTCCTCAGATGTTACAGAACTGCAACTCCCACGGCGCTTTGCATGCCTTTAAAATTACAAAGCATCATGGAAGCTGTAGTTTAACCCCTTAAGGACACATGACATGTGGGACATGTCATGATTCCATTTTATTCCAGAAGTTTGGTCCTTAAGGGGTTAAAAACATCTGGGGGATCTACCTTTTAAGCACTCCTTGTCTTAACCTGCCAATTCAATTCCCCAACCTGCCAATTAAATGACCAACTTGTTAAAATATATATGCAATCATTGTTAAACTAATGATCCTGTACATGCCATCAACCACGTAAGTTCACAGATACACAACTGGGAAATAATTTCAAACAAATATGTATATGTCAGACATGGGAGAAAAAAGTGTGAATGTTTTGTATATTTTTTTTGAACATTTTCTACCTGTAAAAGATTTGCAGTTAGAGCCTGTCATTACAGCAGAAGGTCATAAGAGGAAACATTCCTTAAGAGTCACATGTTAAACTGTTTCTTTTCTGTTTGATTTTAAATGTTAATGATTTAAAAATCTTTTGCAATGGAATCAATCTTGATTGGAGTAGGAGGAGAAGTTTCACCCATGCTTCTATCCCACTCACATAACATAAGACAGTGACACATCAATATTTCATTGAAGCAAAGGAGTGGAGATACAGAGCCAGGCAGGATGCGTGCCAAAGGATAGAAATATGGCCTCTAGAGTCACAAATGATCAGGTGCCAAAAGACAGTTCCCACCATGACCGTGAAATGGCATTGCTTAGCCAGTCACATGGTTACAAAAGACGTGTTTGCAAAATGCAGCGATCCAAAAAAATAAAAAAAAAGGGAAAAATTAAAGGTACATTCTTGTGCTCACACAAATCTTAACAGTGGTTTGCTTGCATAATTGACTTAGATGGAAAGATTGAGAGATAATTTGTATTCACTTTCAATTTCTGGAGGATACCTCCCTAAAAGGTTATGTCAATATATATATATATATATATATATATATTTTTTTTTTAATGGTTCTCCAACAAATCTGATGAACAACATATGCTAATCATTCTGTCTATAGCGAAAGACATATAGCTTTTTTTTTTTTTTTTTTTTTTTTTTAAATCTCTCTAGCTATTAAAGTGTTAAACGGTGGAAAAAACAGCCAGAATAACAGCTTTGAGCACTGCACTGACAAACTTACAAGCTTAGGTTAATTAGCAAATGGTTGCATTTTCTATATATTAGCAGACCTCTGACAGCAGTCAGCAAAATTAAGGGTTGACTGGCCAAGATCAGCAGCGACGAAATGAAACCACGTTTTATTTAAAACTGCTGTGATAAGCACAAATGGAATTCAAAAGCACCTTTGACTTTCTTTCAATGACTCTGTGCAATTCTGTCAAGTAAAACAGAACACATTATAGCTTGTGAAACCGTCAGGAAATAAACACAGGTGTATCGGTGTAGACAAATTGTAGTTTCCGACATTGCAGCACCAGGCATTGCCCTGTGTGGCATTCCTAACTACATATTGATCAAAGAAAAAAAAAAAGAAAACAAAGAGACGAAGTATTCTTCAGCACAACCAGTTTGTGGGCTTAAATAACACTTTTCAATTACCTGCACCTGCCATTCAAAAAAGCATATAAAATCACTTTATAGTTATTTTCTCTCTTTTGCTGTTAGCCTTGCTGGCAAATGCATTTACCTGTATTTTATTTTAAGACATTATTCATTAAATGTTACAATGTATGCATGCGCTTCAATAGGTTTACTTTCCCATTCCTACATGTGACATCCCACAATGCATCTGGGGATGGACACATGAGCTTACAATCTCATCTTAGGGGTGTCCGCATTTGGATAAGGTTTTAAACTTCACAATTTAAAAGCTATTTTCATTTTAGTAGTTACCTGAAGTGAACCTTTTTAAAAGGATCTCTATAGGGTCAGGAACACAAACATGTATTCCTGACCCTATAGTGTTAACACCACCATCTAGCCCCCCTGGGCCGTCATAAATATAGTAAAAATCTTACTGTATTCAAGCCTGAAGCTGTAAATCTGCATGCTGTTAGACTCAGAAAAACAAGCAGTCTGCTGACATGTGGTAGCCTGATCCAATCACAGTGCTTCCCCATAGGATTGGCTGAGACTGACAAGGAGGCAGATCAGGGGCAGAGCCAGCATGATTCAAACACAGCCCTGGCCAATCAGCATCTCCTCATAGAGATGAATTGAATCAATGAATCTCTATGAGGAAAGTTCAGTGTCTGCATGAAGAGTGAGGAGATACTGAATTAGGGATCGACCGATAATGATTTTTAGAGCCAATACCGATAATCTGTGAACTTTCAGGCCGATAGCCGATAACTTGCCGATATTCTGTACATTTACCATTTTGAAAAAATAAACTATTTCTAAAGGTAAATGCACAAAATATGCATGCCCCGTGTAGTGGATGCAGTGTGTTTAGACAGGGGAGCTGTGTGTGTGTTTGTGTAGTGTGTATATAATGAATGCAGAGTGTGTGTGTTTGTGTAGTGTGTGTATAGTGAATGTAGTGTGTAGTGTGCGTAAAGTTAATGCAGTGTGTAGTGTGTGTATAGTGAAGGCAGTGTGTGTATAGTGAAGGCAGTGTGTGTATAGTGAAGGCAGTGTGTGTATAGTGAAGGCAGTGTGTGTGTTTCTGAATGGATGTAATTTGTGTAAAATGGGGGGGGCATTTTTTATTTTAATATGTTTAATATTTATATGGTTTTTTTGTCTGCTTGTTGCCTGGTCAGGGAGGGGGCTCTAGCAATCCCTGGTGGTCCAGTGGTATGGGCTGAGCAGTAGGGGGGAAAGGGGCCCGGCAGCAAGCGGTTACTTACCTTTCCTGCAGCTCCCCCAGCTCTCCAGTGTAAACCTTGCGGCCTGCGTGCTGTGCGGAGCATTGCCAAGGTAACGCGTGCCAACGCTCTGACGGCTGCAGGTCTCGCGAGATTTACACAGGCAGCTGGAGGAGCTGCAGGAAAGGTAAGTAACAGCTTGCTGTGGGCACCCCCAGGACAGCCCGACTTGTAATGGGCCCGGCGGTGCTGGGAGGTATTATCGGCAATATCGGTATCTATATTGGCCGATACCTATGTTGCCGAAAATACCGAATATCGGTCGATCCCTATACTGAATCACAGGATGATGTGCACAGTGCTGCTGACAGCAGATCTGAGTGGATGGAGGCATATTATGCCTCCATCAACTCCGAAGTCCCTCTGGTTCACTCTGAGTGACTGCAATTGGAGGTGTTCCTAGCTTTCAATGTAAACACTGTATTTTCTCAGAAAATGAGAAAGGCTGCAGGGAGCTATAGTTCTCACCTGAACAATCTCATTAAGCTGAAGTTGTTCAGGTGACTATAGTGTCCCTTTAACAACAATTCTGTGAGTTAAAGGTCCACAGAAAATCTATTTCAAATAAAAAAAAAAATATGTTAAACTTACAATCCATAACAAAACTAACTGCAACACTCATGAGAATTGGAGGGAACGAAAGCGTTGTACTTTTGATAGGCTGTGAACTATGACTCTGCATAGAATATATCAGACAAATTCTCCAATATCTAGACTACATGGATCACCAGAGGAGATAAAGATTTTATGTAACTTCACAGACGAAAATCATATATATATATATACATATATATATATAGTTCACACTTTGCTAAAAAGCAAATGACTTGTGATGGGTAACTATATTCAAATAAATAAAAATAAAAAATAAACAAATTGTGGCTGAAATTCACAATGGTGCAATTTTGAAAATTCTCACCTTGTCATCTTTCTACAAATGAATAATCACAAATACAAAAAATCAACAAAAATAATTTAAAAACAAACAAACAAACATGCAAATAGAGCAGGTTATACAACCCGATTGTGTTCAAGGAAATTTGTTTTTTTAATTAATATTCCATTTAGAAAAACATAGAACATTGGAAGAGTCTAAACGGAGAACAGTTATTAACCCCTTAAGGACCAAACTTCTGGAATAAAAGGGAATCATGACGTGTCACACACGTCATGTGTCCTTAAGGGGTTAAGCACACTTCTGATTAACAATATTGTTATAATATCTATAAAATGCATTTGCTGTAATAAATAACGTCCCACCTCTAAAATAAAAAAGTGCTGGGATCATAACACCTCTGCAATGAGTATCTTATATTAAAAAAAAGCAATAGATTACTTTGTTGTAAGTTCACTAGACAAAAGACAACATGCTGTGTATAGCATCTGTATAGAAGCATGAGGTTTTACAAGTATATTGAAAGCTCGATTTACGTTTATTCACAAGCTGCAGGGCCTGAATGGGTCAATTAGCACCCCAAACAGTAATGCCTAATGCAGTTCTTGACAGGGACTGTCCCCATCATTGTAGTTCCGATTCCAAATACTTTACATATGGAATGGAAACACAGGGCAAAACCTAAATTAAAAGAATGTGGAATTACAATAACAAAACACCGCTTTGCATGTCAATTATTTTACACAAGGGAGTGGGTGCATTAGATATTGCATATGAAAGCCACAAATCATTATAAAGACAATACTCTAGCAGCTCTGCATTCACATTAGCTACATAATGGTATTTGGGCTTCACTTAGGAACACAACAAAACAGATACATATACATAAAAACAACAAAAAAAAAACACTGAAACTCAATACCCCAAACTCTATACTGAACTACTCGGACTATACGGTAAAATGACAACCAGGAAAGACAGCAGATTTAACATCCCTGCTAGGGTATATACCCACTAGGCATAGGAGGGCACATTTTAATTCATTGGATGGTGAATGTTTAAATAATACAGTGTTAGAATGCAGTTTACTTCTACAGGCTTCAACTCAATTTCAGGCTTAATACATTTTGTGCCTACTTTAGAGAGAGGTTGGACAACATTAAAATGGGCAAGATCAGTAAGCAGTTGCTGCTCATTTTAAAGGGACAGTACATGCTGTTTATGGACCATCACTAGGAATAATAAAATGCTCTCACTTCATGTCGCTCATTTCAAGCAAAACCAAAAGGAGCATCTTGTTTTGTTATGACCAAGAAGTGGCTGACATGGAATATGTAGTCTGCTATCAAATTCCCAATGAGAGCAGGAGCCAAACAAATATACATATGCATAGTTTCATTCACAAAACAATGAACAAGGCTACTTTTTGTTAGAACTGCCACACACACAGACCAATGTATACAGTTCTCTGAAAGATAGTTATGAGAAGGTTTACATCCCTTCAATTCCTTGCTTTATATACTGGTGAAATGTTGTACTGAATGAGAGTACATTGAATGAATTCTGAATGAGTTGTAGAAGAGGTGTACTGTAATTCCAAGTGTAGTCACGAACCAAAAGTGCTCAAACACTTGCTAGCAAACTGTACAGCCCAAAATATATCTAGGAGTAAAAAAAAAAAAAAAAAAAAAAAAAAGAGACTTTCACATATGCATCAAACAACCAAATGTAACACCTGTAGTCTGCGACAATTTTAAAGTGACAAAAAAAATCTGCACTGATCACAGAAAAATCTTATTTCTTCTTCAATGTTTTCGGTAGAAAATGGTTACAGAGCATTTAAATTCAGGTATAAAGGCTAGTGGGCAATTCATGCAAGCGCCAGGGTGAGTGCATGCATGAACAGTTGCATATTTAAGAGTCTGTGTAAAATAATACACACAAACACACTCCATTCATATTATGTGTGTGTGATTGAAAGAATTTTAGTTTAGTGTAGCTGTATGGATGCCGTGTTTCTAAAAAGTTATAGCTTATATTTTTCTTACCTGAGTATGTGATAGGTGCTACAGGTTATAAGAATAAAAGTATGTTTGAGAGTCTTTTGTTTTATGGCTAGAAATGTGTACATCTTAAAAGTCTACATTTCACAAATGCACTGTTGAAAAAAAATAAAAAAAAAGCAAAGAACAAACAGTTCAACGTCTCTGCATGCACACCTGTACAAACTGCCCCAAAGGTAACCCAAGGGGGTAGTAACAGATGCCGCGCAGGGACAACTGTACCGGTTTGAGACTCCAGATATCTCAGGAGGGGCTTAACCCCAGATAGACAAAAACCAACAACAAATACAAAATGTGGTCAGTCTCAGTGTGATACTTGAGACTAGCCACATATCTGGAAATATCTATAGCGATAGAGTGTAATGCAACAGTCCTGGCTTGCAAGGCTGTGATAGTAACTAGAGACCCATCAACAGAAAAAATAATATTAGTAATAATAAATAAAGTATATACAGGTGGTACTAGAATTCCATGCCAACCAAAGGGGGTATAGGTAGGGATATAATTACGCCATATAACCTCATGTCTCAACCCTAGTTACCAGCTTTATTATAATTCGCTATAAGGGAATGAGTATCCAGTGGCCCAGCCATAAATACCTCCTAGGAGATGTCCATAATTAGTATAACAGAAGCTCCAGATAGAGCTAGCTCAGAGAGAGGGGGAGATAGAAGCTAGTATATAGTAGTAATAAGCAGTCAAAAACAGATTGATAGTTTAAATTAAGAAGCCTCTCTCCCTGTAAATCTAACTAGACAGGCATAGGAAAGATAGAAGGAAAGTAAATTACATTAGGTGATAATCATGGTGCTACATCCACCAGTGCCCAGTGCTCATATATATATATAATATGAGAAGAAAAACGCCCAACGTACGTTTCGGTGCTATAGAGAAGCACCTTCGTCACCAACATAAAACTGATAAGAAGTCTCTTATATATGAAATATGCCAAGAGGCATGAATACCTTAGACCAATAGGAACTGTGGGAGTAGTAAAGTTCCAGCTGTACTGCATCTCCCTCATAGAGATCCTATCACTGCGTCATTGCGGACCACGAGATGTACGTGGGGGCGGGGTTTAGTTCCGATCACGTGACCCGGCATGCCGCAAATCATGTGGTCTAACCGGCAGAGCGTAGGGTCACGTGGTCTGTGCGTCAGAGCGTCGGGTGGGCTGGATCACGTAGTGGGCGTGACCAGATATGCAGAGTGTATGACGATCCTCAGTGACATCTAATTGTTTCCCCGCCCATCCGAGTCAGGTGGGCGGGTACGTAGAGAGGCAAGGAGGATATACAAGAACGAACTCGAGTGAAAATAGCCCACAGGAAGCTATCAGCATAGTTATACTGCATGCAAAAAAGGCAAATTAGCTGTATATACAGGTCCCAATGAACCCCCATAGTGCCCTGTCATATTTATGCTGTATGAGACACCAAGATTACTCATCATCATTAATATCCATAGAATGGTAATCTATATTCCAAATGTGTCTCGCAATGGCATCCAGATTATGTATATCCAGATACTAATTATGTATTAAAGATTTAAATCAGTTCTGAATGGTTATGATAATTCAACAGATAGGAGTCAAGGGAAAACTGAAAGTGGTACACCCACACCAAAAAAAAAAGACTTCAGTTTGATGTGAGTCATAATCACATATCCAGTGGGTATACTGAGGGATCACTGCTGTAAATAGGTCCAAATGTATATGTGACAGTGCTCCCCATAGGATGTACAAAGATGAGAGTAAATAAAGGAGTATACCTATCTCTATATGTCATAGAGACGTCATCTTTGAATTCTAGTACCACCTGTATATACTTTATTTATTATTACTATTATTATTTTTTCTGTTGATGGGTCTCTAGTTACTATCACAGCCTGGCAAGCCAGGACTGTTGCATTACACTCTATCGCTATAGATATTTCCAGATATGTGGCTGGTCTCAAGTATCACACTAAAAAAAATAAAATAAAATCATTTGCATTACAAAACGGAGTTGCCCACGTGTGTTTTCTAACCCCCTCGTGTCCAAAAAAAACAAAACACTTTGTGTCGCCCCTGTCATAAAGAACATGTTAAACCATTCATATGACTAAGGTGTGGGATAAATTCTCTTGTGTTACCATTACTGATTCACTGGTCCATGTGTGCAAAAAACATTACACAAAACCAATCACTGTTCACATCTAGCCTGACATTATCATGCCTTTTATCAGTGTTTACACAACCTAAAATAAAGATTTACAGACAGGGTCACCAAATGTATACTCTTTCGAAAGACCAATATCCCAAATACACTTTATTTATGCAAACACACTTTGCACTCAAACCGTTTTTATTCCAGTTGAGTGAGCAGGCCAAACACTGTAATCGAAGCGCTATAAATAGAGCTGCTCTGCATTAGTTAAATTATCAAAGCAAATTGATTAATGGATTGAAAGGCTTATGCTTTTTGGGCAATTTGCAGATACACGATCAGCCAAGATGCCAACCCTATGACAGATGGTGTAATCCCACATAACTAGCAGGAACCTTTTGGCAATAATTAACACTCTGACTGTTTTTACAAGAAAATACAATTACATTCATTAAAACTTAATTGCAGAAGTGGCGGTGCCCCAATGATCTATCATGAGTAGATAGGAAAATGGCATGGCGCAGGTGCCCCTTAAGTCTTGGTGCACCTGAAAAGACCACCACAAAACATTTCAATACTCACAATTCTCTATATCACTTATGCATTTGCTCTATGACCATCTACTTAACGTTAAAGAAATGTTACACATAGAAAAGTGGATGCAAAGTTTCAGAAGTTTGGCAATCGTGGAAACCAATGGAGTCAGCATAAATATTCTATTGCTTTCCATGGTGACTGTACCACTTTTCTGTTTACAACAATTACAAATCTTTCCCAGTATATGATCCCAACACGTCTGTTTTTCAGTTCATAAGTGTGCTTCTTACTACTCAGATAGAAATATCACTAAGCTAGTTTGGCTTTGATTTAATGTGCAGTTTACAGAGTAAAACCAAAAGAGTAAAAAAAAAAAAATATATATATATTTTACGTTAGTAGTTGTAATATAAGTCTGGGAAATTTGCCAAAAATCAGAGTTATTGCTCAATGTTACAGTATTCTCGGCCAAGTGCCAGGTTGTACAATAGTGAAAGTATTACTTCCACTTTTAGAAGGTCAACGATGCCTGAAGATGACTCAGTCTAACTTTTTTTTCTTTTTAAATGTTTAGAGATATAGAATAATAAAACTTAAAAATATTGACAGATAACTACGGTATATATAGATAGAGTTGTAAAATGAATATGTACACTGTGCTGCTAAAATCATCAAATCATTTTCAAGATATTTAAATCGTCACTTTAAGCACCAGATCCACTACAGCTGAATGTAGTGGTCTTGATGTCTAGATGCTGTCTTTGCAGGGTGACAATTGTAAGCATTGAAATTTTTGAAAAACAGCAATGTTTAGATTTGTTAGTCTGTTTGACTCTACTAGCCAAAACTACTAGTGATAATGCCTAGTGAAGACTGCAACATGTTTTCAGCCTTCAGATTTGCAGGATATTCTATCCATAGAGATGCATTGTAATGAGGAAAATCGTAAAGGCGCAGTGTGGCGATTGCAACGCATGCACAGTATGGTCTCAATGCTTCTCTATGGAGAAGCATTTGATTGACTGAAATAAACCATCCAGATAATCTCACATGAAGAGAGAGCAGCAGCCAGGGCAAGACATGATGAAAAGTGAGTAGAACATTAATTTGCCTCTTCCAACAGTGTGGCTATAATGTGAATAAGGCCCAAAACATTTATGAATACAATTATTCTATTCAATGTGATAACTACATAGCCAATGTCATATACTAAAAAGCTAAAATCCTAATAAAAAAATAAAGATCATAAATATTAGCAACCCAGCTAGCAAAACATTCATCAGTTAGAGATTAGAAATTTCAAGATGTTAGAGATTCTAAAAATGACAATATTTAGTTAGCTAGAAAAAATGCAATTACAGGAAGGACAGGCAAATGTATATGATTGCCTACTTGACCCATATTATTTCTGACTGCTTCTTCAAAGAAAAAAAAATTCTGTGGATAAAAATCAATGGATAGGGTATAATATTGTCACATAGAGAATAGCAATTTTTGATTACACTATGGTAAATCTCTGCTACGGATCTAACAATGGTCAATGGCATATTAGGATAAAGCATGTGTACAGCAGGTCCTATTGTAAAGAGGCCATGAGAAGGGGAACAGGTACCATCAACAGAGATCTTAAATAAATAGACAAAATCAGCTCTGGACCCTTAGATCCTTCAGGCATTAAACAGAACAAAAAACTAAACTAAACCCTATGAACAGATAATGAAGAATAGAAAGCAGTCAAGAGGTTATGAAAATTAATATGTATCCTTGCCAAAAACATAATCTTCAAACATCCCGAACTAAATAAAAACAGAACTTTTATACCAGGGGTAGTCAACCTGGTAGGCCGTGGTGGGTTTTAAGGTGGGTGGTGGTGGGTTCTGCAGAAAATATCCAGTGGACCAAGGCGGGCATGCAGTGGTGTGTTCTGTTTTTTGTGCTGCCCTAGGCATGACAAAACTCAGGCACCCCCCTCTAAATTTTACTTTCTGTTAAAAACCAACACGTCCTTTGCCTGACAGACACACGCCTTCACTGATGCATACACTGACATACACAGTCATTGTCACATACACATTTTCACTGATACACACTCACTGACAAACAGACATGCACATGTTTTATACCAATGCCATGAATTTGCTTTCATGGCTAAACACATAATTAAATATGGGCAGTTTTTACTTCTCCTGCCAGAAGATGTATCGAGGCATATACCCCTGCAGGATAAATTAGCGCCATTCTTTTTTCTTTTACAATTAAAACTACTTTAAAATTTACACATGTGAAGCATCCAGTGTCCAGGCCAGAAATGTTAATCGGTTCCTTGAATATGGACTTCAATTAACACTGTAGCTTTATTCTAGATCAGGCTTCCCCAAACTCCAGCCCTCCAGATGTTGCTAAAGTACAACTCCCATGATTCTATGAATGAAATAACTGGGCTGAGAATCATGGGAGCTGTAGTTCAGCAACATCTGGAGGGCTGGAGTTTGGGGAAGCCTGTTCTAGATGAATACAGATTAAGGGAGATCCTCCCAAGTGCAACTTTAGTAGTGTAAATAACGGTGATATCATTTAAAATATATTCTGTTCCCTGCTCTCTAGAAGCAAGGAACTGCTTAAGAAAAAGGGGTATCAGCATTTTTTTTTACATCAGAAAACACATGTGTGTACTTACATTTTATTCATTTTTCCATTCAATGCTAAATGAGCAGCAGTCTATGTTGTTAATGTAAAATTGCGCTCGCTCACTCTCTCTAACGTCATCCTGGTATGAACTGTGCTGATACCATTTTCTGTGTCTGCATTAATTGAAAGGAACGCTATAGTGTTAGGAATACAAACGGATTTCTGACACTAAAGTCCTGAGGTATCTTTAATATCTATATTTAAATTGTCCTCAAGAACTGTTTCTGGATTTCTTGACAGATGGCATTGAGATTTGTTGGACAGTAAGGGAGGCAGATAATTATAGATGGGGGAAATTATGGGAATACGTGCAATTGTCTTTTATCTGACAGTCATCTGTCTCCGTATGTGATATTAGGGGTTGCTGTGGCCATATGTCCAGACCAAAAGATTGCCGTTTTAAGCTTTTTTTTTCTGCTTTTAACCTTTTTCTGGCTAAGGATAGATTTTGTTAAATAGAATCTTCCAATTCTGAACCATATAAGTAGACTTGAAGTGGAGAAGATCCACACCCAACGAAAAATATCATACCTATAAATTAAATGTGTCACTACGCATCTGTAGAGTTCCTTTGCAACTCTCCAATATTGCTATATGTTCAATAAATCTACCTATTCATAAAAAGGCATTTCCAAGTTTAACAATGACAGTGTAACAGGGCTTCAACACAGGAGACTTGTTTGTTTATCCAATTTTGCTTTAAGTGGGTACCATAAAATGATCATACTCTAACTTTATGATCATAACTAAAACCAAGTTGGGTGGCAGTAATGTATGCATTTGTTTTACTATGTAACATTTCTATTTTTGCTGTAATACTTTGTTTCTTCCCTTTATCTCATGCTTTGAATTTTTATTAACATCTGTATACAATTATTTATAAAGTGTTAATATAATCCACAGCACTGTACAAAAGGTTAAAAAAAACAAAAAAAAAAAAACATTGAATTCTAAGAAAACATGTATGACACACGGGAACAGAATGTGTAAAGGCCCTGTCCAAACAAGCTTACAATCTAAATGGATGTGGGACATACACAGACCAGCCACAACATTTAAACCACCTGCCTAATATCCCTTCGTGCTGCCAAACAGCTTTGATAGGTAGAGACATGTACTCCACAACAACTCGACAGATTGAATTTGTTTTCCAGCACATCCAGATGCTCAATTGGATTAAGATGTGGGGAATTTGGAGGCCAATGCAATACCTTATACGGTTTGTGCTGTGTGGCCGGGTGCATTATTCACTGAAAGAGGCCACTGCCATCAGGGAACAACATTGTCATGAAGGGGTGTGCGTGGTCTGCAACAATTTCTAGGTAGGTGGTATGTGTGAAAGTAACATCCACATGAATGCCTGGAATCAATGTTTCCAAGAAGAACATCGCCCGGGCATAACACTTCCCCTGCCTTTTTCCCCATGGCACATCGTGCAGCCATCTCTTCTCCAGGTAAACAAAGCACTCGCATCCAGCCATTCACTTGGTCTAAAAGAAAATGTGATTCTTCATACCAGGCAACTTTCTTCCATTGCTCCTTGGTTCACTTCTGACACTAAGGTCCCCATTGAAGATGGACAGGGGTCATCATGAGCATTCTGACCACACTGCTGCTATGCAGCTTTATGTACTGCAACCTGCAATGCACTGTGTGTTTTGTCACCTTTCTGTCATGGCCAGCATTAGGTTTTACAGCAATTTGAGCTACAGTAGCTCTTCTGTGTGACTGGTCCACACTGGCTAGCTTTCGCTCCCCATGTGTATTAATGAGCCTTGGGCACTAGCCACTGCATACTGGGAACACCACACAAGACTTGCCGTTTTGGAGATGCTCTGACCCGGTCATTTAGCCATCACTATTTGGCTAAATGTTTTCGCTTGCACATTTTACCTGCTTCCAACTCATGAAATTCAAAAATGGACTGTCCACGTGAGGTCTAATATGTCCCACCCATTGACAGGTGCCATTATAACAATCTAATCAAAGTTATTCACTTCACCGGTCAGTGGTTGTAATGTTGTGGCTGATTAGTGTATATCGCCAACATGTTTTAAAATTATAGAAAGGGGATATTTGACATCAAATAATTGGCATTGAGAATATAGCAAAGACAGGAAGTGAAGAAGGCCCCACTAAAAATAGGCTTTCAATAAAGAAACACTGGAGGCACCAGAGCAGAAACATATAGTTACACCATAATTTTCTTGGAGGCCAGGCTTCAGAAGGCTGCCAAGAAATTACAATTTCTGCTAAATGTTAACTAAACTATTTAACTCTGAGGAGGTACCTTGGGCCAACAGACTCCAAGCACCAACAATGTCTACCTGCTTACAGTGTTCTTTTAAAGTGAGCCTGTAGAATGTAAACTTGCCTAACATTGCTCCCATGTACATTGAATACACCATATACTATGACGATATATGGTGTATTCAATGTAGAATATAAAGATTTTATATTTTCCTCCATTCTAGCACCTTTTCGTTGGTATTACTCTTCGAATAACACCCACCTTCTGGCCGTCCACTGAATGGCACCTCCAGGTCCCTTCTTTTAATTTGTCCATCCCCAAGTAGGGCAAATCACTTCAGTGTTGGATTAATTGCCAGAGTGGTGGCATCAGAATTGAGTGACAAGATGATTACTATGGGAGGAGAATATGTTCAATCTAACTTTAGCTTAATGAAGCAGTTTGGTTGTGTAGATCATGGCCTTGCATTCTCATTGCTCGATACTCGGCCGTTAACTTGTCAAATAATTTTGTTTACAGCCCTAGTTACACAGCCTTGCATATGAATTGCACAGCCTTCCTAAACACTGTAAAGTGAAAACTAATGTTTAAAACTTCCTTTATTGCATAGTCTGTTTAATTCAGAATTTCTTATCTCTTACTCTGGTAATTGTCTTCTAGACCCTGTAGGAGCCTTGTGTTTGTGATTAAAGTTAATTTTACAGAACTGGAGATATAAACTTCTAAAGCAAATTAACATCGGATTGAAAAAAATATATATATTTATTTCATGCATACTGTGTTAGTCACAGCCAGGGGAGGTGTGGCTGGAGCTTAACACATAAACAAATGGCAGAGACACTGGAGTACATACCGCGGTCGCAGGGGTCGCAGCTGCAACCGGTCACTACAGGGGCCCGGCTGCCCTCTGCAAACAGATACCTGACGCCATCTTTGCGGCCCCGGGCCGGCGCCTGCTGTTGGGGCCACCCAATGGAAATGGATTGTCAGGCGGCCCGGTCAGTGCTGCGTCGCCTTACCAACCCGACTGGGCCCCCTGTGATGAGATCATCACACGCTGGGAGGAACTGACTGCACGTCACTCCTCCCAACTAACACACAGAGCCCGCGCGGGAGGAAGTAGAGGGAGCCAGAGTGAGAACTATGACTCCCATCAAGCTGAGCCACCACTGGACCCCAGGGAAAGTCACCCTCCTGCACCTAAAAGGTAGGAAACAGGAGGTGACTTAAACATTGTATATGTGTTTGTTTGTATTCGTGTCTGTATGTATGTGCCTGTCTCTGTGTATGTGTATGTGTGTCTGGGGCAGGGAAAGAGAGAGGGGGGCCCACGGATCAGTTTTGCACTGGGGCCCCATGGATTGTGTGTACGCCACTGGGCAGAGAATTGAGCAGTGAGACTGCAGGGCATGATTTATACACAAAAAAAAAAAAGTATCCCTTTAAGAAAATAAGTCATTTTTGTGCATTCGTTCATTACTTAGTAAGATTACATAATATCCTTCCTTGAATATGTTCTTTACAAAAGTATGGCCTTGTAAGCTGTCTCAAATGACACTTTCCCTACAGCACCATAAATATAAGCCTATAAAATATGTCCACATGTGGCCTAAACTCAAAAGAGAGTGGTGCAACTGTTGGGGAAAAAAAACCAGATAAATCCACCAGAAGACCCATAGACCACGTTTGGCCCCAAGATCAAGTTTGAAAAAGTTTATCAATAAAAAAAAAAAAAAAAAAAAAAAAATCAACTATTTTGGATATTTGATAGTACAGACCCACTCCACATCCCCATTACAAGTATTACAGGAGTCTATGAGAAAACTGCAAAAGCAAATTAAGGGCACAATTCATACTGTCCTAAAACAAACATTGCTTATAAATGCTGCATTAACTGTACCATACATTTTGTAAGAAACGACTTACTTGCACCCGGAACCAAAAGTTAAACTCTTAGGGGTCTATTTGCAAAGTGGAGTGATATCAACTGATTAGAAACATTTACAGCAAAATAATAAACATGGAAAAACATTGAGATTTACATTTTGTTTTTAAAGAATTTGCCAACTATCAGCTGTTATCACAACTCACAACTTAAAGAACAGAGCCCCTACTTTTTCAGAAAGAAAAAAACACCATAAAAACACAGTTCAACAGCTTTGCCAACTACATTGTGCTGCAAAGAATCAGGAACCCAAACATAAAAAGTACAGTAACCATGGCACCTGTTTCCTAATGATTTTCAATCTAATTTGGCCAATTATACTATTTTATTGATCTAGGCTACAGTAAGCAACATTGAACTTTCATTCAGGGCAATTCTCTTAAGTGACAATTCAAAGTGAATTTAAGATTTAAGGCCAGAGTTGCTGAATGGAAAGCATAAGTAACTGCCTTAGAGATGGTTTCCATTTTGTCTATGTTGACCTTAATTTTGAAACTCACTTTGAATCCTCACTTTAGTGAATAACCCGGTTAGTAAAACATACAAAGTGGCAAAATTGGAAGAAACAAAGACAAACTGTATAATACTATAAAAAGCTACATGTATACATTGTATACAATAGTTTCCTCAAATAGTACAGTTACAGGCTGGTGAACTATGATCATAAACATGTGTGGTATATTCGCTAAATGGAGTTTTGAAAACCAAATTCACACAAATGCGATACAAAAAGTTTCCAACTGGCCTAAATTTTACAGTTTGGTTTCACTTTATTTCACTGTTCAGTGAATGAACTGTAATGCGTGGAATTTATGCATGGAGGTCAATCCTATAGTAAACGGCTTAAAGTTGAGCAATCACCATGGAAACCAGCAGAATGTTTACACTGACAATTCCACTTTTAGAACTTTCCCCCAGAACTGCACTTTTTTCACATTACTCCATCTCCGTGGTGGAAATAAAACAGTTCTCACCTCAGCAACAAAAAAGCTAACACATATCGAGGCCCTCTAGCAACAGGTTTAACACATCATCAGATTACTGTAACACAGGGCCCGTGTGTTTAAATGGCACTCATATAAAGTGCCAACAGTAAAGCCAGCAGCAGTAGTGACCCATCTCTGCTAATTGTTCTTATTTTAGCACTCTCTCAACAACTGCCCTTTAAAACATGAGCCATTTTGTAACAAGTACACATTAAACTGTACTCTACGTATGCAATGAATGGAGGCATTAGATCACATCAGCCACAAGTGCAAAAGAAACAACAGGCGGGGAATAAAACTCACCGAAATCCAGGAATTGCTTGATGGAGAGGGGTGATGGAGAGAACTTGGAGTAATATTCGATCTGATTGGGGATGGTGTTGTTAAGAAGATACCTGCACAGCCTCATGATGCTCAAAATTAGGTAGAGGACCAGGAGATAATATCGGCAATGGAAAATTATTATTATTATTACTTTTTTTAAAGTATGAAACGCTTTACATAATAACTGTTTCCTATCCAGGTGTTTTAAAAAAAAAAAAAAAAAAAATGTATATATGTCCCAGATATAAAATTAAAATGATTGCCAATGGGGGGGTTGGCCTGTATTGGTGAGCTCAGTCGATACACGTGTTGTGTCTGAGAGGCTGGGAAGGCACAGGTATGGCCGGCTACTGGAAGACGTAAACAAATGCTGATAAATAATAGGAATCACTAATAAAATAGGAAGGAAGCGGCCAAATGCATAACTGAGCCCCGCCTCCTCCTCCTGCAGCAGATGGACAGGCCACGCCCCCAACAAGGCTGCACGCTCCCACGCACTGCACGTCCACCGCTGGCATTCCTACACCGAACACGGGGCGCGTGCACGGAGCCAGGCTTCCAGGGAAGTCATCTGAATGGCAGGCCACGCCCACAGACACCGTCCGGCGCGCTTATTGGCTCATTGGAGCTGATAGAACCTTGCCTAGTGTGCAGTGACAGTGTTGTTACAAATAAGTAAACAATGCGCTGGAGGTGGTGAGGGTTCGATGACGTCACGTTCTACCTTTTTTATCAGTTCTCGCACTGTGGTCATAAACATAGTGCTCTGATCATGACACTAATTTATTGCTTCCCTCTTTTGTGATAGGAACACAAGGTGTAGCATGAACTCTAAAATGTATAGTCAATTCAAATGTCACCTTTTAGGTCAATCCCACACATCTGGCCACTGACATTTTATCATTAAAGTGACTTTTTTTGGGAGCCAGATCACAAAACTTAGGCTTTTATAACCAACAGTTTTACAGTCTGTATTTTCTGCTGTAAATTTTGGTATTTGATACCATTAGTATTTGCATACCTGCAGATCAATGCAACATGTTTGTAGAGTCAAATGAAATTCTAGTTTGGAAAAAAAGGATTCACTGGTTATGGGCACCAGAGATGGCCAACAGGTAAACAACCATACACCGTACTACCATATCATAGGTATGTTGTAAATCTACAACATTTATGGTGCCTCAACAAACTTAAAGCTGGGATGGGACTTGAAGAACGGCAACAACTGGGAGCTACCATTTAGTCATCAGCATCCAGACAAAATCATACTTTTTTTTTTATAGGGGACTCTACAAGTATTAGCCATATCCAAAATACTCGCCTGATTTTGAACTATTTGCAAAAATGACAGATGCCGTTAGGATGTTTATTTAAAAAAATGGAAATGAGGCTTAGATGTTTTTTTCTGTGCAGCAGCGGCACCATATCTTGGAAAAGGAGATGAAGATTTTGTTGAACTTTTGCTATGATTCTTTATCAAAAGAGACAGATTACTTATACAAAACCTAGATGCCCCCTGCAGATCACAGAACTTTATCAAAAGTTGTATAAAACATACATCTCAAGGAGGATGTGCCTGCAACTGTAGTCAAGCCACTACCTGCAGAGATGCTACTGTTCAGCTGAACGCTGCTGGAGGAAGTCCCGCAACTTGCAAGACTTTCTCCATTGTAAAATCATCTTGTGATCATACAGTGCAGCCCTCACCCTTGCTAAACAGTCATACTTTCCCTCTCTTGTTTGTCACAAGCCCAAGTGTCTCTTTGATACCTTCACCTGTCTTCTTTGCTCTGCTGTAGCCCCGGCTACTAAATAGGAGGTGGCTGCGCTTCTGCTTCCCTCTCACCCCACCACTTGTCCTCTTGATCCTGTCCAGGCACCCACTACAACCCCTTCTCCCAGGAAAACTCAAGAGCCCTTATACCCCCTGCACCCACTACAGCCCATACCCCTCTGCACCCACTAAAGCCACTACCCCTCAGCACCCACTAAAGACCCTACTCTCCTGCACCCACTACAGCCCCCTACCCCCTGCACCTGCAACATTCTCTACCCCTTGCACCCACTACAGCTCCCACCCTTCCTGCACCCACTAAAGTCCCTAACCCCAGGCACCCTGTAGAGCCCCTATATCCCCTGAACCCACTACAGCCCTTACCCCGCTGCGCCCATTACAACCCCAACCACTACAACCCTTATTACCCCTTGAAACCTCTACATCCCCTGGCCCCACTACTTGAATTAAAAAGTAAAATAAAAACACAAGCCTTTAAAGGGACACTATAGTCACAAGCACAACAACAGCTTATAGTAGTTGTTATGGTGTCTACTGCCTGTCCCTGCAGGTTTTTTAATGTACAGGAACACATCTAGTGGCAGTCACTCATACGGCCACTAGAAGTGCTTCCTGGGTCAGTGCTGCCCGTTGTGAACGCTCCTCATAGAGAAGCTCCTCTATGAGGAGATGCTGATTGGTGCAGGATGGCGTGTTGCTGCACATGTGCAATAGCCTCCCAGTGCTTTGCTATTGAAAAGCATTGGATTGACTGAGATCATCTAATTGACAGGGCCAGCCATGAGGAGACCCAGGCGGTGCTGGTAAAAAAGTAAGTAAATCACCTTTTTAATATTTGTATTCCTATAGTGTTCCTTTAAGGTGGCTTGTAGTTTTTAACAACTGGTTTGTAATTCAAGAGGCAAAATTATGAGGCATGCATACCTCATACAAACACATTGCCACAATTCATACACACACCCAGGGACGTATTTGCCACAAGGCAAACAAGGCATTTGCCTTGGAAGGCACTTTCCAGGGGTCGGCAAAAAATGCTGCCCCCAAATGCCCAGGCTAATGCCTTGTTATGAGAAACACAGTGGTTATGGTTGTGCTCACCTTTTCCTGAGCCAATGAGAACCTGGCTCTGGATGATAGACCTGGGTGCCTCGAGAGGGGGGCACCTGTCCTTATTTCGCAGCAAGAGGAAGTTGAAAGCTGATGGGACTTGGTTTAAAACACATACATTTATTGCAACTTTAAATATAAAATCAAAAACGTAAAATCAAAGTAAAAGTATCCAGTTGCTTCTATATAAAGTAAAAAAGGTCCCAATAATTAGCTCCAGTCCCGAGACGCGTATCCACTAGAGTGTGTAGCTGCTTATTTATAACTCAACTATATTTGCAAGCGCACTATACACAGTAATCACCAATCTGTGTGTAAGGCCTTGTTAGCCTGGTGGCATTTGGCTGAGTAGAAATCCATGCGGACGGGCAGCTCTGGCGAGGGAACACTGATATGTGAGCTCTCTCCTCAGCTCCCTCTGGGGCCGCAGAGTGATGCAGGCTCCCGGCATCACTCTGCAGCATGTGAGAGAGCTGAGCAGAGACAGCTCACTAATCTGTGCTCCCTCGCCAGCGCCACCCGCATGTATTTCTACGTAGCTGCCCAAGTGTCTTCCTCCCTCCCTGCAAGAAGACCCACTGGACCCCAGGTAAAAAAATCCACCAAGCTCTTCCAAAGGTAGGGAGGCTGGAGGGATTTAAACTATAATAGAAAAAGTTATTTTTATTAATTAATGTTGGGGAGAGGGGTGTCTGTCAGTGTGTGAAAGTGATTGTGTGTCTTGCTGTCAGTGTGTGTATGTCAGTGTGTGTCTGAGTGATTGTGTGTGTCTTGCTGTCAGTATGTGTATGTCAGTGTGTGTCTGAGTGATTGTGTGTGTCTTGCTGTCAGTATGTGTATGTCAGTGTGTGTCTGAGTGATTGTGTGTGTCTTGCTGTCAGTATGTGTATGTCAGTGTGTGTCTGAGTGATTGTGTGTCTTGCTGTCACTGTGTGTCTGAGTGATTGTGTGTCTTGCTGTCAGTGTGTGTCTGAGTGATTGTGTGTGTCTTGCTGTCAGTGTGTGTATGTCAGTGTGTGTCTGAGTGAGTGTGTGTGTCTTGCTGTCAGTGTGTGTATATCAGTGTGTGTCTGAGTGATTGTGTGTGTCTTGCTGTCAGTGTGTGTATGTCAGTGTGTGTCTGAGTGATTGTGTGTGTCTGGCTGTCAGTGTGTGTCTGAGTAACTGCATGTGTCTGGCTGTCAGTGTGTGTGTGATTGTGTGTGTATGTCTGTCAGTGTGTGTCTGTCAGTGAGGGTGTGCGTCTGTCAGTGAGAGTGTGTGTCTGTCAGTGAGAGTGCATCTGTCAGTGTGTCCAAGTAATAGTGTGTGTCTGTCAATCAGTGTGTCAAATCAGTGAGTGTGTGTGTATGTCATTGTCAGTGTATATGAGAGTGGGTGTCTGTCAATGAGTGTATGCCTCTGTCAGTGAGTGTGCCTCTGTCAGTCAAAGTGCGGCCATGGCAGCACAAATCCTAAATACACCACTGCACACACCCTTATACATACTGCCATGCTACACAAACATACATATAAATACTACCCCATTTAAAAAAAATAAAAAAAACATGTCTTTCAATATACTCTAAATCTACATATCCTGACACTACACACAGACATACATACACCAGGCACTTACACCAGGGCTCACAGTGAAGATACACACAAAAACTTACATACACATACAATCAAATCACGATACATCTATACCCGCATATTTATCAGTCTGCAGGGGGCCCAAGTCCTAATTTTCCCCAGAGGCCAGGCCACTGTCAGTCTGTCCCTGCCTGCTCCCTTTAAACATGCTACTGTTGTACCCATCTAAGAAAAAAAACATATCTTGACCTGTCTTCCCCTTCTAACTACCATCCCATATCTTTGCTCCCTTCCTCCTCAAAGCTTCTTTTACGACATGTCGTTACCTGTTTGGCATGCTTTCTTAATTCCAACTCTGTTCTTGACCCTATTTAATTTGGTGTCTGCTCCCTTCATCCTACTGAGACTGCTCTAATTAAAGTAACTAATGATCTAATTGTGGCTAAATCCAAACGTCACTACTCTGTACTAATTCTTCTAGACCAGCCAAAAGTTTAAAAAATAAAATGGCCGCGGGCGGCCAGGGAGCAGTGAGCAGTAATCTCCCTGCTCAGCTCCCTCGCGCCCAGCAGTGATGCTGGATCCAGAATATGATGTCACTCCGGCATCACTAAGAGTCGCGCGGGGAGATCACAGCTTCCTCGCCGCCCGCACGCCAGCCGCTCAGCAGCCCCACTGGACCCCAGGGACAGCTCGCCAGCCACCTGGTAGCCCCACTGGACCACAGGGACTCCATGCCAGCACTCCTAAAGGTAGGGGCGCTGGGTGGATGAAAAATGTAAACAAATAAATACATTGTTTGTGTGTGTCTGTTAGGGTGTTTGTGTGTCTGTCAAAGATTATATGTGTGTTTGTCAGTGAGAGTGAATGTGTGCTTGTCAGTGAGTCTGTGAGAGTGTGTGTGTTTGTCAGTGAGAGTGTATATGTGTTTGTATGTGTGTCTGTAAAAGAGTATGTGTGTTTGTCAGTGAGAGTGTATGTGTGTGTATCTGTGTGCCAAGGTTTGTGTATGTGTCACTGTGTGTATCTTAAGTGTGTGTATGTGCCAGTGTGTGTATCTGAGTGTGTATGTGCCAGTGTGTATCTGTGGGTGCAAGTGTGTGTATATGTTACTGTGTGTATCTGAGTGTGTGTGTATTTTTGAGTCAATATGTGTGTGTCAGTGTGTATCTGTGTGTCAAGGTGTTTGTCTGTGTGTCAGTGTGTATCTGTGTACCATTATGTGCTAGTGTGTGTGTGAATCTGTGTGTCAGATACATATACACACACACAGATACACACTGACACAGAGATACACACACTGGCGCATATAAACACAGATATACACACCTTGACACACACCGGCACATACAAACACAGATACACATTTTGAAACATAGATACACACACCTTGACACAGAGATACATACACACACACACACACACAGATACACTCTATGTGTCAAGGTATGTGTATATCTATCAGTGTGTGTATCTGTGTGCCACTATCTGCCAGTGTGTTTGTATCTGTGTGTCAGAGTCATACACACTGGCACATACAAACACAGATACACACACCTTGATACACAGACACATACAAACACAGATACACACACTTTGACATACAGATACACACACCTTGACACACAGATAGTGAAGTATCATGGTCTAGAACAGGGATTTTTCCTGTGGAACCCTTTGACATAGTGTATCAACGTCGTGGAACCCCCCTTTTCCCCCCAGGAAAAAAAAATGTCAAGGTGTGTATATCAGATACAAACACACACGCACACACACATTGACACATTGTGTGTCAAGGTGTGTGTATTTATGTGCCAGTGTGTGTGTGTGTGTTTGTATCTGTGTGTCAAGCACAGATATACACACCTTGAAATTTTTTTTTTCAGGGGGTGGGGGAGGGGTTCCACGACGTTGATACGCTATGTCAAAGGGTTCCACAGGAAAAATCCCTGTTCTAGATCTTGAGACTTCACTTCACAAACCTATTGCTCTCTCTTAAAGGGTCAAACTCAACTCTCACCTCCCAGTTATGCTACGTTTCTACCTTGATGCTTGGTTGCTATCCCCCACTCTACTATACTTATTGTGTTTTTTATACCCCACCTCCCTTTAGACGGTGAGCTCTTTTGAGCAGGGTCCTCATCAACTTATTGTTCCTGTAAAATTTTGTAATTATCTAATTTATTCCTAAATTTCCCACTGTATAATATTGTAGAGTGCTGCGGAATAAGTTGGTACTATATAAATGCCAATAATAATAGCAATAATAACACAGGGTTATTCACAACAGCAAAACTTATTCGAAATTCAAAGTGAATTTCAAATTTTAGACCAAACAAAGCTCAACTGGAAGCATTGCTGACTTGGACAATATGTCAGGATCGGGACAGGGATCCAACACGCAGCGTACAAACAGTAGCCAGATACGTATACCGGACCTTAGAATGGCCGGACTAACGTAAGTAGTACTGTAGAGAATAGTCAAAGACAAGCCGAGGTCGAGGGTAACAGAAGACAGGTGAGCGAGAGACAAGCCGAATCAAGGGTACAGAGGGACGCAGAGTAGGATAAACGAGCCGGGTCAAAACCAAAAGGAATAAGCAGAATACAAGCACTGAGTGACTAGAACAAGCTAGAACCACGACAGGGCAATGAGCTAAAGAAAGAAGCTCCGTTAAATACCCTGTTCAGGAAAGTAACCACGCCTCCGAGGCGTCCTGATTGGTCCTGCAGCAATTGACTGACAGGTCGTTCCGGGTGGTGTCCTGCCGTCGACTTCCGGTCGTGATGCTGTAAAAGGCAGTCACTCCCTCGCGGCCGGCTTAACATGACCGGATAGACCGCGAGGAAGGAAGGCATCAGACCGTCTGGATGGAGGAACGGCTAAGTCTCCACCTCTTTCGGAGGTAGAGACCACAGGTACCCTGACACAATACTTCCAATTCAGCTATTCTGACTAATTAAATTAACTAGTGAATCACCCTGCTTATCTCAAATAGCTTAGAGCTGTTGTAAAATTGGAGTACTGTGACATCTTTATCATCACCAGTAGTGCCACACCTTATTTTATGTTCATTTTCACTGCCTTAACAAATTAATCTTGAATCTCAACTACTTAGTTTGTTAGAGAGTCCATTTCTTGTACAAGTGGATCCAGTGTCATATTTGAGTGAGCCATGTCTTACAATTCATAACTTAACATGTCCATTCTGGGGGGCGTGGCTAACTGCCGAGAGTAATGGACGCATAGTTCCGAGCTCCGGCAACTAGGGTCGTCAATCCGCAAGCATCCGACAATATAGGGCACACAATCTACACAGAACAACGCTATGGCACAACAGAAGCCTAAGAAGAATGCCAGCAAAGCCGAAAAACTTTTTTGGCGGTAAAAGCCATGCAGAGCCGGAATCCCAGCGGGCCGCGACGCAAGATGGCGACGCCAGCAGAGAAGGCCTCGAGGCACAGGGACACCTAGAGAACAATCCGGACCCGGATAAAATAACAAAAACCTTTCTGCAAACAGCGCTGGATGAATTATCACAGAAGCTGATCACAAACTGGCAACACTCAGTGGATTCCCTAAGGAAAGACGTCCAAGAACTGGGGAAAGGCACCTCACATGTGGAAACCAAAATGGAGACCTTTGCCACAGCCCACAATGACCTGGCTTCACATGTAGAGAAGCTGGAACGAAAGCTTGAAGCAACAGAGGTCAAAATCACAGATCTTGAAGACAGGGCGCGTAGAAACAACTTGCGCCTAAGGGGGGTCCCTGAGAACATAGCGCCAGAAAATCTACAAGCGTATGCTAGAGGCCTGTTCAAGACCTACGCGCCGGATATACCGTCCGACATGATGTTGGTAGATAGAATACATCGCCTGCCAAGACCGAAGTTCCTGCCAGACACAGCACAGAGAGATGTGTTATTAAGAGCACATTACTACCATATTAAATAACTAATTCTGAGAGCAAGCCGCAACAAAGGAACGCCGCCGGCGGACTACCCCGACGTCAAAATCTTCTCAGACATTTCAGCTTCCACTCTGCGCAGAAGGAAAGACTTCTCCCAGGTCGCTGATATACTGAGAGCACAAGGACTGCGTTTTTGCTGGGGATATCCGACTAAAATGCTGGTCACCAAAGAGGGAACCATACACATCTTTGCCTCACCAGAAGAGGGCTTCCGCAAGCTACGAGCATGGGGACTCACAGAGCACCAACCGGGGCCCACAGCAACACCGACAGACCGACTTCCACTGGAGTGGAAGACTGTCTCGCCACGACGAGGAGAGCTCTAGATTTGCAAGTATTCTGCACCATAAACATTTTCATAGCCAGACAGCATTCTGTTTAAAGTTTCTCTGGCACTATAGACTATAACAGCCACCGTTCAGTTATGATCTTTCCATGCTTTAATGTTATATATCTTGTTTTACGTGTTTTCTATCCGCATTGCTGGACTGCCAACGTAGAAAAAATGTGTACCTATTAGACAACATATGCACCATGACAGAGTAAATATTAGCACCACAGAGATTGTAGGCAGACAGTGAATTGCTACTCTAACTGCACCACAAAGAGACATAAGATAATAGAGGAAAAGAAGTATAAGGTGTTTCAAATCTTCCCCACGTTGGGGACAAAAATCTAAACGAGCAACCCTCATAGATCTCAAACAGGGGCTGAAAACCTAGCAGGCTGATAAGGTGTTGGAAAGCAAGGGGATATAAGCACCACGCAGAGTAAGAGACACCCGAGCCCAGATAGGTAGGGGGGACGAAACCAGGCATAAGCAGATATTAAGAGCACACGGGGAGCTGGGAGTATACATATTTAGAGGGAAAAGAAAAGGCGCCCTCAACCAGCTAGGACAGGAAAGATATTATGGGAAAGATGGGGACACAGCTGGAAAAGAGTTTATGTATACAATGTACAGAACATGGTTTTAAAGTGAATATGTTGTGTATGCTTATGATGTGAACCGACTGGTATGGTCCTTAGGCGAAATAAGGATATGGGAGACTCATAGAGTCCATTTCAGATCCCCTGCACTACCAAACACAAGCACCAGACCACACCAAGGCGAAGCGACAACGAGCCATATAGAGGCTATACTTCAACGCCCTAACAACCGCATAGGTAGACCCAAAGCCACTAACTGGAACCATCCAGTTCCTTACCCCATGGTACTACATATCAGTACCCAACCTCCCTCAAGGGAGCTATGTACATACCCCACCTATACCCTTTCCTTAGTTACAACCCTCCCTATAGACCCAGGTTGGCCCAGTTGGCCGAGTTTGAAACATTACAACCAGAAACAGCCCTGTCTCATACAAGCAACTGTAACAAATCACCAAACAGGTCAGACAATGTCAAACCAACGTGAGATACAATACCACATGACCTGCAGTAGGCCACGAGCTCCTCAACATAGGGTCTTACACCCACATTCAATAAGAAATAGTCCCAAAATTTGCGAAAGACACCCAGGTCTGCTCGAAACTCAGTATACGTGCCCCCTCACTACGCACCACTTAGTATGAAAATACAGACATTCAATGTAAGGGGACTTAACACACCGCACAAAAGGAGGTTGCTTCTAAAATCCATGAAACAAGAACACATTGACATAATGTGTGTGCAAGAAACTCATTTCAAGCATAATAGGGTCCCGGAATTTGGTCAGAAAGACTACCCGATCCAATAGCCATGTTGCCTTAAAAAGAAGCATCGGTTGGTGTTTCATTCTCTGACACCGATTCACCAGAAGTTAAATCAAATGTAGAAACTTTCTCGCGGACCACTCTTTTCCGTAGACGTCTTGGTCTTGGGGGGCGATCACCGGATAGCCACTTATATACTCGGTGGTCCTGGTAATCCTGCTGTACCCTTTCGTATTTCTGTCTTTTGAACCATATTAGTTCATTTTTATATTTCAAAAGCTCAGTTTTTAGTTGTTGCATTTATGTGATTGGAGCCCAGGTTATTTCTTGCACCCGGTATTAAATGAGTTAAAGCGTGAGTGCAGGGGATTTTTCATATATATATATATATATATTTATATTATTGGCATGTACCTTTTTAAATTATAAATACAGTAAGCATACTCACATGCAGGCACAGACAATCTAATTGACACAAGTTCACTGGTACACAGGCCCATGCAACACACTCTTCTAAATCACGGGGAGTGTCCTTTCTTTTCCACAAGTCACTCACCTTTGAACTGTTACAAATTAAGAAAGACCCGCATGGCAGGTACATTATAATACATTGCATCATCAACACGACTACATATACACTAGTAGGAATATACTGCCCCAACTCAAATCAAAGGAACTTCTTACTTACGGTCCTTAATAAAATACCGCCCCCACAAAGACCTTCAACAATACTGTGTGGAGACATTAATCATGTAATGCATCCGCTCGCAGATACATCGCTAAACCCTAATGCACCCAGGGCCAAATCCCTAATAAAACAATGCAAGTCACTCTCTAAATTAATGTCAGACCACAACCTATACGATGTGTGGAGAACACAACACCCCACCGAAAAAAGATACACACATTTTCTCAGGTACACAAGTCATATTCCAGAATTGACATGATTCTAGTTACCAATACCATTCTGCAAAGGATAAAAAACAGCGAGATAGGGGACATAATATGGTCCGACCATGCCCCAACCTCCATAACACTACAGTCCACCATTGACCACAGGGGTAGAGCCCCTTGGAGATTGAATGATCCTTTAATACACAATGAAGAGTTCTGCTCACAACTCAATAAAGAGCTCAAGGAGTACTTCCATAACACTGCCAGAACTTACACCCATGACCACATGGCAGGCGCACAAAGCAGTGGTTAGAGGATCGCTCATTAGCAGAGCGGCCTATCTAAAAAAAGCTAGAGACTCAAAATACCGTGAATTATTAAAAACACTACAGGAGAAGCAGACCACCCAATTTATAACACCTTCACCAGAAAATATGATGGAAATCGATAAAGTTACCAAACTAATAAACAAATTACTTGTGGAAGATACAGCTAGTGCCCTCCAAAAATTAAAATTACGCCATGTAACGGAGCTCCGTGTACTCCGACCGAGTACCCTCCGTTGATGGATGCTCCTAGCGCTCTCAGAGGACTCCAAGAACTGCAGACGACACCACAACCACCGCAGGCTCCACAACCGCCGTAGCTTAACTGGAGCCGCGCCGTCTTCCTTCCACCCTGGATCGGCTTCTGTCCTCCAGGACCGTGTGGGGAAGACCTCTCCTCCAGGAGAGCGTATCCGGAACAAGCTCTTACAAGAGCTAAGTGATTAAGAGCTCAGGGGAATATGCAGCGCATAGCAATCCCCAGTGTGATATAGCAGTTCCCTCCAATAACGAGACAAGGCTACGTATTGAGGGTCAGAAGAGGTCTCTGGACTGGAACACCCAGCCTGCTTTTTATTTGGATAAGGTACACACAGGACACTCCCAGGGGGAGGATGAAATTAACCAATAACAGCATAGTACAGCCCACAGGTTCCCTCCCCTCAGATAAACAGTTAAACCAATTATTACATACAATAAAAATACAGTTTTTACACACACACACTGTAACTTTAAAACCATACATCCAATTTCAATAAAAGTTGCATATTCAGACTCAGCATACATCAAACATAAACACTTCCAAAAATCAGCCAAATCCCTCCAGTGGATCAAAAGTTAGCTGGAAGTCCTTTATGACCGACCGCAAGCACAATTTCCTGCCCAAAACAGTTCCATAGATTTGGGCTGTGCGGTCGGTCAATTTCATGCGAAAAAAACGACTAAGTCCCATTTCGAACGGGACTTAGTCTCTGGAGCTGCAAGTTCCGTATGGGAGAAGGTAAGGGTCAGCGGTGTTCGGCAAAATGTGTAGCCGATTTCAGTTCCACAGAATCTTTAGCATACACCGCTGACCGCATTCGAGGAAACCAAGATGGCCGCCGCCACGTGCAATTGACCGGCAGTAACCTCACAGCCTGGGAGGTAAATTGCCTGCACACTTTAACTTCTGGGTGGTCTGCCTGTGTGGTACTTGGTTCAGTAAGCCCTATTTACTGAACCAAGTGGGGGAAAGCCAGGAACAAGTTATTTTACCGGTCTGGGGACATAGTCTTAAAGGGGCATTGTTCAGCAAAGTCACAATATGTCCCCAGACGGTTCTTAAAGGGCCATACACACCCAATAAATGTTAATAAGTTTTCAGGAGCACAATCTTCCAGGGGCCATAGTCATGAGGCAGGAGGCTGGCAAACATGCTTCTCCACAATCCAGGGAAGCAGGGCAATTTCTCATTTAAAGGGCCAGTTACAAATAGCGATTTGTAACACGCCATTATACACAGGGAAACAAGGCTGGGAAAGCCTTAGCATCCTTGCTAAGACAAAGGCAAACCCACTCCAAAATACCCTATATGCATACTAGAGCAGGGGGTAGGACCTACCGCCCGCAAGAAATTCTCACGGAGATGGCAGAGTTCTACTCCTCCCTATACAACTTAAAAGAGGATAACCTAACTCACCAACCAAATATTATAGAAATACAACAATTCTTATCGCGGATAACGTTACCCACACTATCCCTAGAACAACAACACATACTAAATGAGACTATAGCTTTATCTGAAATTCAACAAATCATTAAAACACTACCACATGGCAAATCGCCGGGGCCAGACGGCTTCACCAACACATACTATAAAAAATTTAGCAATACCCTAGGCCCGCATCTGGTGGAAATGTTCAATCAATTATTATCCACGGGAGTCATGCCACAGGACATGCTGATGGCGAATATAGTAACTCTACCTAAACCAGGAAAACCACCGAACAAGCCGCAGAACCTCCGCCCCATATCACTGCTTAATACAGACACAAAAATCTTCATCGGAAATGATCAAGTGGGCTTTGTTAGCGGAAGGCAGGGGGCGGATGGCACACGAAAACTGTATGATTTGCTATACTCCAAACAACAAAAGAGGGGCCCATGTGTGTACCTGTCACTAGACGCCGAAAAAGCGTTTGACAGGTTTCACTGGGACTTCCTCAAGGCAGTGTTGAACAAATTCCAATTCCCGAATAAATTGTTAAACTTAATCTCGGCACTATACTCCACACCCTCAGCTACGGTAACGAATGGCGGATTCGCGTCACAGCCATTCAAAATAACGAACGGCACGCAACAAGGCTGCCCGTTGTCCCCGATTCTATATATATTGGCGTTGGAACCGCTGCTACAGGCAATAAGGGAGGATAAACAAATAGCAGGTATCACAAAAGGAGACAAGGAATATAAAATCACAGCATTCGCGGATGACATAATGCTATCACTAGCCAATAGTATCAATGCCTGCTTTCTACAGCTTATTAGGAACATATAGCGCATGCTCATACTACAGACTAAATATTACAAAGACCCAAGCCATGTGCCTCCACACTTCAGCTGACTTGGAAAAAACCCTACAACACTCAGTTAACTTCGAGTGGAGGCAAGACCACCTGACATTCCTAGGTATCAAGTTTCCGAAA
This sequence comes from Pelobates fuscus, assembly GCF_036172605.1. Taxonomy (NCBI): domain Eukaryota; kingdom Metazoa; phylum Chordata; class Amphibia; order Anura; family Pelobatidae; genus Pelobates; species Pelobates fuscus. The sequence continues at coordinate 121,243,236 of NC_086317.1, forward strand.
CACACACAAAAACTATTTAAGGCCAACCACTCCCCCCTGCTCCATACAATTAAACACCAACTAGTGAACTGGAAACATAAATATGTATCATGGACGGGTAGAATAGCTGCCGTAAAAATGCTAATACTTCCCAAATTGCAATACCTGTTTAGAACCCTCCCCATGCCTCTACCAGCACCTTATCTAAAAGAAGTTCAGAGTGTCCTTAGCAAGATCATATGGGCAAATAAGCGACCTAGGGTGGCAGCGCCCATATTATATCAACCCCAGGAGAAAGGAGGAATGGGTATTCCAAATATAGAGTGTTACTATAGGGCGGCACTCATCACCCCCCTTGTGGCAGCCTTTCACTCCCATTCATCACCCCCACAATGGGTACAAGTAGAAGCTGCTCACACTGAGGGATACGGAATCGCCACTATAGCAGGGATAAACAAACAACAAAGGCGAAAATTCCCACATATGTGTCCTACGACATCTCTAACACTGAAAGAATGGGACAAATACATGAGAACCATCAATCCAAAGGATGAGACACTCCCATTCATGCTGCTCCGTTCTTTCGAATTATTAATACCACATATAAACATTAGAGGTTGGCATGACAAGGGGCTAAAATATATCCACCAAGTGGTAGAAAGGGGCGAACCCATTCCCTATCCGACACTACAACAGGAATACAACCTTCCAAACAACGCAGAATTCACATATAGACAGATAATCTCACGGATTTCAAAACATACAGAGATAATACACGCACCAAACCCAACTGATAAATTACGAGGGATAGCACTACTGTGCCAAACCACGAAGACAACCGCGGGTATCATGTCCAAAATTTACCATAGTTATTAACCTCACATAGAGTTGCGCCAAATGATCTTCATAAAGAAATGGGAACACGATATAGGTAGGCAACTGCCGGATGTAGAGTGGCAAAGGAACTTTATTGCTAATAAACACCTCTCCCTATGCACAACCCACATGGAAATGTAAAAAAAAAATGCTGTACAGATGGCACATACTCCCAACCAAAATGAAGGCCATAGACCCAAAACAATCAGGCGCATGTTGGAGATGTGGGTGTGCCGTGGGAGATGTATGGCATATGTGGTGGAGTTGCCCTGATATCGCAAAGCTATGGGAATGCACCAGAGTACTCATACAAAAGGTGGGTGGCATAGAGATCCCACTTTCACCAGAAATATTCCTATTACAGCATTTCCCATCGGAACTGTCAAAAACCCATAGGTACCTTATCTTCCATGTAATATTAACCATTATAACAGCCATTGCCAAGGCATGGCTTCAAAAGGAAGCACCACAAATAGAAACGTGTATGGAACACCTAGATACGACACGTATCTACGAATGCAAAACTAGGGCTTTTCAAACTCCAAAAAAATTCTGGGTGGAGGCATGGGAACTATGGGCTAACTGGAGAACACTCCGGAATGAAGGGCAAAACATGGGCATTGAGAGATAAAACACAACAACCTTGGGCACACCCAACAGCAAAAGTGACTAGGCCATATAAGCGACTATTGGAGATGTGAGCTAACGACAACCGCCCCCCCCCCCAAGTTTACCCCCTCCCCTCCCCCTCGCCACCCCTTCCTCGTCCACCCAAAGTATCCTAGTTACACCTAAAGTATCCGTTAAATATAATACAAACCTGGTACAAGTAGACAATGGAAAACAATAGAACCGACAGAGTTTAGAATTCCAAGCACCAACCATAAGAACGACATAAGCTATCATGGGCTGGTAAACTATTATAAGGACAAATGATATATACGTCACAAAATCAGTTATCACGTGATAAGGAAGAAAGTGATGTATGTTTACCTATGACTCTGTAAATCGCAAAGTGCAAATTGTATAAATTGTCTATGTACCATACAAAATGTCAATAAAAAAAATTAAAAAATAAAAACATGTCCATTCTCATTGTCTTTAGCTTTTCATTACCAACTCATTATGTTGTTACTATAAGCAAAATCACAACTTTTGTTGTACAGACAAGCATTTCCATGGGTTTATCACAGTAAATACATGGAACATATATGCAAATGTACTCTTAAAAACCCATTCATTCATTTCCATTAGAAAACAAATAGGCATTTCTATAAATTGCATTCTGATCTACTGCACAGCCTTTTATATGATTATGTTTTATAATTACAAGAAATGCTTTTATGGTTCCATGTTGAGCTTTGTTTTTTTTTTTTTATTCTTTATTTTTGTAGTGCATAGGTTTTTAACAGACAGTTGCGAGGTACCCCAAAGGCATTCCTCCGACTGATCATAGACAGTTGAACAAAGAGGTACATGAGATAGCTAGCACTAATTTTATAATTAAATAGTAGTTGAGTATAAACATGGTAGAAAGCAAGCTTAGGTAACATCATGTTAGGTGTCGCTGTTCAGTCGTTTAAGTGCACTTCTGAGTGTATGCTTAGAACGGAGCAAATTGCTATGCTAGTGTGCCTATTGTGTAGACATAGCACATAGCCTATAGCTTTTAAAACGTAAAATACTAGTGAGAGTAGCTAGTTCCAAACCATGTTTTGTATAATGGCGTTTCTTATCTAGGAGTACTACTATGCTGCTTAGCAGGAGAACTAGGTTATGGGCAGTTAGAGTGGTTGAGGGTGCATGATATAGTAAGTGTAATCGCAGCTATGTGATAAGTATCAGGGCAGAGCATAAAACAAACAACAAGATTTAAATTAAATGGTTATGTACTGGGGGCCAGATTCAAACCGTGTGTATCAAGTCCTGGATCTAGAGGACAGCGTTCAGCTTTGGCCTACTCCTAGGCTCGGGAACTTGTGGATGGAACTCGGAGTCGAAACTTGGGTATAACTGTTGCGTTGTTTCAGTAGTCTTCCAGCTTACACCAATTTCTGACTTCTTCGGCCATTTATAGTGGAAGCTGGTTCTTCCTGCCCCGTCTGGTCGGTAGATTAGGCAAAGGCTTCGGCAGCTGAACATTATCCGTGATGCACCATGTATGAAACCACCCTCCTACAAGGACCCCTCCGGGCAGCCCGCGGCTCAGGTAAGAGGCGGCCGGCTTGGGGGTTGTGCCGTCCTGGCTGATGCTCCGAGTGCGGCGTCCATCTGCGTCTACACCTCAGCGTTATCACCCGAGGGACACACAGCTGGGGCCACTCCATGCGTCATGCGTCGGCAGGTAGGTATCGATGGGCAGAAGGTTGTCTGCTTATTTGCAGTTTCGTCCAGTGTTGTGGGCACAGGTTGTCGGGTTCTTGTGCGGGCAGGTCCACCATAGGAACAGGCTTTAAGCGGGCCTTCAGTGAGGTGGGCCCAAGCTTTGTTTTTTATTAAAACAATTCAGCTCACAGGATTTGTTTTAGTGGGTCAAAAACAATTAAAATCTTAACATGACCATTTCCTTTCCTTAATGAGAAAGACTGAGGGATATTAGTCAAATGTCATGATCGAAAAAAGTAGTACAAACAGTGGCGGAACTAAAGAAGAGAGGGCCCCAATGCAAAAAAATTTCTAGCCCCCCCCATCGCAAGGATGTCCAAAAGGTAGATCCTCATATGCAGGTCCAGATTAAGAGCTCAGTGGGCCTGGTGCTGACAATTATGATGGGGCCTAATTACAGAATCTTATCGACCAAAAACACCAAAACAGTCATACCTCTCAAGCGTCATGTATCTGATGGAGTTGGTGTTGGAGGGAAACTCAAAGAACTCTATGCTAATCTCTTTATCTAATTTATGCTTTCATCTTTCAAGTAAATCCATAACCCCTAACAGCAGTGTCCACTGAAGCAGGAAGTCAATGGGCGGGGTAAAATGGTGGGCCACTGACGCGATTCACGTGACCAGAACTGCCAAAAGGGGCGAACATGCCCAAAAAGGGGGCATGTCTGTCCAAAGAATTGGAAGACCAGCCTATGTCCCTATGTATCACAGTGTCAGTGTCCCCATGTCGCCCAGTCCCCTTGTCTCCCAGTGTCTGTGTCCCCATTTCTCCCAGTGTCCCCATGTCTCAGTGTGTCCCATGTCACTAGGATACTAGGAGACACTGAGAGACATGGGGACACAGTGAGACATGGGGACACTGAGGCACTTGGGAATACTGAGACACTTGGGGACACTGGGAGACATGGGGGCACTTGTGGATAACGACATAGGGAGATTGGGAGACATGGGGACACTGGGAGAAATGCGGTCACAGACACATGGGGACACAGACACTGGGACATAGACATTTGGGGAAACCAAGACACTAGGGACACAGAGACATGGGAACACAGACACTGGAAGACTAGGGGACACAGACACTAGGGACACTGGCTGGGAGGCATGGGGACACAGACACTTGGGGACACTGGGAGACATGGGGACACAGACATTTGGGGACACTGGGATGCATGGTGGCACTAGGGACACAGAGACATGGGGACACAGACACTGGGAGACATGGGGACACTGGCTAGGAGACATATGGACACTGGGAGACATGGGGACACCGAGACACTGGCTGGGAGACATGTGGACACTGGGAGACATGGGGATACTGAGAGACATGGGGACACATACACTGAGAGACTATGAGTTTCAGTTAAATTTATTATCCTATATTTACAGTACTGGAGGGTTGCAGTCAGTCTGCTACTCCAGTACAAACATTCTGTTTCAGGGTGCAAGTGTAGGTGGTCTATTCACTTTATTTTAAATGGCAAAAATAAGGCTAAAATAGCTATGCTGTGATTATAGCGGAGAATTTTTCCACTTCAACTATTTCACCCTAAATATTGCCATTCATTTTAAACCTGCTACAATAAAGTGTTTAATAAATAAACCCTGACATTTTAAAAAAGCTATAAATAGAGTTTTAATTAGTTATCATTGTTAATACATAATTTTTTTTTTGCAATGAAAACAGTATCTGTTTCAGATTGTAGCATATGACATTTGGTTATGTACACAGGAAGTGTGCAAAAGGTAAATGTGTCAAAAATGAGGAAGAATTGTGATTCATAATAATTGCAGCCAACAGAAAAATGCAGAATAAGTTTTTTCCACAATCACTAAGTAGCCGGTTTAATGTTGCAAATTTTGAGTTAATGCTGTGGTTGCAGGGGTATACATAATGGTGTGCGTTTATAATACTGCAGGTGTGCAGTTTATAAATATAGGTTTATATCGTACTCTGAACTCAAAGAAAATGTGATGCATATAACAAGTTAGGTTTTAGGGTGTGGTATAGGGCAAGATCTTGAGAAGGATTATACCTGTCAAAGTGGGGAGGCGATACAGTTTACACTTCGGTTAATGCTCTTTAACTTTTTGGCACCAAGGCCTGATCAAAATAATTGGAAGTTGGAAAAGTCATCTAGATCTTTTTTTTTTCAACCAAGTGTGAATTATCTTTTTTCCATTCACCAAAAGTTATTGGGGCAGAATCTATAACTTTTATTAAAAGGCACCCTAACCACTACTTGACACGATCCCTTACATGAACTGTATGTCATCGACACAGTCAGGCCATTTTACTGGGCCTTCTTCACATATAAGTAGAAGTTTCTGATCAGCTTTAGTAGTCTGAGTTTTGTCCAACTTTGGATGTAATGAATTAGCTGAGAACATAAGCTTACACTCCAAGCCAATAAATGAAATATGACGTTCTACAAAATTGATATGACAAAGGCAGAATGAGTACTTCACTTTAGTAGTATTCACTTTAGTAGTGTAGTAGCAGGCCAGATGGACGATGGTAATAGTCACACCATTAAAACATATTTAACTACTTATTGTGGGACAGTGCCAGAGGATTCCTGGCACCATAACTTTACTTTAACATGAAGTAGTGATTATGGTGTTTACAGTGTCCATTTATCATTTTATGACACAGAGCTACATTATGTCAATAGCAGTAGCTTTAAGGCCTACTCTTTAAATGCAAATAAACTTTGTTATATATTTTTTAAGCATTTAAAGTTATGCCGAGCATCATTTACTACAGTGTAGTGATTATGATGTCAAAGGTACCCAGGAGCTGTTGGCACATATGTCTAAAGGTAGGTCCCCTACCACCATTGTTCAAAGTAAGTGGTAAGAAAAATAAAAAAAATCTAAATAGCCACTGCTAGCCAATGACTTGTGCTGTGTGCATCCTCTTGTGCTAGGCTATCGTAATTACATGTCACAGCTATATTTATGTTTTCTTTATGACAGGGTGACAGAAAAGGAAGTAGGTACATTTTCACATGTGTCCAGGGTCTTGTAGTTCCCTGGCCACACTGCTGTGGGAACATTCTAATGTCTAATGTTTCAAACATTTTATTGAGCAGTTTCATGGTAAGACAAGATATGAAAAGTGTTCATAGCAAAATAGCTAATATGCAGCAGGGAGGAATATAGACATGACATAAAATGCAGTTGCATAACTGGGTGTGCAGAATGCTAAAGCATAATGGTAGCAAGACTAGTAAGAAAAGGAAAAAGAAAATATTAAATGGGGGTCTTTGGGCCCGTGGACAGGAATGATAAAAAAAAAAAAAAAAAAAAAAAAGATATTTATTCTGTAAAGTTTGTTGTAAAAGCCAATTCATGAGTTGAGATACATTTTGTAACTTTTATTTTATGGAATATCTGAGGAGTTAATGTAAGGTTGCCAAATATGAAAAAAAATGTTTGGCTTCTTTATCATTATTATAACAGTTTTTAAGCCAATCCATGGGAAAGGTGAAATATAATTTGGAATGAAATAGGGCAAGGCATCTTCTGGTTTTTATCAGTTACACAAGCATAATCCATGCTTTTATTAATTTATATTCACTATTCTTCCTTCCCACCACCCTTCTTGTCCTGCGTGCAAATAATATTCAACAGTCCTCCTGGGAAGGTGAGGAATGAACAGGGCGTAGAGTTTATACATGTTTTAAAGGCTTTTCAACGCTACATAAGAAATCAGTGCATTGCACTGCACTTAGTTATGGAGCTAGAGAGTCAGATAGCCATTCCAGTTACCCTGGTTACTACGGTTACCTTTTATGATGAATTGGTTGTGTACATTCAAAAGTTACTTATAGTACTTTGTCAAGTAAAAAAAAAAATACAGAAACTTAACAAAATGTGGTGCAGTAGACATTGCTCACCTAGATTTCAGTAAGGCTTTTGACACTGTTGCACATAGAAGGCTTATCAATAAACTGCAATCTTTAAGTTTGGATTCCAATATTGTTGAATGGGTAAGGCAGTGACTGAGTGACAGGCAACAGAGGGTTGTAGTCAATGGAGTATATTCAAAGCTTGGGCTTGTCACCAGTGGGGTACCTCAGGGATCTGTACTTGGACTCATTCTCTTTAATATTTTTATTAGTGATATTGCAGAAGGTCTTGACGGTAAGGTATGTCTTTCTGCTGATGATACTAAGATATGTAACAGGGTTGATGTTCCAGGAGGGATAAGCCAAATGGCAAATGACTTAGATAAACTAGAAAAATGGTCAGAGTTGTGGCAACTGACATTTAATTTGGATAAGTGCAAGATAATGCATCTTGGATGTAAAAACCCAAGGGCAGAGTACGGAATATTTGATAGAGTCCTAACCTCAACATCTGAGGAAAGGGATTTAGGGGTGATTATTTCAGATGACTTATAGGTAGGCAGACAGTGTAATAGAGCAGCAAGTGGATGCATGGAATAGCCTTCCAGATGAAGTGGTAGAGGTTAACACAGTAAAGGAGTTTAAGAATGCGTGAGATAGGCATAAGGCTATCCTTACTATAAGATAAGGCCAGGGACTAATTATTATTATTTTATTATTTATATAGTGCCATCAAATTCCATAGCGCTGTACAAAGGGACTAATGAGAGTATTTAGAAAATTTGGGCAGACTATATGGGACGAATGGTACTTATTTACCGTCACATTCTATGTTTCTGTTTCTAAAATGGTTGGCAATGCCAGGAAGCTTCACAAAAGATGTAGAGTAAGTAAAGGAGTGATGATACAAACCAGTCTGCCATGGTTTTATAACCTGTTAAGACCATAAAGCAAATTAGCTAACGTTTATAAGTTAATGACTTTAATAAGTCATAAAAATATGCAAATATAATTGCCCCAATTAAACATTCTATGCAAATTATTGTAGTGCTTGATTCCATGCTGACAAGATGTTCTCTATTGCCTCCATGCATTTCAGAAGAACCTTGCAAATGTACGAACTAATGGCTGGGAGCAAGCAACACTTTGGCCACCTCAAAACAGACTAAAGAGAGCATCAGAGAGCAATGCCAGAGACAGAACTAAAATTCATGGACTTTATTTTTTGTCAATCTAGTTTTTTATTGAAGCAATAAAGCATAGTAACAACAGTGAACAGTGGTAACAGTAATACATAGTCATATGATTATCGTGCATGAAATGCATGACGGAAGTAGAAATCAATAGTGATAGCATATTGGAATACTCAATATATCACCCAATGCTCACGTGAGCCTCATTTTATATTAAGTAAGGATAACGGTGCTAGATAGTGTTATAACAAAAGTGGTTGTCTTGATATATAGCATAGCAGAACTGATGCACTGGTTGCATGGTCAACAAGGGTTAAACAAGGTTTAAGAACAAGTCAAGCCCGCTATGCTAACACTAGTTAGCTATACTAGTTGTGCTCATAGGCATGTATAAATGTAATCATGTGACTTTATTGGTGTACTGATTTTTCTTTCCTAATTTATTTTTGTATCCCATTGCAAAATGTACAGAAAGTACTATGAATAATTCTTAAATCATATATTATTGTCAGTGGAATTTGAAAATAAATCAACCCTTGAAAATAATAAGCCATATTGTTCTCCATTCATGCATCTTGACCAGGCATGGTTTTATCCTCACTTGCTGCAGAACCCTAAACCCCTTTTACTTTACCGGCCACAAGACCTGCAAAACACCATCAGAGTTTAGTCCCCCGATCTAGATAATTCTCCATAATTAGTTGGCAAATGATGACGATGTCAAAAATACTTGCCATTTTTTATGTGGAGTAAATGGACCATATGAAGGCAAAAGGATGAAGGAGGCAGGAAATATCCAAATGCAGTGTAAGATTGCGCTGTACTCAAAGGATTCTTCATCTTAAAAATGTTTTGATATTGATACTTTAAAATCTATACATCTGATACATAGCCTACTACTAGTGGTATATTCTTGGGCTAAGCAGTTCACAGTTATATCACTGCCTTTCCGGTTGAATCCCATTAAAGATTAGAATATTTACTGAACATTCAACATGCAGGTTTAGTCTTATATGGAAAAACAAAAGTGTGTTCTCTATGTGATTGCTTCCCTTCAGTGAGAGGTGCAATTTCCTTTTCTGTTCTGTTGTTTCTTTTGCAGTAATATTTCATTAAAATGTTTACAAACAGAAATAATTGTGCCATCGTTTGTAGTGGTACACATTTGACATAAGATGTGTAAGTACCCACATAAATTACTGTAAATGAGATTCTCTTGGGCATAAGAAATGAAGCAACTGGCAGAAACAAAACAGAAAAAAAGTAATCCATCGGCATGGCATATAATTAACCTTATTGTGTCAGGGGCCCAGAGTAAATCAGCAGAAAGTACATATTAATTCACTATAGATAAATGTCTACAAATATTAATGTATTTGAGTACATTAGTGTCATACAAAAACTGCTTGATTAGGGACTTTTAACGCTTCAGATTCACACTCAGTTACCGTTGTCACGTTTCTGTTGGTGGCTGTTCCCAACCATGTCTTGCAGTCAGGGTCGGATTAACATAGGGGCTGATGGAGCTGCAGCTCCAAGCCCATGCCCATGGAATAGGCTCATTTATTAAAAAAATAAAATAAATGTATATATATATATATATATATATATATATAATGGAAAATTTATTCATACTTACCGTAATTTTCTTTTCCTGGTTATATGCCATGGCAGCACAACATTGGGTAGCTCCTCCCTATCCCCATTGGACAGGAATAATAATTAAGCCGTATAAGTACCACCTCCTGCCCCTCCTTCCCCAGTCACGTGTTCCAGCAATAGCTCCGGGTGGGACCCTTGTGCTGCCATGGCATATAACCAGGAAAAGAAAATTACGGTAAGTATGAATACATTTTCCATTTTCCTGGCCATATCCATGGCAGCACAACATTGGGTAATACCCAAGCAATAAACCAGGGAGACACAGACTCAAAATTTTTCAAATGCAAAGTGTATTAACACCACAACAAGTGAAAGACACAGAAATCAGGTATTGGATACAGACAGGACTGACTTAGCAAATTGATCAGACAACCCTGCTCTGACATCAATTTGGTAGCTCTTAATGAAAGTGTTAGAGGAAGACCATGTAGCTGCTTTACAAATGAGTTCAGGAGAGACATTAGCTGCGGCTGCCCAGGAAGAAGAGAGAGCCCTAGTAGAATGGGCTTTAAGACCCACAGGGACCGGAAATCCGGCGGACTGGTAAGCCAGAATGATAGCCGCTACTATCCATCTGCTAATGGCAGATTTGGGAGCTTTTGAACCCTTTTTACAGCCGCTATGCAGGACGAAAAGACTGTCAGAAGAACGCCAAGCAGAAGTCCTCTCAATATACATCCGGAGGCATCTCACTAGATCCAGAGAGGACAGGTCAGCAGAATTCCCCAGCTCATGGGAATCCGACCTCAGAGATGGAAGAACAATATCCTCATTGATGTGAAAGGAGGAGGTGACTTTTGGTCAAAAAACAGGAACCGTACGGAGGACCACTCTGTCCTTGTGAAAGATAGTAAAAGGCTCTTTGATGGACAGAGCATTGAGCTCAGAAACTCTCCTGCCAGAAGCTAGGGCAACCAGCAAGGCAGTCTTAATAGAGAGAACCTGTAGGGAAACTGATTCAAATGGCTCAAACGGTTTCAGTTTCATGGCATCCAGAACCAGAGGGAGATTCCAGGATGGGACAAATGGTTTAATAGGAGGTTTCATCTGAAGGACCCCTTTGATGAATCTGATGACATCCGAGTCCAACGCCCATATATGACTGGTTAGGGCGGACAAGGCCGAAACGTGTACCTTGAGAGTGTTATAGCTCAGCCCTTTAGCAAGGCCAGATTGCAGGAAATCCAAAATATTAGAGGAGGAGGGATCTTGAACATCCACATTTCTGTGAAGGGCCCAGTCGGAGAAAACCTCCCACACTCTATAATAAGTGGCTGAAGTGGAAAGCTTACGCGCCCTCAGCATAGTATCAATAACGGCCTGGGAGAATCCTCTGTTCAAAAGCCGGTTCCTGTCAGTCTCCAAGCCATGAGGTTGAGAGAGACAGGGTCTGGATGCCTCACAGGACCCTGGGACAGAAGATCCGCATCTTTGGGGAGTGGGAGAGGAGGTTCCACCGAAAGACTCAGAAGCAGAGGAAACCAAGGTCTCCGAGGCCAATAAGGCGCAATCAGGATGAGAGATACCTGCTCCGTTCTCAACTTCCTCAGGAGCGGTAGAATTAGTGGAAACGGGGGGAACGCATAGCCCATTCTGAACCTCCAGGGGCTTGATAAGGCATCCCTTCCCAGTGCCAGGCGGTCTTCGTCTTTTGTGAAGAAAAGGGCTACCTTCCGGTTGGACCGAGTGGCAAGAAGGTCTACTTGAGGGAGACCCCACTTGTCCACAATCATGCGGAAAACCCTGTGAGATAGGCACCATTCCCCTGGATCTATTCTGAATCTGCTGAGGAAATCTGCTAGTTGATTCCGTTTCCCTGGAAGATGGATGGCTGTAATGCCCGCCAGGTTTCTCTGAACCCACCACATCAGGCGATTCATTATTTCCATCATCTTGCAGCTCCTGGTACCCCCTTGGTGATTGACATAGGATACTACGGTGGAGTTGTCCGTCCTTATCTTCACCCATTGACCCTTGAGATGGATCGAGAAGTGCTTCAAAGCCTTGAGGACAGCCAGAAGCTCTAGCAGATTGGAATGGACATTGCTTGTCCTGAAATTCCATTCTTCCTGCGCAAAGTCGTGGAGATAATGAGCGCCCCAACCCCACTGGCTGGCATCCGTTGTCACAGTTCTCCACGCGATGTCCCCTAATGGAAAACCTCTGGATAGGTGCTTTCTGTTTAGCCACCAGATCAGAGAATGGCGTACATTCAGGGGAAGCTTGATGGGCTGGAACAGGTTCCCGGATGAGAATTGACTCAGGAAGTTGGCTTGGAACGGTCTCATTCTCCACTGAGCCCATCTGGTCAGACCTATCGTGGAGGACATGGAACCAAGGAGGCTCATTATAGCCTTCGCAGGGGCAACTGAGGATTTCAGCATTCTTCTCAATAATCTCCTGAGTTTCAGTATTCTTGCCGAAGAGAGCTGGACAGTACCCGTCAGAGTGTCGAAGTGGGCACCTAAGTAAACCATAGATTGCGTTGGGTGGAGGTGGCTCTTCTTGGTGTTGATCTTCCAGCCGTGAGCTTGCAGAAACTGAATGCTGGTAATAGCCTGGGATGTTACAGAATCTACGTCGTTTCCTAAGATCAAGACGTCGTCCAAATAATGGCAAATAGCAATGTTCTGCTTTCTGAGTTCTGCGATGAGAACAATCAGGACCTTTGTAAATGTTCTTGGGGCTGTGCTCAGTCCAAAGGGGAGGGCCCTGAACTGGAAATGACCCTCTTCTACAGCAAACCTCAGAAACTTCTGATGGATTCGGGCAATGGGTACATGAAAATATGCGTCTAACAGATCTATAGACAGCATCCATTGGTTGGGCGACACAACCTTTATTATAGACTGCAGGGATTCCATTTTGAATCTGCGAATGTGCAGATGCGTGTTCAGTCTGTGTAGATCCAGAATGGGTCTCCATCCTCCTGAGGCTTTCCTTGTTAAGAAGATGTGGGAGTAAAACCCTTGAGTTCTTTCGCCTGCTGGCACTTTGATGATGACCTTCTCCTTCTGCAAGGAAAGGATGAAGTTTTGTAGAGCCAAGCACTTTTCCTTGTCTCCTGGCCACTTTGTGAGGTGAAAGGACCTGTTGGGAGGATGCTTGAAGAATTCTAGCAGGTAACCTCTCCGAATAATATCCAGCACCCAAATGTCGCTTGTGGAATTGGTCCATCTCGGAAAATACTGGAGAAGACAAGCCCCGACACCTTCGGTTTTGGGCAGTACGTAGTCATAGATTCCTCTGATTTTTAGAGGAAGATGAACCGCGTGACCTGCCTCCTCTGTTTCCAGAAGGGGCTCCTCTTCCAGGTTGAAATCTGGAATATTCCCTACCAGGCTTGTAGGACCTACTGTCACAAAAGGAATGGTACTCTTTCCGGGCACGAAAGGATCCCTTATACTTCCTCTCTTGGGGTAGAAAGGCTTTATTACCTTCAGCCGCCCTCTTAATGCATTCATCCAAATTCTTGCCAAACAACATATTCCCGTGAAATGGCAGAGAACACAAACTATTCTTGGAGGAAGCATCGGCCGACCAAGATCTGAGCCAAAGTGCCCGCCTGGAGGAAACCGAGAAGGACATATTTCTAGCAAGGCCTCTCACTAGATCCACCGCGGCCTCCGAAGAGAAATCAATCGCTAGACGCATATCCTTCAGGGCATCAATAATAGAGGAACGGCTTCTGCCACTTCTTATGTCCCCCTCAGGCTCCTGCAGCCAAACCTTCATAGCTCTAGAAACAGATGTGAGAGCAACGGCAGGGTGGAGACTTGTGCCTGAGGCTACATAAGATTTAGACAGGTAGTACTCCATCTTACGATCCATTGGATCCCCGAAGGAGCCTGCATCATCCACTGGCAGGGTAGTGCGCTTGGCTAGCCTAACCACAGCAGCATCAACTTTGAGTGGAAGATCCCATGTTTCAGCATCTTTGGAATCAAACGGGTATAATCTGGAGAACTTCCCTTTTGCAGATGATCTCCTATCAGACCTGGACCATTCTTCTTTAATAAGGTCACTAATAGTGGTATGGACAGGGAAAGCCGCTCTTTTCCTCCTAAGATCTGAGAAATAGCGGTTAGATGTAGAGGGTTCCTCCTCTGAGGGTTCTTTCAAGGCAAGGGTTTCTCTAACCCTAGCAATCAAATGATCCACCTCCGCAGGTACCAGGAAGTCAGGATCCGGCATAGCATCCTCCTCCGAGGAAAAAGCCAAGTCTCTCAGCTAAGCTGTATCCATAAACTCATCCTCCGAGTTATCAGGAGACCAATCTGACGGCTCAGAATATCTAGGTCGCTTGTGGGTCTTATCAACCTCTCTGATGCCCCGGGCAACTGCATGCTTGATAAGCTGCCTAAAGTCCGGTGTTGACTGAGAAGGTCCAGCAGCTGCTGAGAGACAATTCAAACAGAGACGTTTCCCTTCTATGGCTCTGTTATCACAGGATATACACAGCGTCCCTTTGGGCGACTTCCCTTTGGACGATCCTGAAGTCTTTGTACTTTTATCACTGCAATACACCAAACGTGAGCATTAGTACATTACCACTCTTTTATTTATGTATAATATCAATATAAAGTTTTCCCAAAAAGGATGGCTTACCTATGTCGCTTAGATTGTGACCTATTATGATGAGAAGAATCCGATTCTCTGGATCTTGAACGCGAATCCATCTATAAATAATAGATGGAACAGCGAAACTAAAACCAAGAAGATAAACTACAAGAAACCAAACAAAAAATTTGAAAAACTTACCTTAAAAGAAAAAGGAACCTGAAAAGACGAATCTTGCAGCTCCTAGATCTCAACGGTGCCAGAAACTCTCCAAGAAGCTGAAATTTCAAACTGACCAAAAAAAAAGGAGGCCTGGCGCTTTAAAAGGGCGTCTGACGTCATCGCGCATGCGCAAATGACCGAAAAGATGCGCGAACTGCCTAATTTAGAAATCAAACGAACAGATTTTTGCGCGCGAACGCGCCAATACGTGCAAATGGCGTTCGCGCGTTTATGCGAATGAAACCACGCGAACGCCAGAAAGTACCGAATGCCGCGCATACGTCCCAGAGTCCCCGAAAACCGCGCAGGCGCCCAGGAGACCCCTGAACGCCGCGCAGGCGCACAGGAAACTTCCGAACGCCGAGCAGGGAATCATGTATCCAGGGGAACCCAGAACGCTTCCACAGCAAACTTAACAGAAAGAAAGGTGCCGGAAAACCAAACCACTCCTGGAATCAAAAACCAGCAGGTAAAAAATCAAACCATATTACCTTGATCCTGGTGGGGAAATACCAAACCGGAACCCAGCCAAATTCCATTTTCCTTCCCATGTTACCATGGAGCAATTGGAAGGAAAAACCCCCGGTCATTAAAGGGGTTCTCTCCAGGGGGACACCTTTGCACAGGGCCGTATACTGGAGACTTCCCAGGGGAGAGAGGGTGAACTCCCCAGGGGCCAGAGGAACTAATCCTCAGGTAAGCCATAAAAGAAAATTTAGCAGTCTGAAAGACCGACATGTCCTAGGGATAGGACAGGAAAAAAAGACTGGGGAAGGAGGGGCAGGAGGTGGTACTTATACGGCTTAATTATTATTCCTTTCCAATGGGGATAGGGAGGAGCTACCCAATGTTGTGCTGCCATGGATATGGCCAGGAAATATATATAGATAGATATGTAATTTTTTTTTTTTTTTTTTACACACTAATCTTAAGATTGCTACCTGGCTGGTATTTTACCGGCACAGCCAGTATTTGAGGCTGCCTGTCCAATGCCGGTATTTCAGTAATAACGGCAATACCAATGCTGGTATTTTTCTCAGTGTAAACTGAGATTAGTCTGCTATACCAGCGCAGGCTAGTAGGTGGCGCTGTGTTTGGAGAAAGGCTAGGCTAACATAGGAAGTTACAGCTTATCCCTGCCTCGCTCTACTCACTGATCCGCAGGGGAGCATCTACACAGCGAGATTCCAGACAGCAGCTCCCAGGCTGCAGAGACAGCCTACAGCTCAGGTAAGTAAAGGATGGGGGAAAGGCTGCAGGGAGACACGGGGACAAGGGGACACTAGGGGGCACTGGGAGACCTAGGGACACTGAGACACTAGGGGACACTGTGAGACATGGGGACACTGAGACACTAGGGGACATTGGGAGACCTGGGGACACTGAGATACATAGGGGACACTGAGACACCTGAGGACACTGAGACACTAAGGGACACTGTGAGACATGGGACAACTGAGACACTAGGGGACACTGAGACACTAGGGGGGACATTGGCAGACATGAGGACACATAGACACTAGGGGACTCTGTGAAACATGGGGACACTGAAACACTAAGGGACACTGGGAGACATGGGGATGCTGGGAGACTTGGGGACACTGGGAGACATGGAACACTGAGACACTAGGGAACAGTGTCCCCATGTTTCCCAGTGTCACTAGTGTCTCAGTGTCCCCAAGTGCCCCTATGTTTCCTAGTGTCCCCGTGTCCCCATGTCACACAGTGTCCCCATGTCTCTGTATTCCCTAGTTTCCTAGTGACATGGGGACACAGATACTAGGGGACACTGAGAGACATGGGGACACAGACATATGGACACTGGGCGACATGGAGACACGAGGGGACACTGGTAGGCATGGGACATTGTGATACATAGGGGATACTGGGAGACCTGGGGACACAGACACTAGGGGACATGGGGATGCTGTCTGCATAATATGCCTTTCGTTGGCCAGCCTGCATGATTTTCAGGCAGCCTGACATGCATTCATGCCAGGCTGGCCTTCCAATTCTTTGGGCAGACATGCCCCATTTTTTGTACATGTTTGCCCCTTTCGACAGTTCTAGTAACATAATTTGCGTGAGTGGCATACCCTTTTACCCCGCTTATCAACTTCCTGCTTCAGTGGACACTGCTGTTTGGGGGGTATGGAACTACTCGAAAATGAAAGCATAAATTAGAGAGAGATTAGCATAGGTGCATCCTATGAGTTTCCCTCCAGCACCACCTCCATCAGACACATGACGCTTGGGAGGTATGACTGTTTTAGTGTTTTTGGTCGATATGATTCTGTAATTATGCCCATCATAATTGTAGGCCCCAGGCCCACTGGGCTCTTAATTTGGCCCTGCTAGTAGCCAATCTGTATTGATGGACAGTGCACCTGTTAATCTCCACTGGAAGATCTTGTGTGATGACCAATTAGAACAATCTCTAGAATTCTCTGTTGAGCTTAGAAAGTTCTCTTTAAGGGAATCTGAGAAATATAGTGTATTTCTTAAAAAAATATCTTTTAGCAGCTACTCATCATTTGCATACATTAGTCGCTACCATGAATAATGATATGGAAACTGCCTGCTTCCATCTTGGGTGATTTATATGCGTTGCTTTTTTTAAACGGCCACCATTCCTTGTGTGGTTATGTAACAGTGTTTAAGGGGATACTATAGGCACCAAAACACATTTTAGCTAATTGAAGCAGTTTTTCTGTGTATAACATGTCCATCCAGTCTCACTGCTTAATTCCCTGTTATTTAGGAGTCAAATCACTTTTGTTTTTGTCTATGCAGCCCTAGTTACACAGTCTGCATGAATACATGGTTTTGTTTTTAATCAGATGTTAACTTGCTTTAGAAGTTTTTATTTTCTGCTCTGTAAATGTAACTTAAATTACATACCGGAGGCTCCTGCAAGGACTATACAGCTATAGCAAAGCAGGAGATAGGATTTTTTTTAATTAAACAGACTGTGCAATAATTGAAGTGTAAACATTAGATCTAATTTTATAGGAAGTGTAAAACACTATCAATCTTTATTTAGTGCATTATTTGATGACAGTTGAAACAATATATTTTATTATTTAAATATTTTTTGCAATAGCAATTATGATACTGCAGGGTAAGAATGCAAAAGGATTACTCCAACCACAGTGTATTAACAAAACACTATTTTTAGTTAACTAAAAAAAAAAAAACTAGACCTAAAACCAAAACATAGTTGGGATCCCACACAAAGGCAAAGTTTTACCTGCAGACTAATTCTCTTCCAGTGACATCATTCCTCCTCACTGGGGGGGGGGGGGGGAGAATTCTCAAAGATCCGGCTGAGGGGAGGCTTTGGGCTACAGAGAGGGGGAGGTCATTTGTCATCAGCATGCTATGTGTGCTGATAGATGCCCAATAATAACAGATTTAAGATTACCAGCCATTGTTGTTCCGCGTTGGCTGATGACACTGCCGGAGTTGGAGGTAAAACTTCAACAGCAAAGTGTCCTAATTCTGAATGTACAGAAGTGTGTTATAGTGAGACACTGCACATACAGACTCCCAGCACCATGACAATCATGATCATGGTGTTTCGGCATGAACTAGCTATTTGTGATATCCACAAAACACAGTGAGCTTAGGTATTTAATCACAGAGGATTATCTCAGATCATTTGATGTGTATGTTTTTTTTTTTTTTTTAAGTCAAACAGGAAGGATCAACATCGACATATAAAGATTTCACACCTCCAGATCTCCTGACAGTAAAGACGATGGTGAAGGCATCCTACTCTCTCCCCATTATACTATTCATTGGATCTCTCATTTGAGTTCACACTATTCACCTATCTAACCATACTCCTCTAAGGATTGCTGTCATTGACACGTGACAATTTCATATCTCCCAACATCGGGGGTGTGGCCGTTGACGTGACTTGCATCACTGTTTACGCCCATGTTGGGCAGGTCTGCCAAGAAAAGAGGCAGGTACCCCCCCGCTAAAGGTACCTGTCTGGCCAGCCACCAATCCCATGGACCTTTCTTTAGCAGCGCTCTCTGCAAAGTCCTAGTGCCAATGCATAGCATGAGAGCTTCCTGGTGGCGGGACACCAGGAAACTAATCTGGACAGAGGAACAGGGTCCTGACAAATGACTAACCATCCATAATTGGGACTTTTGAGGGGCCTGCAATGGTTTTCATGCTACACAGTATCATTCAAGATTTGTTATGACATGACAACTCAACAAAACAATCTAAAATATTAGCTCAGGAGCACAACATTGCTGTATCCGTACTGTACATGGAAGTCCTGGATCCTGGTGGCAGTTGAAAGAGATAACATTTTTCAAAATACCTTTTGGGAAGCATCACACTCTGAGCCTGTGTTTGTGTATGTGTGCGCAGCATAGCTCTCACAAGTAAATGAGGCTGAGTTACAAAGAGTGAGGAGGCAGTCCATGTCTACACTATACAAAAAATTGGATGACTGAATGGAGAACAAGGAATCTCAATGTGGCGGTATGCCCTCCTGAAGATGGGTTAATGCCGCCTGTGGTTGCCCCTTCCAGTTGTGTTTAGCTCCAGAGTGATTATAGCTGCCAGTGATTATAGGTATCGCTGAAGGGGTAACTGCGCTATCACCCAAACACGAGCCGAGGCTTAGTGAAGGATGAAGAAGATCTGTTTTATTCCAGTCAAATGGCTTCCATTCATAAAAAAAATAGCACAGTAGGCCCACCCACGACACACACAAAACACACCCGTGAAAACGCCCATACAGTAATTATAAAAATACATTGTCACCACGACTCAGCATATTTTACAAAAGTATGGAAAACATACATAAAATAACCATAATTCGGTACAGTGAAAATATCTAATGAAAGGTCTGTCGAGTGTGCCCAGCCTGTCCAAAAAGCGCTCGGATCGGAGTCAACTAGCCCGAATTAGATGCAAATCCCAAATTTAGCGGTAGTTGGCTAGTGCCCGATCCGGCCTTGAATTCTAAGAGGTGAAGGGTGACGTCTCAGGCACTTTAAAACCCCCAGGCGTTCTGGTTCCTTGTGAGGCTTCATCTAGAGCATGGGTCGTCAACCTGGTCCCTACCGCCCACTAGTGGGCGTTTCAGGATTCCAGGTGGGCGGTAGGGATTTCGGCGGCTAAATCCTCTGTTTAAGAGAGTGGGTGGCTGGGCTGGTGTGGCTGGGGCTGACAGACCTAATCATTCTGATTAATCCTCCCCTCAGACTGTGCCAGCCTGTCAGTCCGAGGGGAGGAAGGAGGAAGGAGGGAGGAGCTGGGGGCTGGTGTGGCTGCCAGCAGCTGCAGGGAGACCTCTCAGTCTCCCTGCACACTCTAAAATCATTCCGGTCGCATGCCCCGCCCCCAAACAGAAGCTCTGCCTCCTGCCCACAAGCTCCACCCCCACACATGATACTGGGAAGCTGCCCACCGTACCAAGAGGACACTGAAAGGTATTTACCTTTTTCAGCCCCCTACCCACCATTCAAATGCCCCCACCTCACAGACAGTCCCTCTACCCACCTCACAGCCCCCTACCCACTATACTGCCCCCCTACCCACCTCACAGCCCCCCTACCCACCTCACTGCCCCTACCCACCTCACTGCCCCCCTACCCACTATACTGACCCCCTACTCACTATAATGCCCCCTACCCACTATAATGCCCCCCTACCCACCTCACAGCCCCCTACCCACTATACTGACCCCCTACTCACTATAATGCCCCCTACCCACTATAATGCCCCCTACCCACCGCACAGCCCCCTACCCACTATACTGCCCCCCTACCCACCTCACAGCCCCCCTACCCATCTCACTGCCCCTACCCACTAAACTGACCCCCTACTCACTATAATGCCCCCTACCCACTATAATGTCCCCCTACCCACCTCACAGCCCCCTACCCACTATACTGCCCCCTACCCACCTCACAGCCCCCCTACCCACCTCACAGCCCCCTATAGAGCCTCCCTACCCCCCCTTACAGCCCCCTACCCACTATAGAGCCCCTCTACCCACCTCACAGCTCCCCTACCCACTATACTGCCCCCCTACTCACATCACAGCTCCCCTACCCACTATACTGCCCCCTACCCACCTCACAGCTCCCCTACCCACTATACTGCCCCCCTACCCACTATAGAGCCCCCCTACCCACCTCACAGCTCTCCTACCCACCTCACAGACCCCCTACCCACTATAGAGCCCCCCTACCCACCTCACAGCTCCCCTAACCACTATACCGCCCTCCTTCCCACCTCACAGCCCCCCTACCCACTATACAACCCCCCTACCCACTATAGAGCCCCCCTACCCACTATAGAGCCCCCCTACCCACCTCACAGCTCCCCTACCCACTATACTGCCCTCCTACCCACCTCACAGCCCCCCTACCCACTATACAACCCCCCTACCCACTATAGAGCCCCCCTACCCACCTCACAGCTCCCCTAACCACTATACTGCCCTCCTACCCACCTCACAGCCCCCCTACCCACTATACAACCCCCTACCCACTATAGAGCCCCCCTACCCACCTCACAGCTCTCCTACCCACTATACTGCCCCCCTATTCACCCCACAGTCCCCCATCCACCTCACAGTCCCCCTACCTACTATGCAGCCCCCTACCCACCTCACAGTCCCCCTACCCACCTTGCAGTCCCCCTACCCACCTCACAGTCCCCCTACCTACCTTACAGCCCCTCTACCCACCTTACAGCCCCTCTACCCACCTTACAGCCCCTCTACCCACTATATGGCCCCCCTACCCACCTCACAGCCCCCATACCAACTCACAGTCCCCCTACCCACCATACAGAACCCCTACCCACCATACAGAACCACTACCCAGCTTACAGAACACCTACCCACCTTACAGCCCCCCCATCCACCTTACGAAAATCGAACCAGATAATATTTAGTCTCGCAGCATCAACCTCAAGGACCTCATTAATCACTAGTAAAGGTAATTTCAATTTACTTTATTGTTTTCTCATTAAACTTTATAAAGTTAAAAAAACATTATAAACATGGATAAAGTAGAAATAAAAAGATAAATGTACGTACATTGATTTTATTTTTAAAAACACCCTCCTTTCTAAAAAATATTCCGCACTTGCGCGAAAACTGGTGGGCGGTAAGGAAATTTTTCCATCAAGAAAGATGCATTAGTGGGCGGTAGGTAGAAAAAGGTTGACTACCCCTGATCTAGAGCCTGGTATCAACGGTATCAACAGATGCCTCTCGGTCTCTATTGTGTCCTGGTCAAATAGCGTCGTATTTCGTAGTTTAGGGCCGAAAAGCGCTCTGGTATAAGTTTCACCGGTTCACGGGTTCGACTTAGCCGAATAATAGTTCCAGGTAAAATCCCGGGCAATCTCCGCTCCCGCCCCTTTTCCCCCTGGATTGGCTCAAATACGTATAGCGAACATACCTTGATACTTAGGCCTGTCACACTCAAAATGATGTCAGAGTAAAGGGGGTGTGGTCTGGCCACTAGACATTTCATAAAGAATAATAATTGAAACAGCAAGCCCTGAGCTCTTACCTAGCCAGGACATAAATCAGTCAGTTATGCTTACTTAAAAGACAACTGTCATCTCAAAACTATTTTAATATAATATTGTTTTTTTTTATCTAGTATTAAAAAGAAAGATGATTTTTTGTTGATGTACATGCAAAAATATTAGAAAAAACTCATCCCTACCTTTATTATATAACATGATCTGTCAGCCATATACATGCACCTTGGGTTGGACAGTGTTTGAAAACCAATAGTTAGTCTCTATGGTCTTATCTTCTGTGCAGGGAGTGAAGTAGGGAAGACCATAGAGACTGTTGGATTTTAAACAACTTCCCTCAAAAGGTGCATATATATATATATATATATATATATATATATATATATATATATATATATATATTTACACATATGCTTTATCTAAAATGTATTTCCTTTTAATATTTGATGAAATTATTGTTATTTTAGAAAGTGACAATTGTCTTTTAAAGGAACACGCCAAGCCCATAACCATTATGGTACTTTGTGCACCTCATTATAAGTAGTCAAACTGTTTTAGAATGTTTTGACTTTTCACCTGGCGTCCACTGGGGGTGCTCCCTGCCTTCACTGCTGTCTTAGCCAAGTCTGACATGAGCTGAAAGGCTAAAAACATTTGACTACTAACAATGATGGACAGTCCTTGCACCATAAACACTACAGTGTACTGTAGTGTGAAAGTGTAGCTTAGGATGGATACAGGGTTTAAAGTCAAGGCACCTTACACAGACATAACCCTAAAATGTAGCTTAGAAATCAGTAAAATGGTAAAAGTTTAACATTGGAGGTGAGAATGCCTATACTTGACACAAAGGACTTTGGTCCTGTCCATGTATGGAAAGCTACATGCTATCCAACTCAACATTAACTGACTGTGTCGTATTCCTTTATTGTTTCTTTCTTTGTTATAATCTAAAAATTGTGCTGTGTCCACCTGTTATTCTGTTGAATATTGTAAATTGCACTCAGAAGCTGGTGTAGCTTCGAGTAAATGTTGGTGATGCATGCACGACAAAAATAAAGAATTAAAAAAAAAAAAGGAAATCAGTAAAATGAAAAAGGGGGCACACCCAGAACATCCATTTCTTAACCCCTTAAGGACACATGACATGTCTGACACGTCATGATTCCCTTTTATTCCAGAAGTTTGGTCCTTAAGGGGTTAACAGTGGTGTTGCTGTAAAGACCAAAATATATACAAAGTACAGATTAAGGAACAGCGCACACTCAGTTTCAAATTTTATATAAATCACTTATGTTAGCAAACAAACGTAGGGATTCAGTTCCACCACATGCCCATACTGTGTGACGTAGTGGTGGGCTTAATGCGATATGCCCATATGGTGTAACTGAAACCCTATATTAGTTTGCTAAGATACGCAATTTTAAGAAGCTTTGTAAAATGTAAACTGTGTATTATGTGTGTGTGTGTGCGCTATTCCCTAATCTGTATTTTGTAGAAATCCATCAAAGTCCATGTGAAAGTGGAACAGGTACAAATGTGAGCAGGCAAGCTAAGAGTTAAAATCCAGGTAGTAATACCTCTAAAAGCAGAATACACAGGGAAAGTCCAAAAACAGTGTCAAGAAACAAGCCAGGGCCAGAATCCAAGAAGGTCCACTCAAAAGATGCAATATACAGGAAAAATACACAACAGGTAGCCTTGAACAATAGATTAAACAACTAGGTTAGTCAGTTCTGGGGTTTAAAAAGGTGCTATCTCAACCAAACCCTTCTCCTGTCTCTCAGCTGGCCCCCCATTCAATACAAACTTGCGTCAGCCAGGACTGGTTCTGTGCCAATCAGCATGCAAGACACATACTTCTCTGGTGGTTCTGAGGGTATCCTCTCAGCTGCCCAATGGAGAACTGGAGAGATGCTGAAGAATAGCCCACCATGAGAGTGATGTGAAGTACACGGTTTCTGTTGCTTCCATTACAGTGTCGGTGCATGCAGTGACCTTTAAATTGCAATATCAATTAGGTATTTTAGACCTCTTGATTTTTACTGACATTTAAAAAAATCCATATGAATGGCTAACTGAAATTAGTATGTGTGAAAAAGTTAATTGAGGCACTTAAAGTAGTTGCCTACCTAAGGGCCTATGAATTTTTTATCCAGCTGGGCCTATTATATGGGAGCTAACTAAAGAAATTACAGTGTTATTCCATAATTGTCTTTACCGACTGAATAAAGTTGACAAAACTTTTTTCCTCAATGTTTCACTATCAAGAATGTATAAATAGACTCAGAATTGACCAGATGTGTCATGAATAAAGATATTGACTTTCCTGGGATGTTAGCACTTACAAATCAGTGAAAGAAATGCTGATTTTATTGCTGTTTACAACAAAGATGAAAACAATTAACCAGCAAAGAAACGGAACAGATTTTTCTAAAAAGCAAAACAAAGAAATAATTTTCAGAAAGTGACATTTAGCACAGAATAAACACTTTAGCGAATTAACGTGCGACTTTTACTTTTGAAGCACTCTAAAAAAACACGAATGATTGGATTGAAAAAGTACCAATCAGCCGAGGTAACAATCAGCAATATATCACAGTCAGTCTACTGTGATTCTTGTTGTGTTCACTTAATGCTCCATTAGGGTAATTGAAAGAACCACCAATCTGAGTAGAAAATAATTGTGAGCTTATCAAGGAAATCCCCAGTGTTCCCTGGTGCTACAAAGCTCCTCGACCTTTAAAACACTGTGATTAACATGCCCAACGTACATGTACAACAATTGTCGGCAGAGAAAACAGGTTCCCTAAGTGTTCAGCTGTGGTTTCTTGGCCACTGCTTCTAAAACTGGGAAAACTTTCTTTATGCAAGAAAATTGGGCATCATGGGGGCTTTAAACCATTGTCTGGATGCAAGAAGTGGTAACCTATCTTTCTCTGTCTGAACATTGACATGCTGTTATGCTTAAATGAATGTGTTGCAAGTAGATTCATGTCAAATGCATGCCCTCATTAGAATGACAGATTGTTAGTGGATAGAATAGAAGGACAAATCCAAGGGCAGATGCCTCCCTCTATGTTTGGAACAAAATGATAATTGTGGTTCAAGAGTTAGGATTAAGTGCATTATGGGCACTTTAAGGCACGACAGCTTGTTATAGGAAACATATATCTAAGGAAAGTTGAGAAGAAAAGCTTTAAAGGGACTACCAAACTGAATAGTAAAAATTGTGTCACTTGCCACATTTACTGGAAAGCATTCCCTATGAGATATTTTGTGAATTTGTTAACTGATATTCCTAAAGCAACATATTCTGGTGAAGCACTTTTTATGTGTATCCTGACAGTAAACAGAAATTATAGCTGTCTGGAAAAATGGCAACCCTTCAAAGCAATAAAGAAAAATATTAGATAATATAGATAATCCAATATGGATTCAGGAGATGTATATACCTTTAAATGTTAAAACTGTTTGGATGCAATGCTAAAAAGACATAATGTTGCTTATAAGCAATTTGAAAACATATTAGTGCATATTAGTATGATAAGTCCAATGTTAATAATGTCTCTATATAGATACAATAGTATCACTCAAATAAAAGTTCACAATAGTCCGTGATTATGTTAGCTATTTCAGCTATTTCCAGTTATAATCAAACTGGGATTTTTGTGCTGGATTAGCTGAATTTATATAGTACAGTATTATATTAGTTCGCAGGTTCTGCAGTATATTCAATAATGATAATAATGTACCCTATATATAAATTAATATAGTTACTGACAGATCATGGTTAGTGATCTGTAGTTTAGTAGATAAGTTCTCTCCTTCTTGCAAAAAGTGAATTTGGAATCCAAAGTGCTTAGTGCATTAAAATCAATTTATTGAATAGGATTAAAAAAGGGGATTTGCACTCACAATATTGTAAAGTATTTGTTGTGCTAAACTGGAATCTGGAAAGTGCGGTGTTAGCAGCTGATCTTTCGTTCTGCCGGCAGATGAATGAGCAAGTTGATAGCCGCGTGCGTGTCACCGATCTTCCTGCGTTCCAAGTGAAGCCCGGTCGTCTTTACGGTAGGTGCCAGAAAGTGAAGAATAATGTCCTTACGCGTTTCGTGAGTCTATGCTCACTTTATCAGAGGATGTTAGGCAGGTCAATACCGCGGGTTTAAATAGCCGAGAAATACTTTGGCTTATGTTAACCCTTTAAGGTTTGAATCCATGCTTAAGTTAACTTTCAATTCTTTTCACAGTTTTGACACAAATACTAATAGTAATATATACTTTTTTAATAAAATAATAAATAAACAAGAAAATTCCTAGTGTTATATAAAAAGACCTTTGTAGCATAGAAAATTTATGTTGTATAAAAACTAATTGTAAAAATCATATATAAAAATTGGATGGCAGCATACTTACAAAATTTTTGTGTTCAAAATGTGATACTAAATACAAGAGAATAGTAATGTAGTTCTAAATATTTTGGATTATATTAACCTTTTGGGGTATGGATCCATACTTTAATTGACTTATTTATTTTTTTGCCCAGTATTAGTATGAATAGTTATAATAATATATATTTAATAAAAGTTAGGATTCCTTTTTTAAAAAACTAGCATAAAAAGCTAGTATTGTATGGAGAGACTTTTGTAGCATAAACTATATATATATGTTATATAGAAAAGCTTCAGAATTATTAGATAGAATAGAGAGTATAGTAAAAGATCTAGAAACTCACGTAAAAACCGTCAAATATAGAAAACTCATGAGAGATAAGGAGGGTTATGATCTAGGAAGACAAAGAAACTGGAAAAAACAGACATTTAACCCCTTAAGGACAGACGACGGATATATTCCGTCATGATTCCCTTTTATTCCAGAAGTTGTGTCACTAAGGGGTTAATCATAGACGGGAAAACAATCACAAACCATCTCACTACAATCAATCTCAAACATTCAGATCAAGCAATTATACAAATCGGAATTATAACCAGAGAAATCCATCGCAGTCATATCAATATCCACAACGTCAAAATCCTAAGCATTGGGAACAATCATCTTCCCACATTTCATATAAGCGTACAGAATCTTTCCCACCCTCTAGATCTCATGAACCTCATAAGCCAAAGATTGTATCTAGAAAACCAGATTCACCACCAAGAACTTCACATCAAGTTCAACACCACCCTCTTCGCCTTCTTTTTTGGGGACTTTTTTAGGGAGAAAACGAACAAGGACACCATCGAGAGAACAAGAAGAAACAACAAAGATACCAAGATCTCCAATTCAACAGAACAAACAGTTGATAAGAGAACAGAGAACCAGATGGAGAGAATCACCCCAAAAGAAGACAAAGACAAAGAAAAGAGCAAAATGACGAAACATCAAGACACCAACACCACAACTAGAAGAAAACCAGATAAATGTGTTCAACTTATCACACAAAATATTAACTAAAGACGAAATTTCCCTTCTCCAAAAAGGGCCGAAATTTGCCCCTAACTCTTCTAATTCACAATTTGATATTTTTATAGACTTACATAAATTTGTCAGAAAACTAACTATAAAATTTTTTTTCCGGGGAAAGACTGTCAAATACCATCTAATACTGATCAATATCAACATACCTCTTTACATTCACAATCTACGTTCTATCCAGAACACATTAAAACAGACCATGTTAGAGTTTTCGAAAAAAACATGGAGAAAGATCTTAGAACACGAAAACTAAAAGAAACCACTAGAGACAATCTTACCAAACATGAGAGAAGGGCCCTTAAAAAACTCATGGATGATGAACAAATCACTATAAGAGGGGCAGATAAAGGCGGAGGTCTAGTTATATTAAATACAATAGATTATAAAGCGGAGAATGGTAGACTCCTTCAAGATACTCAAACATATCAGATTCTAACAAATAACCCAACTAAAGAATTTCAAAGACAACTACAGACACTACTAGAAGAAGGAAGGGAGAGAGGCATTTTAAATAAAAAAGAATACGATTATTTCTATTGCAAATTCCCAAGAATGGGGATATTCTATCATGTACCAAAAATCCATAAAACTTTGACAAATCCACCAGGACGTCCCATTATTTCTGGTATTGGTTCTCTAACTTCCAATTTATCAGAGTATGTTGATCAATTCCTCCAAAAAATAGTTCCAAAATTACGATCCCACTTAAGAGACACCACCCACATCATCAATATTCTATCAGATATCCCATGGAACAAAGAATTTATTCTTGTCACAGCAGACGTCACATCCCTGTATACGGTTATCGAACACCTACAGGGATGTGAGGCCATTCAATATGCACTGGCAACCAATTCAGAATTAAAGAATGATCAAATCGAATATATCGTTAAGTGTGTAGCCTTCATATTAAGCCACAACTACTTTTGGGGCAACAACCATCACTACCTCCAAATTGAAGGCACAGCCATGGGGACCAGATTTGCGCCTAGCTATGCAAACTTATTTATGGGTAAATGGGAGGATGAACACATTTGGTCCAACAATCCATATGGCGCAAATCTGGTCTCATGGCATCGCTACATAGATGACTGTATCTTCATTTGGAAAGGGGACAACATAACACTGGATAATTTTAAAGAATATCTTAATTTTAACCCTTATAATTTAAAATGTACTTTTAATCAGTCCACAGAACAACTTGAATTTTTAGATTTAGAAATTTACATAAAGAATAATCAATTAGAAACTAAAACATTAAGGAAAACGGTAGCATGTAACAGTTTCATACCACATAATAGTTTCCATAAAAATAGCTGGCTAAATAATATCCCATTCAGCCAGCTTAGGAGAATTGAAAGGAATTGTTCAGAACCAGACATCTGTGATGAACAGATTACAGCGATGGTATCACAATTCCAAGCAAAAGGTTACTCAACAAAAATACTCAATCAAGCTTTATCTAAAACTTCACTTTTAACAAGAGAGCAAATCTTAGCAACAAAACCAAAAACTAATAACACCAACCTAGAGGCTCCAGCGTTTATTACTAGATACAACAACCATACTCATGCATTCAAAAACATTCTGCATAAAAACTGGAGCATCCTAAAAGGTGATCCTCAATTAGACCAAATATTAGAAAATAAACCTAGAATAATATACTCTAAAGCTCCATATCTAAGTTTGTTTTAGCTCCTACAACCAAACAAGAGAAAATACAACAAAGGACAAAGATCACCTCAAAGAAAACCTTAGGTTTCTGGAAATGTGGAAGATGTCAAGCTTGTAAAAAGAATCCAAAACAGCCAATTAAAATTACACAATTTATACATCCTCATACAAAAGATTATTTTAAAATAAAGTCACAATTAACATGTGATACTACTGGTGTAATTTATCTATTAAAATGTTCATGTGAAAAATTATACATAGGGCGCACAAAAAGAGCATTTAAAACAAGAATGGGAGAACACATCAGAAACATCAAAAAATGACTCCATTCCCATAATCTTTCCAAGCATTTTGATGTCACACATGCAAGGAACCCTGAAGGCCTTAACTTCATGGCAATACACAAAGTAAATATCCCATGGAGAGGAGGCAATTTAGAAAAAGAATTAGACAAAGCAGAGGCAAGTTGGATATTTAAACTAGAAACATTGGAAGTTGGAACCCAAAGGACTCAATGTGGATTTCGAGCTACGAGCATTCCTATAGATTCTATATTTCTCTTATTTCTATTTACACTTTTTATCAAGAAGTTCACACAAATATATATTTTTATCTTCTCTTTTTTGAATTGTTAGGATTTTATAGAAATATTATTATTTTAAATGGATTCACATTTCACTACATTGATAGGTTATTTGTTATATATTAACCTATTCTTTTTTTCTTGTCTTGTACCTAAACTTTGTCTCTCCTGGATTCTAATGATTCTTATGGCATATTTGTATTAATAACTAAGATTCATGTCATATCACCATTTTCTTATATTATGTATCATATTTGAATATCAATATTTTGTAAGTATGTTGTCAAAACAATTCATTTTTATATGATTTTTATATGAAGCTTTTCTATATAACACACATATATATATATATATATATATATATATATATATTTATGCTACAAAAGTCTCTCCATACAATACTAGCTTTTTATGCTAGTTTTTTAAAAAAGGAATCGTAACTTTTATTAAATATATATCATTATAACTATTCATACTAATACTGGGCAAAGAAATAAATAAGTCAATTAAAGTATGGATCCATACCCCAAAAGGTTAATATAATCCAAAATATTTAGAACTACATTACTATTCTCTTGTATTTAGTATCACATTTTGAACACAAAAAATGTGTAAGTATGTTGCTATCCAATTAGTTTTTATACAACATACATTTTCTATGTTACAAAGGTCTTTTTATATAACACTAGGAATTTTCTTGTTTATTTATTTATTATTTTTTTTAAAAGTATATATTACTATTAGTATTTGTGTCAAAACTGTGAAAAGAATTGAAAGTTAACTTAAGCATGGATTCAAACCTTAAAGGGTTAACATAAGCCAAAGTATTTTTTTTTCAGCTATTTAAACCCACGGGATTGACCTGCCTAACATCCTCTGATAAAGTGAGCATAGACTCACGAAACGCGTAAGGACGTTATTCTTCACTTTCTGGCACCTACCGTAAAGACGACCGGGCTTCACTTGGAACGCAGGAAGATTGGTGACACGCACGCGGCTATCAACTAGCTCATTCATCTGCCGGCAGAACGAAAGATCAGCTGCTAACACCGCACTTTCCAGATTCCAGTTTAGCACAAAAAATACTATCTAATATATACTAAATTATCCTATTCAATAAATTGATTTTAATGCACTAAGCACTTTGGATTCCAAATTCACTTTTTGCAAGAAGGAGAGAACTTCTCTACTAAACTACAGATCACTAACCATGATCTGTCAGTAACTATATTAATTTATATATAGGGTACATTATTATCATTATTGAATATACTGCAGAACCTGCGAACTAATATAATACTGTACTATATAAATTCAGCTAATCCAGCACAAAAATCCCAGTTTGATTATAACTGGAAATAGCTGAAATAGCTAACATAATCACGGACTATTGTGAACTTTTATTTGAGTGATACTATTGTATCTATATAGAGACATTTTAAACATTGGACTTATCATACTAATATGCACTAATATGTTTTCAAATTGCTTATAAGCAACATTATGTCTTTTTAGCATTGCATCCAAACAGTTTTAAAATTTAAAGGTATATACATCTCCTGAATCCTTATTGGATTATCTATATTATCTAATATTTTTCTTTACTGCACTTATAGGGACATTTTAGTGGAGTCCCTTCCTTTTCAGTTGAGAGTTTACCTTTAACTGTGTTATATACTCTTTTATTAAGGTCTATTTTAGACCTTATCTTTTGATTTCAACCCTTCAAAGCATACCTAGCGTAAAATATTCAGAATGTTTTATTGTCTTAGCTCTTTCCTGGCCTTGATATGAAACTATGACATAAAGGATAAATTGTACTTACATGGTTTTAAATATAGCTCCTTTTATACATTGTCACCTCATCTGAACACTGCAACTTCAAGGCCCAGATCCCCATACCATCTGCAAACAAGCCTCTTCAATTCTACTCGGCTCAAACCACCCAGGTTTCCCTTAAATTTATAGCATGCTCCTCCAGCTGTTTAAAACTCTAACTCAATTACCTTGTCATTCCCTCTATATTTTACTAATAGCAGCAACTCTCTGTTTACTTTTTTAGCCATCACTTCCAAATTTACCCTGCCAACTATTGTCTCAAATCCCCATGGTATCCTTTAGATTGCAAGCTCATTGGCTATCTAGCTAAGCACTTTGCATAAAACAGCTTAAACGGCTAGATTTCAGCTTACGGGTAGGGCCCTCTCTAACTTATGTATTTGTCTGTGTATATTTTATGTCCCCCACTAATTGTATAGCGCTGCAGAATCTGTTGACGCTTTATAAATACCAGTAATAATAATAATAATAATATGTGGAATGGGACAATCTGTGGTCACTTTGTAATTAGGAGATCTTTGTAAAGTTGATGTGATGACTGCCTTGCCATAATGAAGTTTGTGTCGTGGTCTTTGTAGAGAAAACGAAGAATACAGGAATAAAGGTCAGGAATGCAACACTTCGGTAGAATCTGTTCAACCCTTGGGGGTCACAGGTTCAATTCCTGGCATGGTTGACTCAGCCCTTCATCCTTTCGACGTAGATAAAAAGAGTACCATTAAATTGGGTAATAGTAACATCCCCGGAATGTTGGGCAAAAGTAACATCCCCAGCACATACAGTTGCAAGAAAAAGTATGTGAACCCTTTGGAATGATATGGATTTCTGCACAAATTGGTCATAAAATGTGATCTGATCATCATCTAAGTCACAACAATAGACAATCACAGTCTGCTTAAACGAATAACACACAAAGACTGAAATGTTGCCATGTTTTTATTGAACACACCATGTAAACATTCACAGCGCAGGTGGAAAGAGTATGTGAACCCCTAGACTAATGACATCTCCAAGAACTAATTGGAGTGAGATGTCAGCCAACTGGAGTCCAATCAATGAGATGAGATTGGAGGTGTTGGTTACAGCTGCCCTGCCCTATAAAAAACACACACCAGTTCTGGGTTTGCTTGTTGCCATGTTTTATTGAACACACCATGTAAACATTCACAGTGCAGGTGGAAAAAGTATGTGAACCCTTGGATTTAATAACTGGTTGAACCTCCTTTGGCAGCAATAACTTCAACCAAACGTTTCCTGTAGTTGCAGATCAGACGTGCACAACGGTCAGGAGTAATTCAAAGACAAAGTGTCTATAAATGGAGAAAGTTCAGTACTGCTGCTACTCTCCCTAGGAGTGGCCATCCTGTAAAGATGACTGAAAGAGCACAGCGCAGACTGCTCACTGAGGTGAATAAGAATCCTAGAGTGTCAGCTAATGACTTACAAAAGTCACTGGCAAATGCTACCATCCCTGTTAGCGAATCTACAATACGTAAAACACTAAACAAGAATGGATTTCATGGGAGGGTATGACAGAGGAAGCCACTGCTGTCCAAACAAAACATTGCTGATCACGTTTACAGTTTGCACAAGAGCACCTGGATGTTCCACAGCAGTACTGGCAAAATATTTTGAGGACAGATGAAACCAAAGTTGAGTTGTTTGGAAGAAACACACAACACTATGTGTGGTGAAAAAGAGGCACAGCACACCAACATCAAAACCTCATCCCAACTGTGAAGTATGGTGGTGGGGGCATCATGGTTTATGGCTGCTTGGTTTATGGCCTGGACAGATTGCTATCATCAAAGGAATCATCAATGAATTCCCAAGTTTATCAAGACATTTTGCAGGAGAACTTAAGGTCATCTGTCTACCAGCTAAAGCTCAACAGAAGATGGGTGTTGCAACAGGACAATGACCCGAAGCATAGAAGTAAATCAACAACAGAATGGCTTAAACAGAAGAAAATACGCCTTCTGAAGTGGCCCAGTCAGAGTCCTGACCTCAACCCGATTGATATGCTGTGGCATGACCTCACGAAAGCGATTCACACCAGACATCCTAAGAATATTGCTGAACTGAAACGGTTCTGTAAAGAGGAATGGTCAAGAATTACTCCTGACCGTTGTGCACGTCTGATCTGCAACTACAGGAAACGTTTGGTTGAAGTTATTGCTGCCAAAGGAGGTTCAACCAGTTATTAAATCCAAGGGTTCACATACTTTTTCCACCTGCACTGTGAATGTTTACATGGTGTGTTCAATAAAACATGGCAACAAGCAAACCCAGAACTGGTGTGTGTTTTTTATAGGGCAGGGCAGCTGTAACCAACACCTCCAATCTCATCTCATTGATTGGACTCCAGTTGGCTGACATCTCACTCCAATTAGTTCTTGGAGATGTCATTAGTCTAGGGGTTCACATACTCTTTCCACCTGCGCTGTGAATGTTTACATGGTGTGTTCAATAAAAACATGGCAACATTTCAGTCTTTGTGTGTTATTCGTTTAAGCAGACTGTGATTGTCTATTGTTGTGACTTAGATGATGATCAGATCACATTTTATGACCAATTTGTGCAGAAATCCATATCATTCCAAAGGGTTCACATACTTTTTCTTGCAACTGTACTTGGAAACCAGAGTAATCTGGGGCCCTGGGGTCTGCCTGGGAGCTCAGGCAGACCCCCGCTGGCCGATCCAG
This sequence comes from Pelobates fuscus, assembly GCF_036172605.1. NCBI lineage: Eukaryota > Metazoa > Chordata > Amphibia > Anura > Pelobatidae > Pelobates > Pelobates fuscus. The sequence continues at coordinate 121,277,784 of NC_086317.1, forward strand.
CCCCCCCCCCCACCCCCGGCCATGTGATCGCGGGGTCCTCGTGATCACATGGCCGGAATAGCCGGCTTATGCAGAGCCTGCAGGGGGCCTGTCTGCGCTCTCAGGCAGTCCCCCTCATGCCTGTAAAAAAGTTTTAAAAAGTTAGTAAAAGTTATTAAACAGTTTTAAATTAATTAAAAAGTACTTAGATCATATACACATGTGTATATATATATATATATATATATATATATATATATATATAAATATATATATATATATATATATATATATATATGATTTAAGTACTTTTATATACACATACACACATCATTAATAAAAGTGTATTTTAATATATATATATATATATATATATATATATATATATATCTATACATATATATATTTATATATATTATTTAATATTAAAATACACTTACCACAATGCAACCTTTCAGCGACAGGGAACTATGGCCATATCAAGCAATGGTATATTGCCTATGTTTCATGCTGGCTAAAAGTGATAGCTTTAACATGTTTAATGCTAGCAACAGGTTTTTTCTCTCACGTGTTCGTTCAGCCAGTGATATCTTACCTATGTATAATAATGGCAACCAGTGACACCTCTATGTGTAATAGTGTCAACCAGAGTAGTTTTATAAATGTCATATGCTGGTCAGATACTTCACAACTGTGGCAAGTTATATTAGGTTATACTGTTTTTATTTTCATCTTATGCAGCACCACCCTCAATCACAACCTGTGTGTTTAACTGTTCACTGTCGCTGCATGTTTAAGTCTGCTATTATATCAAATTTCTCCAAGACATGCGTATTATGCTAACATATGCGAATCCAACCGTGTACCTAAACTACTGTTCTAGAAATCATATTATTATTATTATAAAAATGTGCCTGTATATCGAATGCCATGACATGTAATACCGATGTTTACCTACTCTACCGGATGTCGCTGTTGTGGCACACACCGGCAATTTTGTCAATCACGTGCACACCCAAAATAAAGAATTAAAAAAAAAAAAAGAAATACACTTAGAATGATGTTCATTTTATATATATATATATATATATATATATATATATATATATATATATATATATATATAAATAAAAGTAATCAATAAATAGATTGAAAAAAATAAAATAAAAAAATAATAAAAACAAATGTAAAAAAAATTATATACCAGTTTTAATTTGTTCTAACTGTATTTTGATATTAATACACATATATTAAATTGAAAATACATTTATAATATATACGGTATACGGCATAACATATACGGTATAAATACTTATATGCATCTATATATATATATATATATATATATATACACTGCTCAAAATAATAAAGGGAACACAAAAATAACACATCCTAGATCTGAATGAATTAATATTCTTCTGAAATACTTTGTTCTTTACATAGTTGAATGTGCCAACAACAAAATCACACAAAAATAAAAAAATGGAAATCAAATTTTTCAACCCATGGTGGTCTGGATTTGGAGTCACACTCAAAATGAGGTCTGTAGTGTGTGTGGCCTCCACGTGCCTGTCTGACCTCCCTACAATGCCTGTTCATGCTCCTGATGAGGTGGCGGATGGTCTCCTGAGGGATCTCCTCCAAGACCTGGACTAAAGCATCTGCCAACTCCTGGAAAGTCTGTGGTGCAACGTGATGTGGGTGGATGGAGCGAGACATGATGTCCCAGATGTGCTCAATTCAGGTCTGGGGAATGGGCGGGCCAGTCCATAGCATCAATGCCTTCGTCTTGCAGGAACTGCTGACAAACTCCAGCCACATGAGGTCTAGCATTGTCTTGCATTAGGATGAACCCAGGGCCAACCACACCAGAATATGGTCTCACAAGGGGTCTGAGGATCTCATCTTGGTACCTAATGGCAGTCGGGCTACCTGTGACGAGCACATGGAGGGCTGTGCGGCCCCCCAAAGAAATGCCACCCCACACCATTACTGACCCACTGCCAAACCGATCATGCTGGAGGATGTTGCAGGTAGCAGAACGTTCTCCACAGTGTCTCCAGACTCTGTCACGTCTGTCACGTGTGCTCAGTGTGAACCTGCTTTGATCTGTGAAGAGCACAGGGTGCCAGTGGCGCATTTGCCAATCTTGGTGTTCTCTGGCAAATGCCAAACGTCCTGCACGGTGTTGGGCTGTAAACACAACCCCCACCTGTGGACGTCGGGCCCTCATACCACCCTCATGGAGTCTGTTTCTGACCATTTGAGCAGACACACGCACATTTGTGGCCTGCTGGAGGTCATTTTGCAGGGCTCTGGCATTGCTCCTCCTTGCACAAAGGCAGAGGTAGCGGTCCTGCTGCTGGGTTGTTGCCCTCCTACGGCCTCCTCCATGTCTCCTGATGTACTGGCCTGTCTCCTGGTAGCGCCTCCATGCTTTACGCTGACAGACACAGCAAACCTTCTTGCCACAGCTCGCATTGATGTGCCATCCTGGATGAGCTGCATTACCTGAGCATACATAATTAAGTCATTTTATTAATTACAATCTGAGGGACCTGCCCGACAACCCAGGCAGAACGTCCAGAGAATTTGGCTCACCAGCCCTATATTTAACCTTGTAACTTTCCAGGACACCATAAAACCTGAACATGAGGGGCTGCTGTTTTACTCAGGAGACTTCGCTGAACACAAATATTAGTGTTTAAAACAGTAAAACATATCACAACGATGACATCATCAGTAAAAATGCTCTCAAAGGCAACATAACCAGTCTGGCAAATTTCAATGTGTATAAACTGAAAAATTTAATGTGCTATATATTGACCCTGTAACTTTCCAAAACACCATACAACCTGTACATTGGGGATACTGTTTTAGTCGTGAGATATCGCTGAATACAAATATGTGTACTTTATTGCAGTAATAGCTAACAGTATTGTGACATTCACAGTTAAAATGCCACGCAGAACTAAAAACAATAACATTTCTTAATTTCTCAATTTTTTAATATATTTTATTCATATTAAATTATGTTTAATATAAAAATATTTGATGTGACATGAAAGCCTGTTTCTCCTTAACAAAATTATATATAATAAGTGCGGGTGCACATAATATGAAAAATTTGAATTACGTCTGAACAGACATGTGCGCAAATTCAAGGTTTTGTTTAGGTTTTGATTTGATCACAACTTGTACAACTGCCTCAGTCCTTAAGGGGTTAAATGCTTTATTGTTATTATTATTATTATTATTATTATTATTATTATTATTATTATGCCCTTGCATTAGCTAATTAAACTAGTAAGCAATCAGGAGACACCATAGATAGCCTACTTGCTTTCTGGGGTCCAGGACTTTTTGAGAAAAGTTTTTGGACATGAATACAGTAATATAAAGGGAGACACTAAGCAAGCCACTACAGCTTAAAGTAGTGGCTTTGGGGCAAAAAGACTGTCCCTTCTGTCTTTGATTTGTGAACACTGCTTTTTTTCTATGAGAAGGCAGTGTTTACATTGTTCCCTCGGCCACTAGGAGTGTCTGTATTGCTCCCTCAACCATTTTGTCTTGCAGAGATTGCAGTACCTATTACGGTCCTGCAATCTTTGCAGAACGAACCATGGTCAACTTCAAGCTCTACATGAAGATGCTGTATGCTCTCCATAAAGATGGTCCTGGATCTTTGCTGCATGGCATTGCCTCTGGATTGTCCTGCTTACTGTAACTCATTCATAAAATTAGAGACTTTCTATTAAAGTGAATTTGGTTTGTTCTTTCTCTGAATACCAAGTCCATTCACCCTAAACCGCTGCACCAGCTGAAAGTCTTTCCACGTTTAGTTTTATCCTATATCTTGTGGTTCCTTACAAACTCAATTCATGTGATAACTACCTGTTTGTTGCCAACAAGTGATGTTCACCTAGGCCTACAATGTATTCATCTTGTTTTAGCATTAGTAAAAACAAGTTAGCCTGACACATGGCAACTATACATGAATCATTTATAAAAAATACCTACTTACCATTTAATTTCTCTAGTAATATATACCTCATTTGTTTACAAAACATTGTTCCAGAACTTTGTATAGATTCTTGTACTTTTTAGAATATAAAAATACATGTTTAATGTTTTTCTGAAGAACACAAAGGTTATGCTGGCGTTGTTTTCAATGGTTATGCTGGTGTCCACCCAGCTTTATGTCAGTTTTTGACCCTTATATTGCTATAACCTGGAGAGTGTTTTGGTCCATTTAACATTTGAAAAGTTGTTTTTTTTTGTTTTTTTAAATGCAAGCATTCTTCACTCTTTGCTCTATAGCAGGCTTCCCCAAACTCCTGCGCTCTAGATGTTGATGAACTACAACTCCCATGATTCTCAGCCTATCTATTTCATTCATAGAATCATGGGACTTGTAGTTCAACAACATCTGGAGGGCCGGAGTTTGGGGAAGCCTGCTCTATAGACTAATATGGACAGTAGTTTGCGATTGTCAAGCTCATCAATACATTTCATATCTAGAATACGTATGCTACAAACACAGAAGCAGGAAGCTAACAGGAAGGATGAGTTCAGTTTTGAAAAAAGAGCCTGTTTATCAGGAAGGCAGGGTAGAGAGCAACTTTTGATTATGTACCTGATTTCTGCAGGATATTGGGAACTATGGCTAAAAAGAAATTGTGACATAAACAGTAGTATACTCCAAATGCAAATGTCACACCTAGAATGACCTCTAGATATTTATTTCACTTTCTTATGTTTAAACTAAAAATGCAATTGGCAAATACATTTTTCCATTTAATTAATTGGCGGGCAATGGGTAAAAAAACATAAAATATTTTTCATTGTTTATAGATGCATATATTTTGACATTCTATCAGACTTTGTCTTCTTGCTCATAATTTCATTACAAATCTAATGGTTTGAAGCCAAATCAATACAATATCTGCCATTATGAATTATGTATGGATTTAATTTTGCACTTGGAAATAAAATGCTATAAGCAGTGTCCACTTCTCATTTAGTTTGGTAGCTAACAGTCCTTAACAGGCTGTCTTGCTTTATTTATTTATTTAAATATTTTTATTAGAGACAGTCAGGAAGATATGCGACATATAGTAGATACAAAGTCCATACATACATCATCAAAACACTGAGTAGGGATGTATGATCAGTGCTGGCTTTAGGCCTTTAGGAACTTTGTGTGAGAAATCTCCACAGCGCCCCTCTCTGGTCACATATAGTGTGTGTTTTGGGGTGTAGTGTTTGTAAAGGGGGTTTTGTTAAATTAATAATTATTTAAAATATATATATGCATGTTCATTCCCTCTTCACTGTTGCTACTCTGTGGAGTTGGTCAATTTCCCTCTTCCCTGTTGCTACCAGTGAGTTGGTCAATTTTAAGCCACCTGCCCACTAGAGCTCTGCAAACTGCTAGATTAATGAGATTCAGTAGTTTCTGAGTATGTCTGGGTATCTGGGTAACCCCTCAATAGGCAGTGAAAGCAGGCATACCCATGGGCAGAAGTCGATTGGCCTTCTAAAAAAAATGTCTCTGCTAGGTCTTTCACACGCTTCCAGAACCCATGCAACTTGGGCCAATCCAATACTGTGTGTAAATATGTGCCTCTATGAGCCTTTACAATTGAGTCAGATTCCTTCCTATTCTTCACAGCAGGACAGGGGTTGCATGCCATCTGAACACAATTGTAAACATCTGCTCCTTTGAGAATACACATATGGATACTTTGGATGCTGATTTCCAAAGCTCCTCACACTCCCCTCACTCTAGTGCCTACCCCAAATTCTACTCCCAGTGAGGTACGTTATTGAAGGGTCCCCACGCAGATGGTTCCTCACATAGTTACATAGCTGAAAAGAGACTTGCGTCCATCAAGTTCAGCCTTCCTCACATATGTTTTTGCTGTTGATCCAAAAGAAGGCAAAAAACCCAGTCTGAAGCGCTTCCAATTTTGCAATAAACTGGCAAAAAATTCATTTTTGCCCCTAAAATGGCAGCTATCACCCCACTAATTAGAAATTATATCCCTGAATGTTATGTTTTTGCAAGTATTTATCCAATTACTGTTTAAACATCTGTATGGACTCTGATAAAACCACCTCTTCAGGTAGAGAATTCCACATCCTTATAGTTCTTACTGTAAAAAAACTTTTCTTTGCCTTAGATTAAATCTCCTTTCTTCCAGCCTAAATGCGTGATCTCATGTCCTATGTATAGCCCTGTTTATCAATAGAGTTGCAGGTAATGGTTTGTACTGGCCCCAAATATAGTTATATAATGTTATCATATCCCCTCTGAGTCACCATTTTTCCAAACTAAAGAGATTTAAATTGTTTTAACCTAACTAAAATGCTCCATTTCTTTTATTAACTTTGTAGTTCGTCTCTGTATTTTTTCTAGTGCCATGATATCCTTCTTTAGGACAGGTGCCATAAATTGCACAGCATATTGAAGTTGTGGTCTTACTAGCGATTTATAAACAGGCAAATTTATATTTTCGTCCCGAGAATTTATGCCCTTATTTATACATGAAAAAAACCTTACTGGCCGTAGCAACTGCAGATTGACATTGCATATTGCTGCCTAATTTGTCTATAAGAATTCCCAAATCCTTCTCGTGGGTTGTTATCCCTAATTCACTACCATTTAGGGTGTACCGTGCATGCTCGTCTATAAGTCGATCTCGTGTATAAGTCGAGTGCAGTTTTTTGACCAACAATTGTGAAATATGCTATGACTCGTGGATAAGTCGAGAGTACGACTTTCAAATGGAATTAAAATGGAAGTGTTCCCCTTCTGTTCAGTTCCCAAACAGACTCTGTGTGATTCCCTTTGTTAACACCTCGTAATCTCCAACCACCCCTGGCTGTTAACCGCAAATAAGCATTCCCTTGGGTGGCCGCCATTTGTATGTATGAACGCACATGTTCGTCTACTGAACGCAGACAGTGGAACATGGTCGTTGACAGCATGGATCTCTGAAACCCGCGAACCCCGCTGAAACTTGTACTCCTGCCCGGTCGACTTTCCGACCAGGTAGAAAAAAGGCATTCGGAAGTCGAACGGCATTCAGAAGTCAAACGGCGTTTGGGAGTCGACTTTGCCCTGCATTTAATGTACAACATTCTATCAAAACTAGCACTGACCCGTGGATAAGTCGACTCTGCGTTTTAAAATGAAGTTTAGGACTAAAATTTCTCAACACAAGTATATAGGGTAAGTTGCATGTGCATTCTTGACCCCGAAGTGCATAACTTTGCATTTCTCTACATTAAATTTCATCTGCCATTTTAGTGCCCAGTCCCCCAATCTATCTAAATTCATCTGTAGCAAAGCAATATCCTGCTCACATATTATTACTTTACAAAGTTTTGTGTCATCTACAAACAGTAAAACATGTCTTTCAATGCCTATTTCAAGATCATTTATAAATATGTTAAATAAAAGAGTTCACAAAACAGTACTCTGAAGGATACCACTTACCACTTTTGTCTACCTACTGTGAGAGGAAATGTGGTTTGGTAGTTGATGGCGTATATATTAGCCCTGATTTACTGAACAGCAGCCCCAGGGAGAGATGTTAGGTTTGCAAGATGCATTACTGGTACTCTGCAAACCACGGTATGGGTCCCTGGGACGGTATGGGTCCCCACTTGGAGAGCAGGGTGGGCCAGTGCTCCAATAGCACCAGCTGCTATGTAACAGTTGAACCAGAACTTTTATTTTGCTTTGTAGTATCACTTATGTCTAATTGCACCTCACCTGTATCTGATCAAGTAGCTAACAGGCTTTTAAAAAGAAGGGATCAGCATGCTGCAGAGTGAGGGAGAAAAAGCCAGCTAGGAGAGCGGAAGGAGAGAGAAAGAACTATTGTGTTTATTGCAAAGCTATTTCATTTTTTGAAAATTGGTAAGTGGGAAAGCCACCCAATTCCAGATAGTAATTACTCTGTTTAGTAAGTGCTCAAACAAGAGCAAGGAATTTTGTTTTGTTTATTTTACTTTTGAAACACCTGTATATAATTTTCACCAAATAAATCTGAAAATAGAGCTGGATGTGTCCTGGACTTTCATTACCCTAGAAGGCTGTGGTTACAAGATCAGTGACAAAGTCCTACCTGTAAAAGAGGTGGTTTGTTACACTACATACTACCTACCTACATACCTACCGTCCTATCCAGTGAAAAGGTGGACAGTACTGAGATAAACATTTATTCTCATACCTACAGAGAATGGCAATGTAGACTCCACTTTGAAGTATTGCAGAAGGCATGTAAACAATCATTATCATAAAATAAGGATCTTTCAAAACAAATGTAGAAAAATATCCCAAACTTTGAACAATTCCCAGAGGACTGCTAAATCTGTCATAAAAAAAGTAAACACAGCCCCAGAAACAGATCCTGATCACACCCCTCACATTGTGGTTCTGATGTCCTATCCTACTCTACTCCTCTATTTTCTCAACTAGCCAAGACTCATGGCAAGAGTTCACACAGCCACGGGGTACCATGGTTGAGATACCGTCTCAGAGACTCCCTGAAAGCTGCCCTGGCAGAGCAGTTTTGGCTAGATTGCACTGCTCGACTGGATCCACATTGAAACGAAGCACCACCCACCTGAGGCACTCAGAAGCCCAAGAAATGCCCGCTCAGCTACCGCAGCTATCTGATGCCACTTTCAGGTGTGCCTGGCACCATACTTACTGTCCACAATGTAACCAACGTTCAACCTCTAGAATTTAAAAAACAAACAAAAAAACAAATGTACATGACACAATTATGACCCAAAAAGACCATCCTCCAAACCACATTGACCAGGTAAGGAGGGCACTAGTCAGTTAAGCAACAAGCTTCTCTTAACTCTTAAAGTTCTGGAATGATTTGTAGCTAGGGTTGGACAACCCATCCATGAGACCATTATAACCATTCTTCACAAGAATCATGGATACTTGATATTCTGTTTGCAGTTTCCCAAGAGGCATGTGCAGATCCATCCAAGGTTCACCATGTCACATGTACAAGTTAGTTGGATTTGATACTAAAATGGAATTCAGGAGTAATAGATAGGCTTATAGATGCAACAAATTTTGCATATTAATATAATACAGTTCTGCTCAAACCCTGGTAGAAATAGTGAAATTTTGGCACTGCTTTTGAAATTATGACTAATCATGCAAAAAATAATAATGTATTTTATATAATGATAGTGATCATATGAAGCCATTTACTATCACATAGTTGTTTGGCTCCTTTTTTAAATCATAATGATAACAGAAATCACCCAAATGGCCCTTATCAAAGGTTTACATACCCTTGAATAACTTGTCCTTGTTACAGGCACACAAGGTGAAACACACAGGTTAAAATTGCAATTAAATGTTAATTTCCCACACCTTTGGCTTTTAAATTGCAATTAGTGTCTGTATATAAAAAGTCAATGGGTTTATTAGCGCTCACGTGGATGAACTGAGCACGCTAGATACTGAGCCATGGGGAGCATAAAAGAACTGTCAAAAGACCCGCGTAACAAGGTAATGGACCTTTATAAATATGGACATTTATATAAAAAGATATCCAAAGCCTTGAAAATGCCAGTCAGTACTGTTCAATCACTTATTAAGAAGTGGAAAATTAGGGGATCTCTTGATACCAAGCCAAGGTCAGGTAGACCAAGAAAGATTTCAGCCACAATTGCCAGAAGAATTATTTGGGATACAAAGAAAAACCCATAGGTAGCCAGGTAACCTGGAGAAATACAGGCTGCTCTGGAAAAATATGGTAGGTTTGTTTCAAGGAGCACAATACGACGATACTTGAACAAACATTATCTGCATGGTCAAGTTGCCAGAAAGAAGCATTTACTGCACCAATGCCACAAAAAGCCCAATATCGCCTCACAGCTTCTGGCACACTGGAATCTGGAGTGATGAGACCAAAATAAAGCTTTATGGTCACAATCATAAGCGCTATGTTTGAAGAGGGGTCAACAAGGCCTATAGTGAAAAGAATACCATCCCCACTGTGAAGCATGGTGGTAGCTCCAGGGGCGTACCTAGAGCATTAGGCACCTGGGGGTGGATTACGGGGTGGCTCTCTGATATTTTGGGGTGTGTGAGCTCTGAAAGCACAGGAAATCTTGTGAAACTTGATGGCAGACAATTTGTATTCTTCTGCACGAAGGTTACGCACAGGACACTCTTGGACTTTCCATAATGATAATGACCCTAAGCACAAGGCCAAGTTGACCCTCCAGTGGTTACAGAGGTGAAGATTCTGGAGTGGCCATCGCAGTCTCCTGACCTTAATATCATCGAGCCACTCTGGGGAGATCTCAAACATGCGGTTCATGCAAGACTTTGCATGACCTGGAGGCATTTTACCAAGACGAATGGGCAGCTATACCACCTGCAATAATTAGGGGCCTTATAGACAACTATTACAAAAGACTGCATGCTGTCATTGATGCTAAAGGGGGCAATACACAGTATTAAGAACTAAAAGGTATGCAGGCTTTTGAACCGGGGTCATTTCATGTTTGTCTTTGTTGCCATACTTTGTTTGATGATTTTGCCATTCTGTTATAACCTACAGTTGAATATAAATACCATAAGAAATAAAAGACATATGTTTTGCCTGCTTACTCATGTTTTCTTTAAAAATGGTACATATGTTACCAATTCTTTACGGATATGCAAACTTTTGAGCACAACTGTATATGCCACAGTGGTCAGGGAGACATAGTCTCTCTGCAGCAAAAACTTTGCAATAATGAGGACCCTTTTTAGTCTACAATATTCCTGAGACTGTGGAGGAAGTTCACTTTCCAGCAAGACAATGATAAAAAACACAGCCAAAACTACTTTGGAGCTGTTAAAAATAAAAACAAGTAGAAAGGCTAAGTTGAACCCAATACCTCAATCTCACGAAACGCGAAAGGACTGCTTATTTTTCGGCACTCACCGTCAATTGTTACCGAGTCGGAATTGGAACGCACAGCAAGATACTAGGTGACACGCACGCGGCTCCAGGCAGTATTCCTCCATCACTGGCAGGACTAAAGGATCCATGTTACGTTGTCCCTAACTAACATTCATCTTTCCATATCCACTTGGCACAGAATGTGAGTGAATTTTAATTCTATTTGTTAAATAAAGTGTTTTTCGAACTGAAAGCACTATGGATCTTTAGTATACAAACCGGAAGAATTATCTATAACTTAAAATCGTTGCCTATGGTTTTTACGTGTATGGCTAATATCAGCAGTGTACAAACTCTTGTATATACACACCATCTGAAGAAGATTAATATCAGTTTTTGTACTACAATAAATTGCTACTAGCTTACATTGCAACAATATATCCATACAACTGTATCAAGCAAAGACTATATAAACTGCTAGTACTGTGGATCTCTATGCAGCAAATTGTATTTATTGCAACCAGTGTGGACTTTTATGCAGCATTTTTTTTATAATATTGAATCATTTAGGTGAATCGCATGTCTAATTTTTAGCAATTTACATTACAGCTAAACAAGGGTTAAATATGATGTGATCAATTGTGAACTTGAATACGCAGAAGCACTTACTTCTTTACCAATACTGTTTTTAAAAGTATATCTTGTCATATTTTATTATATTGATATTATTCCTACATTACTCCTGGACAACCATTAGAGTTATATCTAATACCCTATTTTCAATACCTCAGTCTGTTTGAGGGGTTTTGGAAAGACCTGGTAATTGTACACTTTATAAATAATAATAAAAAAAGCTTTTGACTGGCTGAGAAGAATGGTCAAAGAATGGTGCGATAAATCAATCAGTAGCTCCCCATTGATACAAAAAGTGCATACCTCTTTTAATGAATAGTGATTGGCTTAGAGCATCAGTTGACCACTATAGTGAAAGTGAAACTCAATTTTAGAAGCCAGATACCGCCTGGGGGAACTGTAGATTCAGCAATGGAGGCAGCCTTTGTGGTTAAACGGGTTGAGAACAGTTTATCCCCTTAAGATAAGAAAATGCCTGGAAGGCTCCTCCACAATAACGAATCAAAAGAAAAGAAAAAGGAAAATCCCCTAAGGGCGTTCCTAAACTGGCAATGAGAGAAACAATTGACAATTAAAATAAAAGTAACAATTGCCTACAAGTCCTAGAAAGTATAGTGTAGAAATTAGAGGGAAACAAGAAAATAATAATAAAGGAGCAGAAATATGCTACCTAAAAATCGTTGCTAGTGCCCTTTGTTACACTAATAATGAACAAATCCCTATAAATATGTAGGTACAGGCAGGAGATACAGAAGACACAATGATTTGTGCTGAATATATCAATGAAATCAGATAGAGTAATATGTATCCCAAGGTAACACACAATCCTATTAGTGTCTATAGTTTAGCTTGTAGCCAGTGGTACTGGGCTAGTAGAGGGATTTAGAAATAATGGGGAAAAGATACCCTGCTGAAAAAGCCTCTGAACTAGTCCCTAGTCTCCTGGAAACACCTTCGAGGGTGTTCTAAACTAGGTCTGAAGCTAAATAGTAGAGTCACCTGCCTAGTCAACCATAACCTATACTAGCTAGGAGTAACACTGCAAGATAAGAAATGGGTCTAAAAACCCATAGTGCAAATAAATGCCCCTTAGTGCATTAAGTGCCTAAGTGCTTGAGTGAAGTGAGAAGAAAAACGACGAGCTTTCGCCCGACGCGCGTTTCGGTGTGTAATAACACTTTTGTCAGGGGCTGAGCAATTGTCCTCGAGAAAAGCCGGGACTTTTAAATGCCTGTTAACCAATCGGGCGCGGGATCCCCCTATCGTCATTGATGACGTATCGGGATGATCCCGCGTCACTTCTGACGTACCATGTCACATGGTCGGAGGTAGCGACAAGGGGGGAGTCAGTAGGGGAAACGTCATATAATTGACAGGTTACCTGTCTATGTCCGCTGTAGCTTGGTCGGGAAATGTGACGAATCCCTTAGAGAGCTTCTTGCAATATTATAGATAGCATTCTGACTTCAAATGGAGTTATAAACCAAAAGAGGTTATAAAAGGGTGAACTTAATCCTGGTATAGAAATTGAAAGAAAAGAACACAGTCTGTCCACACGTGTATGCATACATACACCAATATCAAAGCAACAGTCGAAAAAGAATAATAATAACTTTATTAAGTAACACAAAAACTGAACTATGTACAAAAGAGAGGGGGAAGGGAGAGACAGAAATATGTCTGATGCGAAAGCACCTGGGTGGTTAAAAATATATATATAGAAATAAAACTATATATATATACAGAAGGCATTCTCCCAGGCGAAACGCGCGTCGGGCAAGACGCTGGAGAGATCCTACCTAAACATTACCGTCTGACACCTGCTTTTGGGTGTCCAGACCTTTCGCCCCACTACTACAAAAGCTGGGCTTGTGTTATTTAAACACCTATCTTGATCGGATAAACCAATACCCGATCCCATACTAGCTAGCACTCACTCACAGTATTCTGTTGCCGACCAAGGCATAACATACAGTACTGTTGAGCACTACATGGGCACGATTGCTAAAAACTTAGGACACACTTTATCTGTGTCCTCCTGTTTCTCCTCTTTACTATACCGGGTACCCAAGAAGGTACCTTTCCTTTTCCTCCACTACTGATTTCTACACTTCACTACATGACGAGGAGGGATTTTGGCCCCTTATCACACCATTCACTACCATACATACGATACCCTAGCCCTTATTCCACATTATTCCGGGCTCATTATATGACTAAAGGAGTATGGTGTCGAGTGGAGGTGTATAAACGGACACACTCTTCCCCACGGAGTGATCCTCGTCAGGTTGGCAGCAATCGGGAACTAGTTTAAAGACTGATATTTACTGACTAGTCCCACTGCACGGAGTGTTACATTCTGTAGGACTGGTACAATGTATCCCCTGTAGTTCACAGACTCATTACTTTGTTATTCGCTCAGCCTACCCTTACATCTATCCCCCCTCTCTCTCTCGGCAAGAAACTTTACTGTTCCGAGGAGAACCGTGGGGACAACCGTAGTTACTGAGCTCACAGGCACCGTGTCAATCGCTCAGCCAACCTGTATATTATTTTTCTCCCTTCTCTCTCGGCAAGAATTTTATTGCTCCGAGGAGAATATTGGGGAAAACCGGAGCTATATCGCTCTAACGTATATTTCAGTAACTACTATTTTTACAAGTAATCCTGTGTAACTACCACTGTCTTACTCCGTTAGAATCACTGACAACCTAGGAGACTTAAAGGGTATCTGCAGCCAGGTTCCACTTATTGATGTATGCATTACTCTGATAGAGGTGATCTACTTTCTCTCTCTCGGCAAGAATCTATTGTACCGAGGAACTATATCCCTTTCATCATAGTGGTCCTGCATATAGCCGCTTACCCTGCCTAGTAACACGGTACTATTACTGTATCACTCGGCAAACCTCTCACGGTATTGAGGAGATCTAGAGGTGTGATTTCAGGTCAGGCACCTTGAGTACACCACTGGTTTAAACACTCTCGTGTGCTCGGCCATCATAGTTTGCACGTAGCCCTCTTGTATAGTGTGTGGGTACCCCTTACAAGAGTAGCCCTTGCCTCTATTGGAGTGCCCCAGCTAGCGGTTTCTATCATTTAAGAAACCTTCTGTATATATATATAGTTTTATTTCTATATATATATTTTTAACCACGCAGGTGCTTTCGCATCAGACATATTTCTGTCTCTCCCTTCCCCCTCTCTTTTGTACATAGTTCAGTTTTTGTGTTACTTAATAAAGCTATTATTATTCTTTTTCGACTGTTGCTTTGATATTGGTGTATGTATGCATACACGTGTGGACAGACTGTGTTCTTTTCTTTCAATTTCTTCACCATTTAGGGTTAACCCCTGGTCTGTCCTATAGGACCCACTGCCCTTTGGCCATTTCTCTTCCATACTTAATCCTGGTATGTTTTAATAGAGCCGCCAAGAGTCTCATTATACACTGACAGTTGGCATAGGGAAAGAGGATCTATGCTAGCCTTTTTTAAGGGACTGTCCACTACCATATTATGATAATTGGATAACAAATCAAAAAAGGCTCATACATAATTAAAGTGACGGTATAGTCATTTGAATTTTTAGTTCTGTATAGGATGAGCATATTTTGTCCCATATTGGAGCCTGTCAATTAGAATTTTTTTGTGAATTATATACAATCATTAAGTATGTGGTATTATTATTTTAATATTGGGATAGTTCTGCAATGCTAAACTTTAGTGCATACTCATGATGTGTAAAGATGAATGTACACTGACAGTTGGCATAGGGAAAGAGGATCTATGCTAGCCTTTTTTAAGGGACTGTCCACTACCATATTATGATAAATGGATAACAAATCAAAAAAGGCTCATACATAATTAAAGTGACGGTATAGTCATTTGAATTTTTCATTCTGTATAGGATGAGCATATTTTGTCCTATATTGGAGCCAGTCAATTAGAGTTTTTTTGAGAATTATATGCAATCATTAAGTATGCGGTGTCATTATTTTCATATTAAGATAGTTCTGCAATGATAAACTTTAGTACATACTCATGATGTGTAAAGATGAATATAATATGAAAAAAAGGGGTTAGCCTGTCTGTACTCAATACAATTAAAGGTAGATAAGGACAAGCTCCAAATGTGGAGGCTCTTTCATCTCATACGTGGTTTGTTAGATGCTCCATGGAGCTCTTAGATGGACTATAAACTCTGTCATGCTATTTCTATTAGATAGTGCAGTAGAAAGGGTGGTTAACGGTTAATTAAGAAAATATATGCTCAATTATCAAGAAAAAGTGCTATAAGTACAAGTGAATAAAATAATTACTATTTACAAATTGTCAAAGTTTATATTTAGAGATTATGTAATAAATGGAGAGTAGGTGAAACCTTCATTCAATCCGTTTGGCGACAGAGTTTGTAGACGGTAAATCCAATAACACTCCCTCTTCCTAATGCGTTGGTCCCAATTGCCTTTTCTTTGGTCCTGTTTAATGAGTTCTATGCCTTGAAACCTTAGAACTGTGGGATCCCCCCCATGTACAGTTTTAACATGTCTCGAGACCGGAGTCTCTATATGTCTTGTTGTTTTTAATGCATTGACATGTTCTAGAATTCTTCTTCTAAAGGGGCGAACAGTTTTTCCCACATACTGCATTGGACACTGGCAGGTGATCAGGTAGACCAAGCCCTTAGAGCTACAGTTGAAGAAAGAGGGGGTGTCGAAATTCAGACTTTTGGAGCTGTTTGTAAATGTTTTAGAATCCTTTCTGATAAAGCCACAGGCCTTGCATCTCCCACATTTGTAGGTGCCTTTGAGGTTGTTAGTCAGCCAATGTGTTGGCGCTGTAGTTCTCTGAAAATGGCTATGAGCGAGGGAATCCTTAAGATTCATACCTCTCCTTGCCACTAGGGATACTTGTGATGGAAGAAAATCCCTCAATTTCTCGTCCTGTTTCAGCAGAGGCCAAAATCTATGCATGATGGATCTCACGCAATTCCATCCAGCATCATATGTGGCTACACATCTGAGTTGTTTGTTGTCTGGCTCCTTCATTTTCCCATATAGGGGATGGGGGTGGGGGTTTTCTTCTCTTATTAGGCTCTCTCTGTCTGCTAAAAGGGCTCTGTGATAGGCCCTCTTCAAACATTTGTTTGGGTACCCTTTTGATCTAAACATAATGCGTAGATCTCGGGCCTTTAGTTTAAAATCCTCAGTATCTGTACAATTGCGCCAAAGGCGCAAATATTGGCCAATAGGGATCCCTTTCTTTTGGGGGTGTAACGGCTACCCAGGTAGAGAGAGGGTATCAGCCGTTGGTGATGTCCTTTTCCCTGGCAAGCTGCTGTGTAAAAGTAAAGCTGGTATAATCCCATCCACGAGATCCAGAGGGAGAGTCAGGTTCAGCTGTAAAAAGAGCAGAGTAATAATCCACAATAATCCCCTTCCAAGAACGAGACGAGGCTACGTTTTGAAGGGTCAAGAAGAACTGAGGTGCTGGCATACCCAGCCTGGTTTTTATTACAGTAAGGTACAAACAGAACACACCCAGGGGGAGGTTGAAAATACATGGTACAACCCCCACGTCTCCTCCCCTCAGATAAACATATAACATAATTAAAACATACACACTTTTACTCAAGTTCTGGATGTACCCCAAAAACAGGGGGTACACCTTTAAATCCAGCATTTGATAGCTCTCATTCAGGGGGACAACATATTCAAATTTCAGCTCATTCGGTTGAGGGGTTCGGGAGTTATGGGTCTTTGAAGATTTGACCAACCGCACAGATTCTCTAGCCGAAAAGAGTTCCATAAGTTTTGGCCCTGCGGTCGGTCTCTGTTCGCGTATTACAACCCCACGAAATCCTTGCCATCTGTAGCTATCTTGGTGTTCGCTGGAATCCCCATAGAAAGTTAAGTATAACTACCGAACGGCCAGTTGTTCGGTAGTTCCAGCACGAAGTTATGGGCGCATGGAGATCTCAGCGATGTTCGCCTGTTTGCGTATCCGTTTTTAGTTCCATGCGTTCACAGGCAAACACCGCTGTTCGTGCGTAAGATGTCCTCGAACACGTGTAAAGTCCCGAAATGGCAGCCACCTATATTTTACACACAGAATTCGTGCTGAGCCATGCGAACGGCTGGAAACAAGCTGGGGGGGTAAAATACCCCTTAATTACACACCAAAGTGGTCCGGTGTTCGGTAGTTTGATTTGTTTATTTATCAGTTGCATTTCTACCGAACAGACGATATAAAATACAATTCCCTTGATTATTCCACAGGCCCCAGGAGACTGTAAGGTTTTGTTACACTGCTCCCCTTTTGTGGAACACTCCGGCAGACCCGGATTGATCCTTTTCGGGTCAACTTGGGGCTGTCCGATCAACTGTTATGGCAAAAGTTCAGTTTGTCTGGACAGTCTATCGGCATTTCCATTAAACTTGCTAGGGCGGTATTGAATGGAGAAATTATATGGTTGTAGTGCTAGACTCCATCTCAGCAAGCGTCCATTATCTCCAGCTACTCTGTTCAACCATACCAGGGGATTGTGGTCTGTAATTAAAGTAAATTCCTGCCCATACAAATATGGTGTAAGTTTCTTTAGGGCCCAGACCAGGGCTAAACATTCTTTTTCCACTGCCGCGTAACTCACTTCTCTGGGCAACAGTTTTCTGCTGAGATACGCGACAAGGTGTTCTCCTCCATCTTCTCCGATCTGGCTCAGAACTGCCCCCAGTCCATACATGGATGCATCTGTATGAACGACAAATCTTTTGTTAGGAATGGGGGCAGATAGAACAGGTGCGTGAATCAGAGCATTTTTCAAGGCTTGAAAGGCGGTTTCACAGGCGGGAGACCACAGGACTATCCTAGGCAAGTTCTTTTTAGTTAAGTCTGTCAGGGGTTTGGCGATGGCGCTATAGTCAGGGACAAACTTCCTGTAATATCCTGCCGTCCTTAAGAATGCCAATACCTGAGTCTTGGTGTGGGGTGTGGGCCAGTTGGCTACAGCCCTAACCTTAGCGGATTCTGGGCGCTGTTTCCCACACCCCACCCTGTGTCCCAAGTACTGGACTTCGGCCATGTACACTTTTCTGGCTTCAGAGTCAGGCCCGCTGCCCGAATCTGATCCAGTACAGCCTCTACATGTCTCAAGTGTTCCCCCCATGTTTCGCTATAGATCGCAATGTCGTCCAGGTACGCGCAAGCGAAGTCCTGGAAGCCATCAAGGAGCCTATCTACCAAGCGCTGAAAGAAAGCTGGGGCGTTCTTCATCCCAAATGGCATGACCCTAAATTGGTACAAGCCAAATGGGGTGACGAACGCCGACTTGGGGATAGCCTCCTTGGCCAGGGGAATCTGCCAGTATCCCTTGCATAGATCAATGGTGGTCAGATATCGCCCCCTGGCAATGTGATCTAATAGCTCATCCACTCTGGGCATGGGGTACGCATCTGTCACTGTACGGTCATTGAGTCGCCTATAGTCCACACAAAATCTGGTAGCTGCTATTCAATCTATAACAGTGAAAAAAGTGTTTTTGGTTTTAAATGCACGCTATTGTGACACCAGATATGAGTGGCAATGTGCACTTGCAGAGGTTGGCAGAGTACACGCTGTAGGCCTGACACCCGCTTGAAGACAACTAACTGCTATTCAATGTATAACAGTGGAAAAAGTTTTTTGGTTTTAAATGCATGCTATTGTGACACCAGATATGAGTGGCAATGTGCACTGGCAGAGGCTGGCAGAGTACATGCTGTAGGCCTGACACCTGCTTGCAAACAACTAACTGCTATTCAATCTATAACAGTGAAAAAAGTTTTTGGGTTTTAAATGCATGCTATTGTGACACCAGATATGAGTGGCAATGTGCACTGGCAGAGGTTGGCAGAGTACACGCTGTAGGCCTGACACACCTGCTTGAAGACAACTAACTGCTATTCAATGTATAACAGTGGAAAAAGTTTTTTGGTTTTAAATGCATGCTATTGTGACACCAGATATGAGTGGCAATGTGCACTGGCAGAGGCTGGCAGAGTACATGCTGTAGGCCTGACACCTGCTTGCAAACAACTAACTGCTATTCAATCTATAACAGTGAAAAAAGTTTTTTGGTTTTAAATGCACGCTATTGTGACACCAGATATGAGTGGCAATGTGCACTTGCGGAGGTTGGCAGAGTACACGCTGTAGGCCTGAAACCCGCTTGCAGACAAGTAACTGCTATAAAATCTATAACAGTGAAAAAAGTTTTTTGGTTTTAAATGCACGCTATTGTGACACCAGATATGAGTGGCAATGTGCACTGGCAGAGGTTGGCAGAGTACACGCTGTAGGCCTGACACACCCGCTTGAAGACAACTAACTGCTATTCAATCTATAACAGTGAAAAAAGTTTTTTGGTTTTAAATGCACGCTATTGTGACACCAGATATGAGTGGCAATGTGCACTTGCGGAGGTTGGCAGAGTACACGCTGTAGGCCTGACACCCGCTTGCAGACAAGTAACTGCTATTCAATCTATAACAGTGAAAAACGTTTTTTGGTTTTAAATGCACGCTATTGTGACAACAGATATGAGTGGCAATGTGCACTTGCAGAGGTTGGCAGAGTACACGCTGTAGGCCTGACACACCCGCTTGCAGACAAGTAACTGCTATTCAATCTATAACAGTGAAAAAGGTTTTTTGGCTTTAAATGCACGCTATTGTGACATCAGATATTAGTGGCAATGTGCACTTGCAGAGGTTGGCAGAGTACACGCTGCAGGCCTGACACACGCTTGCAGACAAGTAACTGCTATTCAATCTATTACAGTGAAAAAAAAGTTTTGTTTTTTTTAAATGCACGCTATTGTGCCACCAGATATGAGTGGCACTGTGCACTGGCAGAGTACACGCTGTCGGCCTGACACACAGACGCTTGCAGACAACTAACTGCTATTCAATCTATTACAGTGACATTTTTTTTCATTTTTAAATGCAAGCTATTGTGATACAAGATATGAGTGGTGGCACTAGGCAAGTGGGCACAGTATCCCCCTGTGAGCCTGACACAGAAGCTGGCAGGCAACTGCAATTAGATTACACACAAAAAAATCAGACTGATGTTCTAGCCCTAAAAAGGGCTTTTTGGGGTGCTGTCCTTATAGCAGAGATCAGATGAGTCCTTCAGGACTGTAGTGGACACTGAATACACTAGCCTAGCTATACATTTCCCTATCAAATGAGCAGCAGCTACACTTTCCCTCCTCTATCTAAGAATGCAGCTTCAGAATGAATCTAAAATGGATGCTGCACACGAGGTGGGAGGGTCTGGAAGGGAGGGTCTGCTGCTGATTGGCTGGAATGTGTCTGCTGACTGTGAGGCACAGGGTAAAAGTTTAGTCAATGATGACGAATAGGGGGCGGATCGAACCGTGCATGTGTTCGCCCTCCGTGGCGAACGCGAACACGCTATGTTCGCCGGGAACTATTCGCCAGCGAACAGTTCGGTACATCACTAATGAAGATGTGTTTATGTTTTTTTTTTGTTATGTCTCTATTCTCACATGTTTAACATTCTGTCCTCTTCTCTAAGCCCAGTTGCCTACCTTCCCCAGTTCCCAATCACTTTCCACAATTCCTTGCTTTTTTTTTCTTTTATTATTCCCATTCACTCCTTTGTGAATAGGAATAATCTTGTTGATCCTGGTATTGTGAGGTATGCATGGGCAGGTGTCCGTTTATAATCTTGCTGGAGAGTTACTGGTTACTGCTACTTAAAGCCTTCCATTATTCACTATGGAAGCTATTATTACTACTTAGTGAATGGTTAGTGAATAAAATATAGCTCTTTGTTCAAGCTCCTTTATTTATACCTCCAATGTCTAGACCTAGAGCATTTCTCCACTAATCTCCAAACTCTCCTTTTACCTATTTCAAACCTCACCTGTCCTAGCTCTGCAACCTCCTTCTACAATTCCACCCTCTCCTCTCAACTAGACTTCATGGCACCTCCTACATTCAAATGCAACAAGCGCCCCCAACAACAACCATGGCACACCAAGCTGACTCGATATCTCAAAAAATGCTCCAGGACTGCTGAACGCTGTTGCAGAAATTCTTGCTGTGCGGCTGACTTTCTCCACTATAAATTTATGCTGTACTCATACAGCTTGGCTCTTTCCTCTGCAAAAGTAAGTTACTTCAATACCCTCATAACCACACTCTCCTGTGAACCCAAACAACTATTTCACACATTTAATTCTCTTCTTTGCCCTATTGTTCCTCCTCCACCTTCTAACTTGACTGCCACAGACTTCCCAACTCTCACAGTGCACACCAAACCCTGCAGACCACAAGGTGTGACCACCCCTTTAAGAGACCTGGCTGGGTTTGAACTCACAGCTCCAGCATGCCAATTAGTCTCTCTACCATGCTGTCCAGTATCTGTCTGCATTATTCTGCTTCCTGACGTCTTGCCTGGATGGAACAGTGCTGATCCAGCTGCAGCCCCTTACCAATTAGAGTCAGCTGCTCCTAATCAGCAGGCTGTAAAAGCTAGCTCTGCCTGAGGCCTGGGATCTGGTCATTTTGTTTGTTTGTTTGGTGTTTCCTGCTGGATCTTTGACTGACTTCTGACTTCTCGTCTGACCCTGCCTTTGGATTACCCCTTTATCTGTACTGTGTTCTTGTTTTTTTGCCTCCTCCTTGTGCCATCTCCTGCAACTGGGCTCCAACTCCTGGTAAACCGTTACAGCAAGAGATCTCTCATCTTTCTTCTTCCACTTACAATACTTCCCCTAACCTCACTCCCTCTGCTGTTCTATGTTCATTTGCACCCGCTACAGTGGAAGAGGTTTCTGCTCTGCTCCAGTCCTCCCGCCTCACCACCAGCTCCCTAGATCCAATTCCCTCGCATCTCATCCATACTCTGTCTTCTTCTCTTTCTCTACCACTAAAATGCTCAATCTCCCTCTCTCTCTCCTGGCATATTTCCATCGCCCTTCAAACATGCAACTATAACCCCAATTCTAAAGAAGCCCAACCTTGACCCTAACTACCCGTCCAACTACGTCCTATCTTGCTACTGCCTTTTGCATCCAAGATCCTTGAAAGAGTTGTGTATGCAACATTGACAGACTTCCTCGAGTCCAACTCTCTGCTAGACCCGCTTCAGTCTGGTTTCCGCGCTAGAACTCTGTGGAAACGACACTGGCCAAAGTATCCAATGATCTACTCACTGCAAAATCTCATGGTCACTACTCTATCCTAATTCTCCTTGACCTTTCTGTGGCTTTTGACACTGTTGATCATCAACCACTTCTTCTCATGCTCCGCAATATCGGTCTACAAGATAGTGCTCTTCCTACCTCTCCCAGTGCTCTTTCAGTGTTTCTTTATCTGGCTCTACTTCTTCTCCCCAACTCCTCTGTTGGTGTCCCCCAAGGTTCAGTCCTTGGTCCCCTAGTGTTCTCCATCTATACTGCCTCCCTTGGTAAACTCATTAGCTCCTTCGGCTTCCAATATCATTTCAAAGCAGATGACATGCAAATCTATCTGTCCTCTCCTGATCTCTCCCCATCCCTCTCTGCTATGTCTAACTGGATGGCTGCCCACTTCCTTAAACTCAACTTGACCAAAACTGAAATTCTGGTCTTTCCTCCCTCAAGCGTTGCTACTCCTGTGTCTGTCTCCCTCCAAGTCAACGGTGCTCACATCAGCTCCACCATGCAGGCTCGCTGCAAATGACAGTGTCTGTGTGTTGGTGAGAATGTGCATGTGACATTGTGTATGTCAGTGAGAGAGTGTGTCTAGTAGTGCATGTGTGAATGACACTGTGTGGTAGTGAGTGAGTGTGTGTGTGTGTAAGTGACACTGTGTATGCCAGTGAGAGTGCGTGTGTTTGTTTGTTAGTGAGAATGTGTAAGTTACGATGTGTTGTGTTTGTCAGCAAGTGTGTGTGTACGCCAGTGAGTGTGTGTGCCTGATCATGTAAAGAAATCCTTATATATCAAATTATATTTATAATATACTAATATAGTTATATATTAAACAAAAAAGTTTCACTTAAAGTTCACTGTAACACATTAATTACTGCCATTATTGTAAATTAAATCCCTCCAAATGCATTGATGTATGTTTTAGTCAGTATGATTGTATGTGTGTGGATATATGTATTGGGCTATGTGTGTGTGGTTGATTGTATGGATGTATTGGGCATTCCCTAAATGTCTCCCCAGACTGTTTCCATTCTCTAACTGTCTCACTGTGCAGCTGCTTTCACTTAAAGGGACACTATAGGCACCCAGACCACTTCAGCTCATTGAAGTGTTCTGGGTGCAGTGTCCCAGGTCCTTTAACCCTGCAACAGTAATTATTGCAGTTTTTTAAGAAATTGCAATAATTACATTTCAAGGTTAACTTTACCTCAAGTGGCTGTCTATCAGACAGCCACTACCAGGACTTCGGAGCTGTTAGGCAACTTTTGTTCGCCTAACTGACACTGGACGTCCTCACGGTATGCTTGGTGACGTCCAGTGTAATCCAGAACCCCATAGAAAAGCATTGTATAATTCGGGAAATCCGTAGGCAAGTGCAGCCATCGCCGCGCATATGCATTATGTCTACCCCACAGGGTGACTTCAGCACCAACCACAGGGGGAAGGGGGCCTTGACAGAGGGGGAAGCTATAGTGCCAGGACAAAAAGTTTGTTTTCCTGGCACTTTTTAGTTTCCCTTTAATGTCTACCCAGTGCGACTCTCTCTCTAAATGTCTCTTCACTGCAATTCAGAGTTTAGTGAATAAACCTCTGAGGGAATGCAATTGCATTCATGACGGGGGCGGCAAAATGGATTGTTGCCTAGGGCGGCAAAAATCCTTGCACCAGCCCTGTTCTACACACATACTACTAACAACATTATCCACACACTACTACACACACTGCAGCGCATTCTGCTACTTCACAGACACACAATATTAGCCACTCCTATATATGCTGCTACCCACACTGTTACACACTGGCATAAACAGAAATACATATACACATAGGCAGGTACTCAGACATTTATTAGTTTGGAAGGGGCCAATTCGGAAGTACTTGAAAATTCTGTGCCTACAGAAACTTGTGATGTAAATAAGGGCAGGACTGCGAAATAAATTTGGCCTGGGATATATATATTTTTTTTTATTCACAGCTATCCAGTGAGAATGGGGTTGGACAGAGAGGAAGATTGTTGTGTCATTACCGATGACAAGCAAGACCCCCTCAAAGTGAGCATGATAGTTCAAAGCGCTTTCAGGGCATCCTTTGCGCAGAGCTCTGCTAAAGAGCTCTTGCATGAGGAAAAAGGCCCTGTATTTGTTCTGCGCAGTGCAAGTGTTCTCCAAAAGTGGGATACCAGGTAACCCGCAGCAATGTTGAGATCTGGCAGTTCGTGGAAGGAACACTCAGCTTTCTTTCCCCTCACGCTAATGCCAGTGGGTCGGTGAAGGAGATCTTTGATCTCCCTACCGGCCCATGAAGGTACACCGCAAGGTCAATAATACGATAGTGCTGGTTCTGCATGGATTGGCCAGAGAGATCCTTTGATCTCCCGGTCAACTTTGGCCTCGGCCTATGGCCATCATGGCTCACCGGGCTTTTGTCTGGTTTGCTAGTTGGTCTGCCTGGGCCTGATGTATCTGACCATGAATGTCTAGAATGTCCCTTGCTTTCCCCGTACTGATGCTAGGCGTTGGGATATGATGTCGCCCGAGCATCAACACAGAGCTCCAAGGCAATCATTCAAGAGAGATCCCAGGAGCAAAACATTGAACCCCAAGGTAAGTTTCACTACAGCTCCATTACATGATAAAAAAGTAGTCTTAGGGGACCTTATTGCCACCCAAAAAAGGAGGTGGGGATAATAGGCAAAGCCACTGGTTCCCTGTTTCATGACTTAAGTCATACATATACCATCAGCCCAAAGGTAATATCCAAACAGCATGATTCAGATATTCCATATGCATCTAGTCAAATTTGTATTATAAGCACTGAATCACTAATATTCATTAACAGTTTTCTACTTTTGTGTTCCTTTTTTTGTGCATCTAGCATTGGTTCTGGACCACAAGAGTAATTTCAACAAACTGTGGGTTTTGAAAGATTTTAATAAAGAACCACTATAGTACCAAGAAAACATACTCGTTTTCCTGGCACTATAGTGCCCTGAGGGTGCCCCCACCCTCAGGGCCCCCCTCTCGCTGGGCTCAAAGGGGAGGAAGGGGTTAAATTTACCTCTTTCTCCAGTGCCGGGCGGGGAGCTCTCCACCTCCTCTCCTCCTCTTTGGCTGAATGCGCATGCGCATTCAGCCGGTCCATAGGAAAGCATTCTCAATGCTTTCCTATGGACGCTGGCGTCTTCTCACTGTGAAAATCACAGTGAGAAGCGCGGAAGCCCTCTAGCGGCTGTCAATGAGACAGCCACTAGAGGCTGGATTAACCCATTTATAAGTTTCTCTTAAACTTCTGTGTTTATAGAAAAAAGGGTTAAACCTAGCTGGACCAGGCACCCAGACCACCTCATTAAGCTGAAGTGGCCTGGGTGCCTATAGTGGTCCTTTCAGAAGTAGGGACAGGCCTGGGAAATATTGAATAGGTAAACTAGTGCAGAAAATTAATATTTGAAAAAATCCAATGTAAATGCAAAGTATGATATTTCAAATGCATGAACTAGATTTGCAGCTGAGCCCACACTAAATGTTCTCTATTTCCTTAACACATCAATATTCATTTATATTGCTTGATCATTAATATCTATTTAAAGAACCCGTTTCACTGTTAATTGTATATTTGCTGTCACTTGATGCATTAAGACAAAGAAGTCATTTACCATGCAGTCAATAAATTAAGTAACAAGAGCTGACATTCCATCTGTCTCAAGCAATTAAGATATGATAATTAAGTGTCACCCACACCTAATTTCTGTAAACAAATCTGTTTTTGCCTTGGGGGCAAAACTGTCCTGTAGGGTTGAACCTATCTTTTTTTGTTTCTTTTAAAGCAATTGTGTGGTTGCTGGGTTCCAAAGACTTGGAACAATTGTTAATTTTTAAAGAGCTGGAATTCTCAATCAAACTTGTATTACATCATTAATTAAAAGGAACAGTAACATGAAATAGCCTGGATTAATAAGAGAAAAGCAGCGAGTGGAAAAAAGACAAACTAATATATAATAAAGATATGTTTCTCTGCTGTGATTACTGTATAGGTAGATAAGCAAGTGTCACTGACATCTAGCTACATGACTTTTTTTAGTGCTATATATAGACAAATCTCTCTTTCCATTTCACATCTCAGGCTTCTTGATTTTTTTAATTTTAATTTTGTTTTATTGTTGAACACATTTATTAACCATAATAATATCTCCAAGTATAAGGTATTCACTGGATTGAACTACAGGCACAAGTTCACAGTTTATTTTTTTCTGAAGGAAGGATACGTGGGGGAGACATTGTATAAGTCAACACACAATCACATATACAGAGATACGTATGAAAATATTAAGCAGTCATTTTGGGACTGGCACATTTACTCCTTCACTACAATCTGGTCAAGAATAGCCACGTTGGGGCCTTAAATACACAGGGACCAATCAGTTGAGTCATGGCAACTAGACAGCACTCCATAACCTTTTTTTTTCGTGGTAATAATGGAATAAATCAAGAGTTTATATGATAGGAGATAGATAAACAGCGTTCATTTTGAGGGCCTGAGTGCAACACATTAATATGAGATAGAAGGCCTCAGACCTAAATAATAAAACAAAACATGTGGATACAAGGTTGACATTGTATTATGGTAGAATAAGTCCATTATGAAGTAACAGACAATGTAACAATTACTATTTTAAGATCCTGCCACCCTAACCATTGAAGTGTCCCCAGAGTGTAACATAAGTGCATAATTAAATGGCACTAAGATCATGTAGAGAGCTCTGAAACACTGTTGCAGGTGTGCATTTATGCTACGCGTACAAGCCTATTCTTTGGGCAAACCCTTTCTCCAATGGTTGGGGTGTGTGATATATCGTTCTTCTACATTTATATGTCTCCTTCTTTTATATGCCCTACCAGTTTAACAATACAAGGCATTGAAGTTCTCAGTGGCCAAACTAACATAGAGAAGGCCCTGGTGCAAGAAATCGAGCTCAAGGGTGGCCAAAAGGTAGATCCCCATCTGTCGCACATCTCCCATAATACCAGTTGGGAATGTACCATATGCCCATCCTTGTAGGGTTGTGTTTGTAAGCAGTGTTTGTGTGTTTGACTGTAGGTATGTTTTTGTATAGAGAATGTGTGTGGATGTAGGGATGTATTTGTACGAACTGTTGCAATTTGTATGCAGTGGTTGTATTTGTATGTAGTGTTAGCTTTTAAATGCAGGTGCGATTTTGTGTTTAGTGTTGATGTTTGAATGAAGGGGTGTTTGTATATCATTTTGGCATTTTAATACAGGTGTATGTTTGTATGTAATGTTTGTGTTTGATTGCAGAGTGTCTTTGCATGTAGCATTAGCATTTTGCTGGCATGTAAGCACATATACACAGAGGCTGCCACATCTATACTTACACATACACTTATATTAGCACACACAGATACACACACATTGACACATACATACTCCCTGACTCACAGATACACTCACTGGCACATACATACACAAACACACAGGTACACACAATGACAGATATGCATACCTTGACACACAGATACACACTTACACATACACTTACACACTGATACACCAATACACACACTGACACATAAACACTCTGGCACACAGATACCCATGCATATATACGCACATACATATTATACTTTTTATGTTTTTAGTCACTCTCCTGTTAACATGACCTTTGTGTGCAGGAGTGTGGCTTGCTTGGGGGTCGTACTGTTGGCTGAGGTTGATAGGAGTTTGGGGCTGCACTCACTTGCTCATAGGATGCTGATGTGAAAGGGATCCAGAGGTGCCACAAAAGGACCATGGTGCCTAGCCTGGCCCCTGTGTACCTTTAAATATATTAACATAGATATTTTTTTTACTGCTCCTCATCTTTTTGTCTCTATTGGTTACTCTTTCTTACTTGATCTGTGAACAAAATGGTGCAAAAAAGCGCTGCTCAGTTTACTGCACAATATAGCATAGTGCAGGCATAGGCAACCTTCGGCACTGCAGATGTTTGGGACTACACCTCCCATGATGCTTTACCAGCATTATGTGTATTAGAGCATTATGGGGGATGTAGTCCACAACATCTGGAGTGCCGAAGGTTGCCTATCCCTGGCATAGTATATACATTTTCACGCCATTTTGGTTCATCTGAATAGTTTTTCCCAAAATAACTGCATGGATGAAATTAACCATTTTCCCCCACGTTCATCACCCCTGCAGGTATGTTTGTCTCAGCACAACTGTGTGAAAATCTCTCCTGTGCTATGCAAGAGAACCACATATTTATTTTAAAAAAAAGACCAAAAAGAAAACTCTGTGGATTATGTGTAATCTGCCATGTTTTTCTCACTGAAATCTGTCAGTATGTATATGTCAGTCTGTGTGACAGTATGTAAGTCTGCATATCTGCATGTGTATTGTGGTTTTTATGTGTGTATGTTTCCATTTTCTTGTATTTATGCTGTGTAAACCATTTTATCTTTTTTTTTTTTATCCAGTTGTTCATATTTTAAATATGAGTGCATAGCATTAGTCTCTGCTATTACTACTGAAAAGATGCCATGTCATTTTTCTTAGTTGTAGTTCCCAGCATTTATTATGAGAAACAGTTTTTTAACCCATAGTTTGATCATTTACATTTTTCGCTTACTAAATTAAAGTTTGGTTCTTCAGACGTCTTTTGATATGGCTATGGCCACAAACTCAGAAATGGTTTGCCTATTCTATTGAAGAACTTTTCTGCATCAACCTATACGTAATAACTGCAATCTGCTTACACAGAGATATTTCAATACTGCATTGCATTGACAGTTCATTCACCAAAGTTCCCCAATCACTATGGTAGCAAACAGACAGTATTAACGTGGGATACATAGAAACCAGCATCCATTTATGGAAAAACCTGCTAATCTGTTTTTTACAGTGGAAACCCTGGAGGCTCTGGATTATATACAATGTCTGCTGATGTCATTGAAATGTAAACTTCTACATTGTGCTGCATTGAAATAAATGATCCGTGGTTTGATTCCTTGTATATTGTTGCTCATAATGTGTCCAATAGTTTCCTTTGAGATAGCTTGGGTTGATTTTGGAATTATGAGATGCTCGTTGAGTCATTTAGTTGTACTACTGGATAGTTCAGAACTTTCTGTATTCTGTTTTCCTCATATTGTACTTGTCTGTATATGTTTATTAATAAAAAAAAGAAAGATACACCCCCCCCCCCACACACACACAAAGTTTTCCTAAGTTTTATCCCTGTCCAAATTTTTTTTTTTTAAATTGAATAGACTGCACTCAACCATTAGGACAACATTTTTTTTTATTTATAAAGTCTTTCTATAGAATTCTAAGAATTTTAAATCGCATATATACATTGTGTTTTTCTAAATAGTTTGCGTTTTTTTATCACTACTTACTCTCAATATTTCCCACTGTTTATATAAATTTATTGCTTTTCAGCTTTCGATCATACAATGCATTTGTTACTCCCCTAGCTAAAGTGCTCACTAAAATAAAACAAGTATAAAAATAATTCTACATTAACTATGTTTCAAGGAGCACTCCAAGCACCATAACTACTACAAACCACAATAGTGGTTATGATGCCAGAGATCCCCTGGTGTCATACCTTAGTAAGGGGACTAAACAGATTGACACTTTAATGACCTGGAAACTTCGCAAAGCTAAAACAGAATACAAAAATATCCATTAGCTGCATAGAGGAAATAGGAACAGGTAAGTATCATATCATCTCAATCAAAGTGGCCAGTTACAGGAGGATGGCACCAGGTACATTCTAGCACAATAACTACTGCAGTGAGTATTCGTGGCCTTGAGGGCCATTAAAAAAAAAATAGTTTGTTGGCCTTGAAGTTAGTAACGTGCTAAATATAAATATCTCTATACACTGCAAATAGTCTGGCACAGTACCTTTAAAGCAAGCATGTCAAACTCAAAGGCTAACACAGGCCAAATAAACAAGTTTATGTGGGCCACAAAAAAACACCAAAAACTTCAGTTTTCATAAAAACGTAGGTTTATTTCGAAGAGTACAGTATAAAAAAAGTTGCCTGACTGAAACTGGACGTCCTCACGCTCGTAAGGATTCAAAGTAAACAAAAGAGCTAATTTATTTTAAGGAGACGTGCATTTGCATGTAACCAATGTTTCAGTCCACCTTGATATATTAAGAAAAGTTTGGTAATAGGACTGAAATGGTGAATGTATGCAGTTGCACAGCTGTAAAAAACAAAAGACGTTGTCTTGTTGATTTTGAAGTCCTATGAGTGTGTTCTTCATGTTGGCTGATATCATCCCAGAGGAAATTGTAGCGGAGTAGTAGTAGTATAATCCACGCTATCTCCACTGGTAGTCAGATTCAGCATACATAATACAGGTAGCGTAAATACAATCCCCTTTTCCCAAAAACTAGACGACACATCGTTTGGGAGTCAACTGAGCTTTTATTCCAATGCAACTGTTTATATACAACTCCCCATGCAAGGGGTTTCCAGACTGGCGTTGCAGGGGTTTTCCCTTGGTGGACTCTGTGGAAAACTTGCAATACTATTTCCCATCATACATTGCTGTACTGGAGAGATAATTGTGCAAGAGTATACTGTTAATTACATTATCTCTCCGTACAGCAAAATACACCCTGTTCCAAATTATTATGCAAATTATATTTTTCTCATTTACCTAAATAATTGATGTAAATAACAGTCAGCATAATTCTCATGTTATCAACTATTAAGAGTACAATTCAAATTTTATTGAACAAACCTCCTAATTAAAACAGTATTTTTTTTAAACTTAAACGTACAATGCACTGTTCCAAATTATTGCACACAGTAAGTTTCAAAACACTTTGTAGGTTGTAAAGAACTGAAAATTGTCATTTGTTGTGTTTGCAGCATATTTACTGAAATCAAAAGCTATTTCAATCAAACTTATAACAACATTTTAACTTTTTAAACATTTTAACAGGTCACGTTACATTTTAACATAGGACCCCTTATTTGATAGCAGCTTCACAAGTCTTGTATCCATTGAACTTGTGAGTTTTTGGACAGTTTCTGCTTGAATTTGTTTGCAAGATGTCAGAATAGCCCTAAAGGGGCCGACCAGCTCTCTTCCCATGATTCCGGCCTGTGATAAAGTGAAGGCAGAGAGGCCTTTTAACCCCAGGGGAAGTATGTGTTGTATGTGTGGCGTGCAACACAAAGCTACATTTAGTTATGGGCCCCTGGGGTGGAGCATTTGGAGAGCAGGTTGGGCCAATGCTCCACTCCTCAGTTTATACACAACTGGGAGAAACAAGGTCCAGGCCAGAGTTTTTTGGAGCTGTCTCCAGCCCACTGCTCAACTGCAGATAATCAGCTGTAGCAGTGGTAATAAACCACTCCCTGCTAGGCAGGTAAAGGGGGGGATTGCTGGCTTCCTCACTGGAAGCAGGTAGGAGAGCGGCTGTTCTCTCCAGTGAGAGAGTCAAGGCTGGCTTGGAGCACTGGGAGTGCAGAAAGTGAAGCAGTCAAGGCTGGCTTGGAGTGCTGAGAGCGGACAAAGACACTAGGTTGGTGAAACCAATAATTTTTGTTATAGTTTAACCCCTGAGAGATAGGGAATCTGAAGTGAGTTAGTGCTCAGACGAGCTAGACTTTTTGTTTATAGGGATTTGTGTTACATTATTGCATTTATGTTTTCATTTGCTGCTGCCTCATGTGTAAACTTGAAAATAAAGTGCCTGGAATGAAGTTGCATTAAAAGACTGTGCATGTTTTGCCCTAGTGGACCGTGCTACCTGCTGACAAGGATCACAGGCCCAAAATATGACTCCACCACCGCCTTGCTGACGTCGCAGCCTTTTGTAACAGGGTGGCCGTCCACCAACCATCCACTACTCCATCCATCTGGACCATCCAGGGTTGCACGGCACTCATCAGTGAACAGAGGCACTTTAGAGTACGCAGCGTGGTTCTTGGCAGAGGTGATGGCTGGTCGTGACCCCCTTCGAAACATTCCTAGTTGATTGACAATCCTCTTTACATCCAGACACATCATTGACTTGAGCGGAAGGGCTGTGCGGTGATGTGATGAGCCGGCATTGAGTTTAGTAGTCTTTAGTGCTCCTGTTTGTCCAGTTTCCCAATTACTCTACACTAAAAGTGCTTCCCGACACCACTGAATCTTCAGCATGACACAAGGGTTGTGTCGAGAATTATGCTCTTCCCTCTTTAGCAATACAGGCGCATTTCTTCCCTTGACACACTACATTGTATCATTACGGTCTTGTGGGGGTGTCGGGATGCTGGCAGGGGACTTTGTTTGGGTGTGGACTCAATGCCTCACTCTCGACTTGGAGCGGAGAGTGGCAAACTTGTAAGAAAAATGCTCTATCCATAGCTTTGCAGACTATTTAAATACTTACTTTATAGATAGTAGATGGGGTGGGACCTATATATCTCTTGTAACACTTGTTGAAATGTCACATAGACGTCCTCAGGGACTAGAGATGAATCAAACAGACTAACCGTTAACAACAGCTTAGTTGGACTGGATGTTTGAGTGTTCTTTTTGTTCTTTTGTATAGTTAAACAGCTCCATTTCATGCAGCAAAAGTGAATATGCACCTTTTTCATCTCCATTGCCTCCATTGCTGTTGTAGCTTACTTATTTTAACATCTCAATTGAATTTGTGCTTATGGCTACCGGTACGGTTTAACATCCTATCAGGACTCTTCTGAGTGGAGAGACTTGCTTGATTTACAATATGCATTAAAGGGACACTATAGTCACCTGAACAACTTTAGCTTAATGAAGCAGTTTTGGTGTATAGAACATGCCCCTGCAGCCTCACTGCTCAATCCTTTGCCATTTAGGAGTTAAATCCCTTTGTTTATGAACCCTAGTCACACCTCCCTGCATGTGACTTGCACAGCCTTCCATAAACACTTCCTGTAAAGAGAGCCCTATTTAGGCTTTCTTTATTGCAAGTTCTGTTTAATTAATATTTTCTTATCCTCTGCTATGTTAATAGCTTGCTAGACCCTGCAAGAGCCTCCTGTATGTGATTAAAGTTCAATTTAGAGATTGAGATACAATTATTTAAGGTAAATTACATCTGTTTGAAAGTGAAACCAGTTTTTTTTTCATGCAGGCTCTGTCAATCATAGCCAGGGGAGGTGTGGCCAGGGCTGCATAAACAGAAACAAAGTGATTTAACTCCTAAATGACAGTGAATTGAGCAGTGAAATTGCAGGGGAATTATCTATACACTAAAACTGCTTTATTTAGCTAAAGTAATTTAGGTGACTATAGTGTTCCTTTAATTCACTGTTCCTCCTCGTTCGACAGTTTGTAGAAGGAATACCTACCTTTTTCCCCCTTAGTTACAGAGGAGCAGCTTATTATCAGGTGGTGGTTCCTCCCCTACAATGGGTCCCTCCCCACTCTCCCTCCCCCTTTTCTCTTGTTTTTGTTTTTTGCAAGCAGAAATTGAAAATGAGAATGCTTGTCTATCATTACTGTATTACCAACACGTTTTTTGTTTTGTCCAACTTTTTACAAGCTCTCTCAATAAAAACGGTTTGAAAAAAATAAAAAAAATTAGGCCAAAATTACCCCAAAATCCCCCAAGTCAGCTATAATTTCAGTTCTGCTATTTTGACCTCAAATTTGAAATTCCCTTTGAATACACTCTGATTTCCAAGATCCTCACTAGTCAACCCTAATAGTCTTACCACATACTTGGTATTTTATAAACAGGTTGGTAGAAATTTCAAATCAATATTAATCTTGTTATATAACAACTGCACAAAGTTGTACAAATTTTCCACCAGACCATGTGACAAACCCAAACACATAGCCTAACTATAATCACAAAGCATAAATAAAAAAAGTTAAATTGAAAAGAAACAAATACACACAGAAAACCATTGTAAAGATGTAATTTAGCCATAGCTAATGTTTAGAGTTTCCTATGACCATATTTCCAAATAAGAGCATTGAGCACCACCTACTGCACAGTTGTGTAGTTGCAATCATCTGTAAACTGAAGAATTGCAATTATTTAGAAATCTTGCAACAGAGACACATGTCTATTTCCTTTAGTATCTGTCCTGATTTGGAAAAAAAATATTGGCTCTATTGTTATATTAATTTGCTCTGTCTTCCGAAGTGAATGTTCACTAGTCTTTATGTACTTTACAAAATGTTATGTTAATCTTTATAAAATGAAACAATCATCCAACAAAGTGAAGAATGCTCACAACCAACATATATGCTGAAAGAGACATCAACAGAACGAAGCGTATTAACTGATAAATACAGAGAAAATAATAAGATCCGCTTATGCAAACATATACATACACACACGCAATCACATACACAAACTACTTGATCTGCTGGTTATTTAACAGGAAGATCATAATTTCAAACTACGTAATGCACAGTGTGAGCAGGGCCAGATTAAGAGCCCAGTGGGCCTGGTGCTGACAATTATGACGGGCCCAATTACAGAATCATATCGACCAAAAACAGTAAAACACTCCCAAGCGTTACGTATCTGATGGAGATGGTGCTGGAGAGAAAGAAAAAAGCAGCTATAAGAAAACACATACCCTAGGCTAATCTCTCTCTAATTTATGTTTTCATCTTTCAAGTAAATCCATAACCCCTGTAACGGACCGTTTCAGCATATGAGGGGTTAAAATCCGTTTAGGCGATAATCCCCTTTTCTCAGAAAGGCACAGCTACTGCAGAACATCAGAACTCACGAACTGGATATAGGTGAATAAGGTAGCACTCCAGCTGGAACCTCACAAATAGCTGCTAGCAGATGAATAGGAAAAGCAGACATCAGCTTACACTCCTAGCAGTCAAATCTCCAACAGCATACAGTGAATCCCCCCAAGAACGAGACAAGGCTCCGTGTTGAAGGTCAAGCAGTGGTCTGAGGTGCTGGGCACCCAGCCTGGTTTTTATTACAGGAGTACACATACAGGCCACACCCAGGGGGAGGCATAAAATAACCAATAACATAGATGTTACCTCCCACACATCCCCTCCCCTTAGTGTGACACTTAATCCCATTATGCGTACAGTTCAAAATATACTTTTACACAACTTTCATAACTTTAAAACCATACATCACATTCACATAAAAATACATATCCACAATCAATCCATTCAGGGGAACAACATATTAAAAAATGGCATGAATCAGACCAGGGGTTCAAAAGTTAATAAAAGTATATTTTATTCCCCCTGGCTCAAACAGTAAAAGTAAAACATCCCCACAATGCATCCTGGCTTCCTCCCTTCTGCCCTGGAGATAATTGGAGAAGAAATCTAATTATCCAGGACTAGAGGCAGACTCCATTAACCACATGGTTGCAAAACAACATAAAACTCTTTAAAATACATAAAGTCATATTTTATACATTAAACACAGACATTTAACATATCCCCAGATAGCTCAGGTCTGCGTGCACATTATTAGGTGAATGGCACGCAGACCACACAAATACAGTTTAATTGCCATGGAGCCAAAGTCTTTCCCATAGTCTTTCATTATATGAATAGGCTCCATGGCATAGCTATCTGGGGGGTATCACTGCTCACTCAGGGCAAGTACCGAATGGCCCCACTGTATTTAAAGGGCCAGAATGAGTGACATGCACTCTGTTAGGGCCGAATACTGTTTGTAAAGGGCCCAATCTCCCAGGGCCATAGTCCAAAGGCAGCAGGCGGGCAACCAGGCTCCTCCAATACAATGTGGCGAGATTGGTTTCGTCACATCTCTCCCCCTTTCCAAAAAGACTAACAGGGTACCTGACCTCCTGCCGGTCAGTGCCCTTGTTAGTCCAGCAACCCACCCATAAAGAAAAAAAAACAGTACAGCCCACCCACAATAAATAGTTACTACACCTGGGTAGAGGAGAAGTTTGTCCATGTCCAGGTGCCTCACCACGGCTGTGTAGGGGACTGGTAGGCTGCTTTGGTGGGTTGCTGAGTGGGCAGAGACCAGCGGTACTCTGTCCTGGTGCCAGCACTACCACCGGAGTAGTCTGGTTGGAGCCTGGTTGCTGGAGACAGACTGTCTCCCCCTTAGTTGCATAGCTCTGCTGCTGAGTGGGGAGACCGGTTGTCTCCCCCTTGGATACACAGCTCTGTCGTGTGGGGGTAGGACCGACCGTCCCTACCCCCTGTGTGGTGAGTGCAGAGACCACGGTCCCATCTGCACCGGTGGGGGGTTTACAGTCTCCCCCTGGTATATTAAGCTGCCGCTGGGGAGAGGGGGTAACAGGCACCCCTCCCACTAGAACACTCTGCCGCTGGGGAAAGGAGACTGGGCTCTCTATTCCCTGCACCTTACAGATCCGCCGCTGGGGAGAGGTGGTAGCAAGCTCCTCTCCCATACATACTTTCCACCTTTGTGGAGGGAGACCGACTGTCTCTCCTCCCAATACAGTGTCCTGCTGCTGGGGAAAGGAGACTGGGCTCTCTATTCCCTGCTGGACACTCTGCCGCTGGGGAAAGGAGACTGGGCTCTCTATTCCCTGCATATCAATGATCCGCCGCAGGGGAGAGGTGGTAGCAAGCTCCTCTCCCATACATACTTCCATCATCTGTGGAGGGAGACCGACTGTCTCTTCTCCCAATACAGTGTCCTGCTGCTGGGGAAAGGAGACTGGGCTCTCTATTCCCTGCTGGACACTCTGCCGCTGGGGAAAGGAGACTGTGCTCTCTATTCCCAAAAAATCACGCTGCTGCTGGGGGGTAGGACCAACTACCTCTAACGCCTGTAACTCAGCCTGCCGCTGGGGAGGGAGGACGCTGCTCTCCTCTCCCTGCACTTCACACTGCCTTCCCGGCATATCACTCTGCTGCTGGGGGGTAGGACCAACTACCTCTGCCCCCTGTAACTCAGCCTGCCGCTGGGGAGGGAGGACGCTGCTCTCCTCTCCCTGCACTTCACACTGCCTTCCCGGCATATCACTCCGCTGCTGGGGGGTAGGACCAACTACCTCTGCCCCCTGTAACTCAGCCTGCCGCTGGGGAATGGAGACTGGGCTCCCAATTCCCTGCAGGACCGGTGGGGAGACCTCGGTCCCATCTCTACCGGCCACCTGGGGTTCTTCCCAGTAAATCTCTACAATATCTTCCCAGCGGAAGGGGTCTGGATCTGGGTCTGTCACCTTACTGTCCTGCTGAGCCTTCCCAATGAAGTGGAAGAGATCTTGGTAGTTTTGCTCCAGTTCCCACTCCAGGGTTGCTAGGTGAGCCAGGTCTTGCTCTACCTCATGGGGGTCATCCCACTCATGCCTAGCCTCCCTCTCATAGAAAATGTCCTGCAGTCTGGTTTGCGCAGGGCTCCCGAAGCCAGGCTCTGCAAAGGACTCCCATAACAAGCCAGGACCATCAAACTCCTCTCCCTCTGGCTTGTCATGTTCTGCTGTCCAGGGTATATACTGTGCCATATACCACCAGAGCGCCTGGTAGGCATCCTCCAGCCATAGCTCCTGCCATACCCGGTGCTCTAGTTCTTTCACCCATTCCTCCAGGGGCTGCTCTCCCAGGAAGGGCATCCGCAGGGCCACTTTCTTCTGCAACCGCTGCTCTTCACTGGGGAGACTCTCACCCCGCTGGTATTGTACATTATCCAGGGCCTGGTACCAGATGCCTTTCCTTATTGCATCCCGGTCATCCATGTCACCCTTATTGTACTCCACTGCTGGTTCCATCCTGGTGCTGTCAGGGTCGCTGTATTCAGACATGCGTTGTCCTCAAATTGTAAATCCAAAGAAATGGTGTTCTGTAGCTGTCCTTCTGGCTGTAGGAACGATCCCGCCGCTTGCCACCAATTGTTACGGACCGTTTCAGCATATGAGGGGTTAAAATCCGTTTAGGCGATAATCCCCTTTTCTCAGAAAGGCACAGCTACTGCAGAACATCAGAACTCACGAACTGGATATAGGTGAATAAGGTAGCACTCCAGCTGGAACCTCACAAATAGCTGCTAGCAGATGAATAGGAAAAGCAGACATCAGCTTACACTCCTAGCAGTCAAATCTCCAACAGCATACAGTGAATCCCCCCAAGAACGAGACAAGGCTCCGTGTTGAAGGTCAAGCAGTGGTCTGAGGTGCTGGGCACCCAGCCTGGTTTTTATTACAGGAGTACACATACAGGCCACACCCAGGGGGAGGCATAAAATAACCAATAACATAGATGTTACCTCCCACACATCCCCTCCCCTTAGTGTGACACTTAATCCCATTATGCGTACAGTTCAAAATATACTTTTACACAACTTTCATAACTTTAAAACCATACATCACATTCACATAAAAATACATATCCACAATCAATCCATTCAGGGGAACAACATATTAAAAAATGGCATGAATCAGACCAGGGGTTCAAAAGTTAATAAAAGTATATTTTATTCCCCCTGGCTCAAACAGTAAAAGTAAAACATCCCCACAATGCATCCTGGCTTCCTCCCTTCTGCCCTGGAGATAATTGGAGAAGAAATCTAATTATCCAGGACTAGAGGCAGACTCCATTAACCACATGGTTGCAAAACAACATAAAACTCTTTAAAATACATAAAGTCATATTTTATACATTAAACACAGACATTTAACATATCCCCAGATAGCTCAGGTCTGCGTGCACATTATTAGGTGAATGGCACGCAGACCACACAAATACAGTTTAATTGCCATGGAGCCAAAGTCTTTCCCATAGTCTTTCATTATATGAATAGGCTCCATGGCATAGCTATCTGGGGGGTATCACTGCTCACACAGGGCAAGTACCGAATGGCCCCACTGTATTTAAAGGGCCAGAATGAGTGACATGCACTCTGTTAGGGCCGAATACTGTTTGTAAAGGGCCCAATCTCCCAGGGCCATAGTCCAAAGGCAGCAGGCGGGCAACCAGGCTCCTCCAATACAATGTGGCGAGATTGGTTTCGTCACAACCCCTAACAGCAGTGTCCAGTCAAGCAGGAAGTCAATGGGCATGGTAAAAGGGTGTGCCACTGACACAAATCACGTAACCTGCCAAAAGGGGCGAACATGCCCAAAAAGAGGACATGTCTGCACAAAGAATTAGAAGGCCAACCTGGCATGAATGCATGTCAGGCTGCCTGCCAGTCATGCAGCTGGCCAACTAAGGGCATACTATGCAGACAGTACCCTGAGCTTGGCATAAATGCATCTAATGATGCGTTCACTCAACGCTTTCTAAGGACTGTCCCCTAGCACTCGCTGGTCCACTTGTCTCCTTACCTTCTTACTAGCAGGCAGAAGCTCCTGGTATATAGTCTGGGACAGAGAAAAGCTGTATGTAGTGAGTGTAGAAGAAAGGGAACATGCCATAGTGTTAGAGAGACCAAAGTCAGCATTACCTTAAAGGATCACTATAGGGTCAGGAACACAAACATGAATTCATGACCCTATAGTGTTAACACCACCATCTAGCCCCCCTGGGCCCATCATGCCTCCATAAATATAGAAAAATCTTACTATATTCAAGCCTGAAGCTGTAACTCTGCATGCTGTTTGCCTCAGAGAAAAGCAGTCTGCTGACATCATTAGAAGTGGTGGCCTGATCCAATCACAGTGCTTTCCCATAGGATTGGCTGAGACT
Source organism: Pelobates fuscus (assembly GCF_036172605.1). Classification (NCBI taxonomy): domain Eukaryota; kingdom Metazoa; phylum Chordata; class Amphibia; order Anura; family Pelobatidae; genus Pelobates; species Pelobates fuscus. The sequence continues at coordinate 121,318,196 of NC_086317.1, forward strand.
GACAAATAGACAGATCAGGGGCAGAGCCAGCATGATTCAAACACAGCACTGGCCAATCAGCATCTCCTTAGAGAGATTAATTGAATTAATGAATCTCTATGAGGAAAGTTCAGTGTCTGCATGCAGAGGGAGGAGACACTGAATGTTTGGATGCATTTTAGGCAGCCATGACCCAGGAAGGATCTCTAACAGCCATCTGAGGAGTGGCCAGTGAAGTTATCACTAGGCTGTAATGTAAAGACTGCATTTTCTCTGAAAAGACAGTGTTTACAGCAAAAAGCCTGACTGTAATGATTCTACTCACCAGAACAAATTCAATAAGCTGCAGTTGTTCTGGTGACTATAGTGTCCCTTTAACTATATTCACTGTCAGCCAGTCCACACAAGATTTATTTCCATACATCCCTCTTAAGTTTCCATACTTAAGTAAGAGTATGTGAAAAGTAGTTAGGGTTGCCGCCTTTCTTGGAAAAAACATACCGGCCTTACTAATTTGCATAATTAAATATGTATGGGTGACATCACATGATGTAAATCACAAGGAGTGACATAAGAGAAAATGCTGTAAAATCACCAAAAAACTACTTAGTTTGATTCTGCTGTATAGATGGATTCCTCCCAGTGCCCCCCATGTCTCCCATTGCCCTCATGACTCAGTGCCCCCATGTGTTGATTACTCCAGGTCTCAGTGTTCCTATGTATCAGTGTCTCATTGCCCCATTTCTCCCAGTGTCCCCTATCGTTGTGTCCCTAGGTCTCCCAGTGATCCCATGTATCCCAGGGTACCCATGTCACTAGGACACTAGGAAGATGGGGAGACCTGGGGACACGGGGAGACCTAGGGACATGGAGACACCAGTGACACTGGGAGACTAGGGGACTCTGGCTGGGACACATGGGGACATTGGGAAAATAGGGGACACTTGAAGACATGGGGACGCAGACACCAGGGACACAGACACTAGAGACACTAGCTTGGAGACATGGGGACATTGTGACACTTGAGGCACTGAGAGACATGGAGGCACTAGGAGACATGAGACAGTGAGACACTGGCAGACTGGGGCACTGGGAGACTAGGGTGCACTGAGACACCAGGGACACTAGCTTGGAGACATTGAGACACTTGAGGCACTCGGAGACATGGAGGCACTAGGAGACATGGAGACACTGGCAGACTGGGGGCACTGGGAGACTAGGGGTCACTGGGAGACTAGGGACACTGTGTCCCCATGTGTCTGTGTCATAATGTCTCCCAATGTCCCTTAGTGTCTCAGTGTCTGCCATAATGTCTCCCAGTGTCCCTTAGTGCCTCAGTGTATGTCTCCTTGCAGCCTTTCCCCCCATTCCTTACTTCGCTGAGCTGTAGGCTGTCTCTGCAGGGTGGGTGTTGCTGTCTGGACTCTCTGTAGCTGCACCCCTGCAGATCAGTGAGTAGAGATAGGCAGGGAGGGATATGCTGGAACTTCCTATCCCTGCCTGTCTCCACATACAGCACTATTGGCCAGTGCTGGTATTGCAGATTAATCTCTTGTTTATACTGAGAAAAATACCAGCATTTGTATTGCCAGTATCACTGCAATATTGGCACCAGCCAGGCAGCCTCAAATACTGGCTGTGCCAATAAAATAAAAAAGGTGGAATCCCTAAGAGTAGTGTGTGTGTGTGAAAAAAAAATGTTTTTTTTGTTTTTTTTTAAATCAATGGGCCTATTCCATGGGCCTGGGCCTGGAGCTGCAGCTCCATCAGCCCCTATGTTAATCCGGCCCTGAGTGTGAGCACAACTAAATATTGTATATTAAGTTAATAACTTAATATTTTGGAAACCAATTTGCTTACCAATTCGATTCACAGAGTCACAAAACGCTACACATCTGCATTCCATGGAAGGAATTCGTAGATTATCATGACAGTATCTAAAAGGGAACAGAATGAATGAACCATGGATAGGTTGTCATGGTCAGACAGGATGATCATAGATTGTGTCCTTGTGTGGAAATGCTGACAATATGCTGACATAGTCTACTCTTTACTTGTGTTAATCTTCCAAGAACTTTGAGCCACTCTCAGAGAGTCAAATTCTAAAGATCTTATGTGAAGGCATTGAGGGGCAACCAAACACATAGGGTCAGGATAGAAAGATAGTTTGTCCAAGAAATCGGTTTTCTACCAGCCTATACCAACCTGCAATATGGTCTGGTGCTCTGAATAAAATTGAGGTACTTATTCGAGGCCAGGGCTGCCATCAGATGTTTTGAGGCCCTTACACAGCCCTAGGGCCCACCCCTGAGTCTGCCCACAGGACCAGCCCTTGTGCCCGCCCATAAGGAAAGCAAAGTGAGTGTGTGTAGTGAATGCAGTGAGTTTGTGTAATGGATCCAGTGTGTGTAGTGCCTGTGTGGTGGATGCAGGGTGTAAAGTAGATGCAGAGTGTGTGTATGAGTAGTGGGTGCCGTGTGTGTGCAGTGGATGCAGTGTGTGTAGTTGATGCAGTGTGTGTAATGCATGTTGTGTTTTTTTTGTAGTAGGTGATGTGTGTAGTGGATGCAGTGTGTGTAGTGGGTGCAGTGTGTGGTGTGGATACAGTGTGTTAAGTGGATACAGTGTGTGTTTGTGTAGTGGATCCAGTGTGTGTAAAGTTGATGTTGTGTGTAGTGCATACAGTGTGTGTGTAGTGGGTGCTGTGTGTGTGGTGGATGCAGTGTGTGTGTAGTGGATACAGTGTGTTTGTGTAGTGGATGTAGTGTGTGGGCAGTGGATGATGTGTGTAGTGGATACAGTGTGTCTAGTGAATGTAGTTTGTGCATTTGTCTAGTGAATGCAGTGTCTGTACAGTGGATGCAATTTGTATGTGTTTGTGGATACAGTGTTTGTGGATACAGTGTGTGTAGTGGATGTAGTGTGTGCTTTTGTCTGGTTAAAACTGTGTGTGTTCAGTGGTCACAGTGTGCTTGGTGGGTGTAGTGTGTGTGTGTTTGTCTAGTGGATGTAGTGTGTGTAGAGGATGCAGTGTGTGTGTGCAATGCATGCTGTGTGTTTTTTGTAGTGGATGATGTGTGTAATGGATACAGTGGGTGTAGTGGATGCAGTGTACATGTGTATATATAGGGGAGGGGTTGGATAGGGGCTGAATTTTGTGGGGAAAAGTTTTGGATTTTATTTTACTTAAAAATGTTTTATTATTTTATTTATTGTATTCCTCCTCCCTGTTACCAGTGGCCAGGAAGGGGACACATTACAATCCCTGGTGCGGTGGCATTGTGCAGGCTGCCTGTTGCCTGTATTGTGAAGGAAGAGCCCAGAAAATGTGATCTACAGCTGCCAGCAGCTCCTCCTTGAACTCTCATGAGCTTGATCTACATGTCGCGCGGACCATTGCAATGCCAACGCTCTGATGGCCGAAGGCTCTTGAGTTTCATAGAGCTTCCGAAAGCTGAAGATCACATTTTCTGAACCCTCCCTTAACTTTACAAAAGCTGAGGACTCGCATGGGCACATATATAAAGGTGATAATCGCTATATATATGTGCACACTGGAAATGTGGGGCTGAGCCCTTATGACCTCCAGGTTTGTGACAACCATCACGTGGTCTTCACGCCTTGATGGTGGCCCTGTAAGCCACTGTGATCATCTGAAGGAAGGGTATTTTAAAAAAAAGCCAGTCCAGATTTGGAGATGGCAGCAGTTATAATATCTGAAATGTCCTTATTTAACAACAGTGATTTAGAACAAACATTTTCAAATACATAACCCCTAAATTAGCCTTTATTTCTGATGAAGCTTTGCTATCTGCTTTAGGATTTTATAACAAGACACGGAGGCTCATATTGCATATCCCTTTCTTTACTGTTGACAAATAGCAGCAAAGGAAACATACAGAATGAAAAAAGAATGAACATGTGATAACGTAGGCCCCTCCCCCTCAGGTCCCAGTATAACAGGCAGCACTTCCCTTCCATTTCCCTCTTTCTTTGCTGCTCTGACACAAAGATAAGTACATGCCATATTTTCTCTTATATATTATTCATTGATAATTTAATGGATTTTATTTAATTTGTATTTATTTAGTCTTTTATTTCGAAGGTTAGTAATTGTGTCGTTATACACTAGCCTCAGGGCCCAGACCTCCCCTGCTTATGTAACCTTGTCTGTTTCTTCTGCTCGAACGCCTCTCTGCGCACTTCTTCTTGTCTCATTATTCCTCCGCGTAGCTTGCGGGTGCCGCGAATCCCGCGAGATTCCCGGCGGCCATTTTCTGTCATTCTGTCCCTACCTCTTAGTGTGTCGCTGGTCTGGGCCCTGGTGAGAGCGTTTTTTCCTTTGCTTAGATTGTTTGGGTGACTAACCCATACGTCCTTGATCATGCCTAAACCCAGACTATCTACTGGGTCCGCTCACTCTGGGGAGTCGGATTCCCCAGTAATCAGAACTGAGGCCCCTGTCACCTCAGATATTTCGCCGTCTATGGCGGATGGGACTACCCAACCCGATGGACCACAGTTTCTGGCGCTACAGCGCTCGGTGACAGACGCCATTATGGCTGCTATGGGGTCTATGTCCTCCACCCTCTCCCACACCATTTCACAAGCCCTCTTGCCCCGTCCTTCAGACGAGCAACTCTCGGGCACCTCGACACCCCAGGGAGAGGTATCTAAAGGGGACTTCAAAAAGGCTGCCCGTAAATCTAAACACTCCTCTGCCTCCAGAAACACCATGACTGGCGTACCTTCGGTCGCCCCAGAAAGCGTGTCCCATCCACGCAAAAGAGCCTTTCCGCGCCAGGCAGAACGGGCGCGGCTTTGGAAATGTGCTAGAGCACAGATTGAGAGCGGCACCGACTCAGAAATCGGGTCAAATGAGGAGGCTATGAACGAGTCAGATTCCGACTCTGATGCGGATTCCGCCGATGGCGCTCTCGACCTCCTTTCCTCTGCTCAGGCAGAGATGCCCGGAGGCGAGACGGGGACCAGGAACCCTGCGGCTGCGGGGCCATCCCTCGTGGATCCTTCGGGGGTCCCACTCTTCGACCCGGATGACCTTCATCATCCGAGGTCGGCGGAGTGGCTCCCAGCCGACCACGTTGCCACATATCTGGAAAATTGGGTCAGAAAACCCTTAAGCAAGGCGGCCCGCAACAAATTGAGGGCGGAGTGTCCTAGGCCTCTGGTGCCTAACAAGGTGTGTGACACCCCAGAGGTCGATCCAAAAATGACCCAGTTCCTCACTAAACTGGGCTGGAACCCCCGTAAAGGACTAGAGTCCGCTTTGAAGTCCTGCCAGGACAAGCACCTGGACATATTCGGGCCTTTGGCCAAATTATTTGACTTGGCGGAAGACGCCAGAGCGGAGAACCGCATGGTCGACCCTGAAGACCTTAGAGGTTGGGTCCAGAGAGCAATTTGTATTGCTGGGAGCGTAAATACCTCCCTGTCTATTGAAAGGCGTAAAGCCATATTGTTCAAAATTGAGCCAAAACTAGCCAACCTCGCCCTTACGGAGGCGGGCAAAGACGCCCAAGGACTCCTCTTCGGAGACTCCTTCATCAAAGACTTGGGGCGTTATGTGGGGGCATTCACGGCTCTAGACAAGGCCCAGGCCTCCATGAGGCGAGTATTCCAGGGGCGGGTCTCTACCAGGGCCGGCAGAAGCAGGAGCCGTCTGTCCGGCCGCAACTACCCCCAATCCCGTGGCACGGGAAGAGGCTCCTTTCAACAGTATCACCAATACCAGGAGACCTCCCGCCCCATGTTTTTTCCATCCCGTGGACGTCAATGGCGATCCAGAGGCCTTCGGAGTAACCCAAACTCCAGACGACCATACGGTGAGTTGCCTTCTACCACACATTTCTTCTCCGGGTTACATAGGGGGCAGACTCCAACATTTTTTCCCAGCCTGGTCACAAATCACTTCAGATCCCTGGGTACTGGCCACTATTCAGGGCTTCCATATAGAACTCACCTGCCGCCCTACACACATTCCCCCTCCTCGACCGATCCGCTTTTCCATCCAGGATCGCGGTCGGATCGACGAAGAACTTTCATCCCTCCAGTTCAAAGGGGCTATCGAACTAGCACCCCCCAGCCCTGCGGGCGTAATAAGCAATATCTTCCTAGTGGAAAAGAAAGGCGGCCAATCGAGGCCAGTCATAAATTTGCGCCCCCTCAATGCCGTAGTCAGGTACCGCCATTTCAAGATGGAGGGTATTCACCTGCTAAGGGATCTCCTCCTCCACGGAGACTGGCTAGCGAAACTAGACCTAAAAGACGCGTACCTGACAGTGCCAATAGCGGAGGCCTCTCGGGACCTCCTACGCTTTTACTGGCGACACGAAATATGGCGATTCACCTGTCTGCCCTTTGGCCTATCCTCAGCCCAGTGGTGTTTCACAAAACTTCTACGGCCCGTTATGGCCTGGCTACGCAGTCGAGGAGTTCGACTAATCGTCTACCTAGACGATATTCTACTCATGGCTCAGGAGCGCTCCACCCTCCTCTCACACCTACGACTAGCCATAAACCTCCTGTCACGCTTAGGTTTCATAATCAACTGGGAGAAGTCATGCCTGACCCCCGCCACCCGCTTGGAATTCCTAGGTTTCCAAGTGGATTCGGGGGCAGCGACGCTGAGTCTCCCGATATCCAAGATTCGTTCCATCCGCAAAGAATTGCGCAGGGCCCTTATCCGACCCCAGCTCACCTTACGCCAATTGGCACGCCTCATAGGCCTACTGGCCTCTTCAATCCAGGCCGTGTTCCCAGGCCCACTCCACTACCGAGCGCTACAGCGCCTAAAAATCGCTCACCTAAGAGCCGGGGCATCCTACGCAGACCTAGTCTCCCTGGACAACGAGACGAAAGACGAGTTGCGATGGTGGATTCTCAACCTGTCTGCGTGGAATGGCAAAGCCATCTTCGGCTTAACGCCGGAATTCACGATCGACTCGGATGCGAGTCTACACGGTTGGGGAGCCCACTGCGAGGGCATCTCAACTGGGGGCCGGTGGTCGGAGTCCGAAACCCGGCTACATATCAATGCCCTGGAGCTTCTGGCAGGCTCCTTCGCCATCCGCAGCTTCGCCAAGGACCGTGCCCTATCATGTATTCGGCTCCGCATGGACAATGTTTCGGCGGTGAGATATGTCAACCACCTGGGTGGTACACAGTCGGCGGTCCTGGCCAGGTTGGCGAAAGATTTTTGGGAATTCTGCCTGGAACGGAACCTGATGGTCTACGCAGAGTACTTACCTGGCCTGCACAACGTCCAAGCGGACTGGGGTTCACGTTATCTTTCAGACACCAGCGACTGGAGATTAGCCAGGAAGGTGTTCTCCAACATATCATCTCTTTGGGGGCCATTTACCATAGACCTTTTCGCCTCCCGGCTCAATACTCAACTCCCACGCTTCTTCAGCTGGAGGCCGGACCCAATGGCGGAGGCAGTGGATGCCTTCCTACAAGAGTGGAAGGGAGGCCTCCTCTATGCCTTTCCCCCATTTTCCATGATCCCTCGCTCACTCCTGCAGACCCGCAAACACCGGGCGGAGCTAGTCATGGTCACCCCATTCTGGGAGACGCAGTCTTGGTTTCCCCAAATACTCGAGATGACGTTGGACTACCCTCGACTCCTGCCGGGTCGCCACGACCTGCTACAAGACCCGACGGGTCGCTATCATCCCCTCCGGCTGGAGGGCTCTCTCCCACTTCTGGCGTGGCGAATCTCCGGGGACCCTGGGAAATCCAAGGAGTTTCGGACGCAACTAGACTCTTATTGGCGGCAGCATGGGCTCCCGGCACTAGACGGGCATATGGGTCAGCTTGGCGAGCTTGGGCTAGCTGGTGCATGGCTCGGAACGAGGATCCCGTTTCGGCCCCTGTAACAACGATCCTGCAGTTCCTGACGTCTCTCTTCGAAGCCGGTAAGGCTTACAGGACCATTAACCTTTACCGTTCCGCTATCTCGGCGATTCACCAAGGCTTCGAGGGCCGCCCCGCGGGACAACACCCTCTAGTGTGCCGACTCGTCAAGGGCTCTAGATTTTCAAGGCCACCCAGGCCCCGCTACTCCACGACCTGGGATGTTTCAGTTGTATTGACTTTCCTCTCATCCTGGCCCGCTAACGCAGGACTCTCCCTCAAACAGCTGTCGGCCAAATTGGTGTGCCTACTCTGTCTCATCTCATGCAAGAGAGTCTCGGATGTCAGTGCACTGGATGTCGATGCCAAGTCATACACCCCGGACGGGGTAACTTTTAACATCAGCAGACGCACTAAGACTTCCATCAAGGCGGTATCCTACCCTAGTTTCCCTGCCTCTCCTTCGCTATGCCCAGTGACCTGCCTTCGTGAATACGAATCTCGCACCGAACCACACCGATCTACTGCCTCCCGTCAGTTGTTCTTATCTTTCCGCCCCCCTTTTCACCCAGTTTCCAGCACTACCTTATCACGCTGGGTGAAATGGCTGCTGACCCAAGCGGGCATTGACACTACAGTGTTCGGCGCCCACTCAGTACGAGGGGCTTCGGCCTCTTCTATGATGTCTGCGGGCGCCCGCCTGGAAGACATTATGAGAACAGCTGATTGGTCTAGGGAATCTACCTTCCGAGAATTCTACTTTCGGCCGGCCCCACACACATTCGCTGTAATAATGGATCAGCTTTAAACTTGCAATATGAGCCTCCGTGTCTTGTTATAAAATTGCATGATTTTGCTATTACATGACGAAAAGTCATGATTTTATTAAAGACACGGAGGCGAGTATTGCCCCACCCTTTTTTGTTACTCTCACGCTGGTAAGTATATATCTCCCCACCCATATTACTCATACCACGATACACCTATGTTATAGTTTGGGACGGTAAGTGGGGCCGTCCTTATAATTGTTGTTTTCTATATTACTGGATATGTTAACATTGATTGTTTTGTGGGATTGTATATACAAGGGTCTTTGTTCCCACTGGTGTAACCTTGTACTAGTTACAAGTATCGACTTTAACCTGTTGGCTCCTGTCCTTTATGTCTCCACAGCTTAATCTGGCAAGACGTCTAGCAAGGGTCCGGTTTATTGGTCTCCTCCTGCTGTCCTCCATCGGTCCTATGAATTCTACGGCCACACTTCCCAGTTTGTGATGTTATACCTCCTCGGTTTTTTCTGTTATTCCTTGGGACTTTATTCTCGCATTACTCTAGTTATGGACATTGTTCTTTGGTCGCATCTGCAGAAAGAGGGAAATGGAAGGGAAGTGCTGCCTGTTATACTGGGACCTGAGGGGGAGGGGCCTACGTTATCACATGTTCATTCTTTTTTCATTCTGTATGTTTCCTTTGCTGCTATTTGTCAACAGTAAAGAAAGGGATATGCAATACTCGCCTCCGTGTCTTTAATAAAATCATGACTTTTCGTCATGTAATAGCAAAATCATGCAATTTAAATAAGGACATTTGCCTGACTAGTCTAAATATGACTGTTTTTTTTAAAAGTTCTTTTTAAACAGGGAATCTTTCTTTAAGGGGTAATAACTACAATTAGCTTAACATTTTTCAGAGGATGTACTAAAAATACTTATGAAAATGTGAATGTGTGTTCTCTACCGCTTTTTTTAGCTCAAGGACTTTTTAAATGCACTAAGGATAATTTAATTAAGAATGGTTTTACTGATGCCTGAAGTGTTTATACCATATCAAGGTCATTTCATTATTCTAGACTTGAAATTGTAATTATAGATCTGTGGTTTTAAGCAGTGCCATGTGATAATCAGATCAGTTATAGTCTAGATGACTCCGGTAACTATGGTGGCAGGAGAAAATACATTTTTTTTTTTAATTGAAAACATTTCCTAGAAAAAGAGGCAATCAGTGCTGGCAATCTGCATGTCTTATCTCGGAGCTTTGTCCTTATCACATAGGGTAAGGTGCATGAGGAATTAGTCAAGCCTATTGTGTTCTAAAGGTACTTTGTGTCTTGAAAATATGAGTCATACCCAATTGTCATCATATAAAGTGATAAAACTATTTTTAAGGACACACTTGTATAGGGCAGTACCAATACAATTGTGATGTAATTGTGCACTTGTTTTTTTCGAAAACTAAGTAGGACTATTTAAAGGGTTATTATAAACCGTTTCACAATAATTTTGAAAAACTTTTTAATGCTCTATTATGCATAAATAAAGTGAACATGTTGCCTATTTCTTTCTCTTAAATTTTAGTTACATTTTATTACCGTATATACTCGAGTATAAGCCGACCCGAATATAAGCCGAGGCCCCTAATTTTACCCCCAAAAACTGGGAAAACGTATTGACTCGAGTATAAGACTAGGGTGGGAAATGCAGCAGCTACTGGTAAATTTCTAAATAAAATTAGATCCTAAAAAAATTATATTAATTGAATATTTATTTCCAGTGTGTGTATATAATGAATGCAGTGTGTGTGTATGAGTGCAGCGTGTGTATGAATGCAGTGTGTGTGTGTATGAGTGCAGTGTGTGTGTGTATGAATGCAGTGTGTGTATGAATGCAGTGTGTGTGTATGAGTGCAGTGTGTGTATGAATGCAGTGTGTGTATGAGTGCAGTGTGTGTATGAATGCAGTGTGTGTGTATATGAGTGCAGTGTGTGTATGAATGCAGTGTGTATATGAATGCAGTGTGTGTATGAGTGCAGTGTGTGTATGAATGCAGTGTGTGTATGAGTGCAGTGTGTGTATGAATGCAGTGTGTGTATATGAGTGCAGTGTGTGTATGAATGCAGTGTGTATATGAATGCAGTGTGTGTATGAATGCAGTGTGTGTATGAGTGCAGTGTGTGTATGAATGCAGTGTGTGTGTATGAGTGCAGTGTGTGTATGAATGCAGTGTGTGTGTATATGAGTGCAGTGTGTGTATGAATGCAGTGTGTGTATGAATGCAGTGTGTGTATGAATGCAGTGTGTGTATGAATGCAGTGTGTGTGTGTATGAATGCAGTGTGTATGAATGCAGTGTGTGTGTGTGTGTGTGTATGAATGCAGTGTGTGTGTGTGTATGAATGCAGTGTGTATGAATGCAGTGTGTGTGTATATGAGTGCAGTGTGTATGAATGCAGTGTGTGTGTGTGTATGAGTGCAGTGTGTGTATGAGTGCAGTGTGTACGAGTGCAGTGTGTATGAGTGCAGTATGTGTGTGTGTATGTGTGTGTTGCAGAGCCTTGGGGGGGTGGGCAATTTTATTATTTTTTTTACATTATTTTAATATTTTTTTTTCATTATTGTTTTTTTATTTACTGATTATTTTTTTTTTATTATTTTCATATTTTTTTATTATTATTTATTATTTGTAATGTTATTTTTTTTTAATTATTATTATTTTATTATTAATTTATTTTTGTTTCATCCCCCCTCCCTGCTTGCTAGCTGGCCAGGGAGGGGGGCTCCTTCCCTGGTGGTCCAGTGGGGTTGGTACTTCAGTGGGGGGGCTGTGGGGGCTGCAGAGATGTTACTTACCTCTCCTGCAGCTCCTGTCAGCTCTCTCCTCCTCCGCGCCGTCCGGTCAGCTCCCTCTGTCAGCTCACACTGTAAGTCTCGCGAGAGCCGCGGCTCTCGCGAGATTTACACTGGGAGCTGACCGAGGTGCTGAACGGACGGCGCGGAGGAGGAGAGAGCTGACAGGAGCTGCAGGAGAGGTAAGTAACATCTCTGCAGCCCCCAGTCTGTATTATGGCAATGTAAATTGCCATAATACAGACTATTGACTCGAGTATAAGCCGAGTTGGGGTTTTTCAGCACAAAAAATGTGCTGAAAAACTCGGCTTATACTCGAGTATATACGGTAATTAGATGTAAAATTAACAAAGATTTCGTTTTTTTAACTGTCTCTCAGCGATACTTGCCTCCTTCGCAGCACTCAGAACTGCCATTAGAGTGTTTTCATGAGTGTGAAGCCTCTTCGTAGTCCTCTTTGGGAAAGCCTCTGGTGGTTTTCTCGAATGCTGGCACTCAACCCTGATGATGGTTTCATTGCCAGCACAAAAGCAGAGGCAAGATGTCCCAGGTCATTGCCGGGAAGTACCTTGGTGGGCAGCAGATCCATGAGACCCACTTAGATTCTCTGGGCTCCAGCGCCCCAATCCAGTTGAACGTGGGCAGTGGGTATATAGTGGATGTTCCCTCCGGCCACTACAGTACCCCTGTCTGTTCTTCTTCCAGAACAGCCGTACTACCTGTCTGTGGTGGTCTCGGTTATCATGGGCGGCTTCGACAAGGTTGGCCTCATGTAAGATGGAACTCTGTGGGGTCGTTGTGGTAGCAGAGAGCTGCGGCTCGTGGTTTGGCAGGGACTACGGGGGTGACCCACTCCAGCCCAACTCCGTGGCCACAGCTCCCGTTCATAGAACCGCAGTCCGAGCACCCCCAAAGCGAGTCTACTTTGGGAGGAACGACGCTGCTTCCAGTGCAACCAGCCTGGCCACCACAGTTCACTTTGCGGAGGCCAGGCTTCAGGCTTAAGTCACCCCTTCAGTGACTTACCGGAGTCCAGTGCCGATGTCCCTCAGCGCTGGTTCTGGGTCCGCCCACGCTCCTCCCCCGCCAACGTCATCCGGCAGGGGAGACCGATTGCGCATGTGGTTAACGCCTCCTCTAGTGGCTGTCTACCAGAAATCCACTAGAGAGACTTCTGGAATTGAAACAGACTTTTGCTCCATTATCTGACGCTGAACGTCCTCACGCTCTGCAAGAAGACCTTCAGCGTCAGATTTTCCCCATAGAATAGCGTTGTCTAAGGCACCTTCCCTTCAAAAAGTGCTGGCGGGTTGCAGTCGTTCAAAACCCCGGACCAAGTTGTCTTGGAGCCGCATGGTCACCTCATGCCAAAAACAGTTCCATAACATTTGTGGCTAAGTCCTGCTGAGGTGACCGGGGACTCACAAAGTCCTCATGCCGAATTTAGTTCCATAGCAATCGTGGCTAAGTGCAGCTGAGGACAATTTGGGTGTTTCTTCATGCGAACGGCCGCCAGTGAGCTAGTGTTCGGTTCCATTCGAATGAAGGGAAGGTGCCAAACCAGGGGCACCCAGGGAAAGCTGCTAATGGCGGCTGGGGAGGTTTAACTCCCAAACAGGGTCTTTGTATATAGCCCATAGTGCTTGGGCAGGAGGCTAGCTAGCAAGCTCCCCCAGGAGCTTGTGGCATAGGCACGTTTGCCACACTTTCCTTTTAAGTTTTATCCTGTAATCCATGAACTAGTTTAGTAGCCCTTCTCTGAACTCTCTCCAAAGTATCAATAGCCTTCTGGAGATAGAGTCTCCAGTACTGCGTACAATACTCCAAGTGAGGTCTCACCACAGTTCTGAACAATGGCATAAGCACTTCCCTCTTTCTACTGCTAATACCTCTCCCAACCAAGCATTCTTCTAGCATTTCCTGCTGCTCTATTACACTATCTGCCTACCTTTAAGTCATCTGAAATTATTACACCTAAATCCCTTTCCTCAGATGTTGAGCTTAGGACTCTAAATATTCTATACTCTCCCCTTGGCTTTTTACGTCCAAGATGCATTATCTTGCACTTATCAACATTAAATGTCAGTTGCCACAGCTCTGACCGTTTTTCTAGTTTACCTAAATTACAGATTACAGATCCTTGAGGTACCCCACTGGTAACAAGACATTGCTTTGAATATACTCTATTGGCTACTACCCTCTGTTGCCTGTCACTGCCTAACCTATCACAATATTGGAATCCAAACTTAAAGATTGCAGTTTATTGATAAGCCTTCAATGTGCGACAGTGTAAAAAGCCTTACTGAAATCTAGGTAAGCAATTTCTACTACTGTAGCGTTACTCACCTTTCCCAGCGGCCGGCCGTGGTCCTCTCTTCAAGCCGCGCGCGTTCCTGCGGCTCATCCGACGCTTCTGGCAGGAAGGCGGGCAGTGACTGCGAGATGCGGTCACGTGTCCCGCCTGAATCTAAGAGCGCGCCCCGAGTCTCGGGCGCGCTCTTAAAGAGACAGTGGGAGCCTAAATTGCCAAAAGGCTCCCATTGGCCCCTGTCATCCCACACACCCCATACCCTTACCTTTTGGGGGTGTGGAAGTGACAGGAGCCAATCACATTAGTTTTGAAGCTACTTATACTTACCTTTTCCCTTAGTTCCTTGCCCTATCGTGGTTTCTGTTTCAGTTCCCTTTAGCGCTTGTTGTGTTCAGTTGTGTTCCTCCGTATTTGACCTTGGCTTTGTATTCTGACTCCGTTTTCGCTTTATCCTTGTCTGTTCTGTTTGCCGGCTTGCTGTTTCCTGTGTACCAGACCCCGGCTAGTCCTCGTTTACGTTGTCTCTTTGTGCCCTTGACCTCGGATCGTTCCTGACTCTGTACTTCTCCTATATACGTCGAGTTTGGCCATTCTAAGGTCCGGTGGACGTATCTCACCTCTGTACTGCCTTCTGTTTAGCCGGATCCTGCGTGTAGGGGTATATTCTCGTTACAACTACACCACCCTGATCTATTATTTTAGTTAAGTTTAGTATAAAAAAAAAATCAATAAGATTAGTTTGGCATGACCTCGCTGTAAACCCATGTAAACCCATGTTGTCTCCGATTTTGAAATTCATGTGATTTTAGATGTTCACCAATCCTATCCTTTAACATGGTTTCCAATACTTTCCCCACTACTGAAGTGAGGGCTACTGGCCTATAATTACCCAACTGCTCCCTACTACCATTCTTGTGGATGGGCACAACATTTGCTAATTTCCAATCTTCTGGGACTACTACATTAACAATGATTGGTAAAATAAATCCGTTAATGGTTTTGCTAGTATACCACTAAGCTCTTTAAATAATGTTGGGTGCCTTCCATCACGCCCCATTGACTTATTTGTCTTTACTTATGACAGTTGAAATAGATCATCTTCCTCTTTAAACTCACATGAAACAAATGGCTTAACAATTTGTCCTTTTTCCCAACTGAGGTCCCTTTCCTTCATTTTCATCTGTAAATACTGAACAAAAATATTCATTGAGGCAGTCAGCTAGACCTTTATCCTCTTCTACATACCTACATTCTTTTGATTTTAATCTAACTAATCCTTGTTTTACTTTCCTTTTCTCATTTATGTATCTAAAAATGTTTTTCCCCCTTTTTTTCTGACTAAATTATTTTCTCTGGTGTGTGTGATTTGGAAGCTCTTATAACTTGCTTAGCCTCTTTCTGCCTAATCTTATAGATCTGTCTATCTTCCTCATTCTTTTTTTTTTTAATAATTACTAAAGGCTAACTTGTATATTTTTTTACTATTTTGGCCACTTCTGCAGAGTACCACAATTTTTAGCTCTTACTGACAAGTCTAATGCAATTTTCTGTTGCCTTCAGTAGTGCAACTTTTATTCAATTTCTCTTACACTCCATTTAAATTGCTCCACTCTGATAATGACTCCATTACACACATTCTAATTTTAGAAAAGTCTGTTTTTCTAAGGTCTTAAAGTTTTGTTTTTGTGTGGTGTGACTCAGTCACTGTTTTTATATTAAACCACATTGACTGGTGATCACTGGATCCTAAACTTTCACCTACAGTAATATATGATACCAAATCTCCATTTTTAACACTAAATCTAGTATGGCCTCCTTACAAGTAAGCTCCTAAATTATTTGTTTTAGAGATTGTCCCAGTAGGGAGTTTAGAATATGTGTGCTCCTGGCACAAGCAGCTATTTTAGTTTTCCAGTTCACTTCTGAAAGATTAAAGTCACCCATGATGGTAACTTCCCCCTTCATTGTAATTTTAGCTATTCCCCCAACTAGTAGATTATCTAACTCTTCTTTTTTTCCTGGGGGTCTATAGATCACACCTACACGAGTTACTGTGCTATTACCAAATTGTAACGTAACCCAAACGAACTCTATGTTTGGCTCACTTGCTTTTATTAGGCTAGATTTTATGTTATCCTTCACATACAGGGCCACACCTCCCCCTTTCTTGCCCTGTCTTTCTTTTCTTTATATACAATGCCCTGGTATTGTTATGTCCCATTCATTTTTCTCATTATACCATGTCTCAGTAACAGCGACTAAATCTATATTATCAGTTGTCATTATTGCCACAAGTTCATGGATCTTATTCCCTAAACTGCGAGCATTTGTAGACATGACTCTAAGCTTATCATTTTTTAACACACTTGCTGCAGGCACTTTCTGTCCTTGTTTTGGGGGGCAATGTTTTATCACCCTGTAGGAATACAGTATATATGTAGATATATTAAAATATGCAATCTTAGAGGAGAAAACCCAGTTGATTTTGGAAGGAGGGAGAAACAATATTTGGAAATTACAGGTGAGGTATTTAGTGGTTAATAAAATACTCTTGGGGGCGTGGCCTGACAGCCGATGAGACCGGTCGTGCTTCACTAGAGCCCTGCTCCACCGGCACCATAAGCTAAAAAAAGTGACCTTTTTTCCGATAATTCCTTCTCCCCAGACACTAGATCATGGAGAAGAGACCATCTAAGAAGCAAGCAAAGAGGAATACGGAATCCGGGGGCTCCGTTCTGGACCTTCTAACTGCGCACCGGCATGGCAGGGCCTACAGCCAAGATGGCGACCGGGGCTCCACGCATTCCTCCCCTAGCGCTGATGGAGCACCCTCATCCGCAGATCAACACACTATCCTCGCTAAGCTGGCTGAGGTGAAAACCTTCCTCGCGGGGGAAATCGCCAAGTCCACGGCCGTACTACAGGCCGACATATGCGCCCTGGGTGAGCGTACGGCCCAACTGGAAGACCGCATGGAGGCGACCGCCCAGGCCCACAACGGGGTGACTGACCGAGTTAATCGCCTATCTACCCATGTGGTTGACATGGACCTGGCTCTAGAGGACATGGCCAACCGCTCTAGGAGGAACAACCTCCGCTTGCGTGGTCTGCCTGAAGGCCCAGATGAAAACCTGCCTGAGCTTCTGCATTCGATCCTTAAGCCTCTCCTTCCGGATATCCCGGAGGAACAATGGCATATCGAGAGGGCTCATAGAGCATTGAAATCGCAAAGGGCCGAGGCCAACACTCCGAGGGATGTTATAATAAACTTCCTCTATTTCAAGACGAAAGACGCCTTGCTGAAGAAAGGCAGAGATGGGCCTATCCGGCACGAAGGAGCCTTGATCTCTTTTTTATCAAGATCTGGCCCCCTCGACGCTCCAGAGACGGAGGGACTGGAGACCCATCACCGGGGCTCTGCGAGGTGCAGGCCTGAAATATGCCTGGGGCTTCCCCTTTAAATTGATGGTCTTCCGCGACGGCAGAACTCACATCTTGACTCCAGGAGGTGATTCGAAACGCCTGTTCCAGGGACTGGGAATAACACCACCCCCAGACCTACCAGACCTGGCGATGGGACCGGAGGAGCTTCCTTACCTTCAGACGGAATGGCGTGGAGTGGGAACCAGGAACCAGCGCTAATTTTTTGTGGTATCGTATGCCTCCTCGATTCTTCGTCCCCTTTTCTTTTCTATATTTGGGCTGGTCAATGTTCCTGCTGTTTATGGGGCGGGGGGTACGGGCCCCGGGGTTTTTTCCACCGGGTTTGCCACTCCTGGGTTTTTTCCCGGCTCTGTTACTGTCCGCTTTGAAGGCCTCCCGCCTTTCAGATGTTTGCTGAGTGGGCCCCCCCTTTTTACGGGTTGCTGAAGCAGTGGACTTGTTTGGGTGGGGTTCGGGTTCACAGGGCATGGCACGGACTTTTCCTTTTTCAATTTTTTATTTTCTTTTTGATCGGTTGTTCCCGGGGTTTCCTTTAGTGAACTGTACCCCCATTATCTGAAGTGCTTTTGGCCTCGAATTTCTGGCTTGGAGGCCCTCGAGACGATGCTCTTACCTCTGGGGCTGGGTGTCTGCCGCTTTGGTTGGGGTCTGCTGAGGGGATAGGCCTACGGAACTTTGGAGGCCCAGTGTTTTTTCTACAATATATAGACACTAGCATATCGTTGTTATACTTGTAATATATGTTTTTTCTTACCTGGGAATCGTAGGGCATGTCACCCGTTTTCTCCATGCATTGGTGGTTGTTGCGTACAATAATATAAAATAGGAAAAAAGGGAAAAAAAATAAAAGGGGAAAAAACGAAAACCGAAAATCACATATGTCAATATAACCAAAAAAAAGAAAAAAAAAAAAGGGAAAAAAAAAAAACATTTATAATTAAAAAAGAGAAAAAATAAAAATGGAAAATAAAAATTAGAATAAACTGATGGAGAATGACGACAAGACGCAACTATACTGGCAAAATAGAGATGATCTGGCAAAAGTGATTAAAACTACCCTAAGACTGCAACAACACGTTAGAAAAAACATTACACTACGTATACTGTAGTTTCAGCCCCTTTAACTAATGGTCTTGTGGGGTTCCGTAGTAACGGACGAGGGGTGGGACAGGTTGTGGCTGCTCTAGAGGGGGGACTGGAAAGCCGGAGTCGTAGGGGTAATGGGTGGGAGAACCATGTATATTCCCAGATAGATAACCCCAGCAGCCTCTAAACTACTTTCAATTACTTCCTCCCTTGGACTATTGCAGTGGGCTAATTCTCCCACTCATGTAGCTGGCAATACCCTCGACCTTATTTTCTCCAATTCATGTACATTATCTAATATCTGCAATACTCCATTTCCTCTCTCTGATCACCACCTCTTATCTTTTGCTCTCAATTACCCCCTCACCCAACAACCTCAGCCTAACCCCCCTCAGCTCAGGAGGAACCTTAACTCTATTGACCTCCAGCAGCTGTCAGCTGACATTGATTCACAACTGCTATCCATCCCTTCCCTCTCCTGTCCCTCACTGGCCATCTCCACATATAACACTACCCTCACATCTGCCTTGAACACTGCAGCCCCACTCCAAACATGCACCACGAGGAGAACACGACCCCAACCTTGGCATAATAAATCAACATGCTATCTGCAGAGTTGCTCCCGTTGTGCTGAACGCTCCTGGAGGAAGTCCCGCACCCAGGCAGACTATCTTCATTATAGATTCATGTTGCTTTCATACAGCGCAGCCCTTGCCCTCGCCAAACAGTCCTACTTTTCCTCTCTCATTAGTTCATGCTCCCGCAATCCCAGACGTCTCTTTGACACTTTTAATTCCCTTCTCCGCCCTGCTGTGGCCACCCCCCAAACTAACCTTACAGCTGATAGCTTTGCACATTACTTTACTGACAAGATTGAACAGCTAAGGAAATTCTCCCCTCCTTGCCGTTCTCTTTCTCAACCACACATAAATCATGCTTTCCCTACCCTTCAGACTTTCTCCCCAGCTACTGAACAAGAGGTGGCTGCACTTCTCCATTCCTCTCGCCCCACCACTTGCCCACTTGATCCTGTCCCATCTCACCTCATCAGATCTCTCTCCCCTTGTCTTGTGCCTATCCTAACACACATCTTTAACTGCTCTCTCTCTTCTGGCACTGTTCCTGCTGACCTTAAACATGCCACTGTAATACCTATCCTGAAAAAAACATCTCTTGACCCGTCCTCCCCCTCTAACTATCGTCCCATATCCCTGCTCCCTTACTCATCAAAGCTTTTGGAAAGACTTGTCTTTACCCGTGTGTCTCACTTCCTTAATTCCAACTCTCTCCTTGACCCTCTTCAGTCTGGCTTCCGCCCTCTCCACTCTACTGAGACCGCTCTTATCAAAGTGACTAATGACCTAATCTCCGCTAAATCCAAAGGTCACTACTCCATATTAATTCTCCTTGACCTCTCTGCTGCCTTTGACACAGTTGATCATGCTCTCCTCCTTCAAACTCTTCAATCACTCGGTCTCTGTGACTCTGTCCTCTCTTGGTTTTCCTCCTATCTCTCCAAACGCTCATTTAGTGTCTCCTTTTCCAAGGATACCTCCTCCACTCGCCCTGTCTCGGTTGGAGTTCCCCAAGGCTCTGTCCTTGGTCCCCTTCTATTTTCTCTTTATACTGCCTCTCTTGGAAAACTTATTGCCTCTTTTGGATTCAACTACCACCTGTACGCTGATGACACTCAGATATACCTCTCCTCACCGGACCTCTCCCCGGCCGCCCTGCAACGTGTCACTGCTTGCCTCTCTTCCATCTCTGATTGGATGTCGTCACGCTTTCTCAAACTTAACCTCTCTAAAACTGAACTCCTTGTCTTTCCTCCTCCTAATACTGATCCTCCTCTCTCACTTTCCCTTCAAGTCAGTGATATCCACATAAGTCCATCCCTACAAGCGCGCTGTCTTGGCGTCATACTTGACTCTGGTCTCACCTTTGAGTCTCACATCCAGTTTGTTGCCAAGTCCTGTAGGTTCCAACTCAAAAACATAGCCCGCATCCGCCCCTTTCTTACGCAAGATGCTACCAAGGAGCTTGTCCATGCTCTAGTAATTTCCCGCATGGATTACTGTAACCCTCTCCTGATTGGTCTCCCCAAAAGCCGTACTGCCCCGCTACAGTCTGTAATGAATGCTGCAGCTAGAC
The DNA here is from genome assembly GCF_036172605.1 of Pelobates fuscus. Lineage (NCBI taxonomy): Eukaryota > Metazoa > Chordata > Amphibia > Anura > Pelobatidae > Pelobates > Pelobates fuscus. The sequence continues at coordinate 121,338,664 of NC_086317.1, forward strand.
TGATTTTCCTATCCAGTCGGTCCTCTCACACCTCGCCCCTCTGCCAGTCCTTACATTGGCTCCCTGTATCCTATAGGAGTCAATTCAAAGTGCTAACCCATACATTTAAAGCACTGAACAATTCCAGCCCCTCTTATATCTCTTCACTGATCCAGAGGTATGCCCCTCCTCGTACCCTCCGCTCTGCCCGCGACCACCTCCTGACTGCTGCTCGCACCCGTACGGCCAACTCACGCTTGCAGGACCTCTCACGGGCGGCTCCTCTCCTATGGAATAACTTGTCTACTGCCATCAGACTCTCCCCTAGTCTTCAATCATTTAAGAAGGGCCTTAAAACCCATCTCTTCAGGAAAGCGTATGGCCTCCCAGAGTAATCTCTCCCTTACATACCTGTCTCTTGCTCTCCTATGGGATAGTGCTTTGCTCTCTCCTCCAGCTCTGCTTCACTCCTACTTGATATTTCCTATCCTAATGTTTCTAATACCCCACCTCCTATAGACTGTAAGCTCATTTGAGCAGGGTCCTCTTCAACCTATTATTCCTGTAAGTTTTCTTGTAATTGTCTTATTTATTGTTACATCCCCCCTCTCAAAATATTGTAAAGCGCTACGGAATCTGTTGGCGCTATATAAATGGCAATAATAATAATAATAATAATAATAATAATCTACTTCTGCAGGACAGTTCACACAGTTACGGCTGGGTTTATCAGAGGGAGGCCTGTCATTTGTGGATTTTATGCTATCAGGTTCCACTTAGTGCCTTTCTCAGGACTCGATCACTAACCCTTTTACGTAGTTTCACACGTATTTACTATGTGAACAGCGGGTGGGGCTTGCCACATGTGTTTGGTTGTTCGGGGGGTCGCTTCCTGTGCGGTCGCTTGCCCCCGCTGGTCGGTCCGGAGATCCTCTTATAGGGGCCGGGCGGTGTGGGCTGGGTACAACATGGCAGAGCAGCTGGGTGGGGGTGATGCAGGTTGTAGAGTATTTTTGTGTTTTCCTTAATTCCCTTTTATGTCTCCTGGGCTGTATGATGGTGGATATGGATGGGTGGGGCGGCCTTTCCGCAACTAGGTGAGCCTGTCCCCTTCTTGTGTAACTGACGACCGCGGGCGAGGGGTAGTGCAAGCCACGCGTCCTATACGTTTTGACCGCCCCTGCTGGGGGTATTTAGCCGTCTTGAGACGTGGATAGGTTGGCTTAAGGACGGGGGTAGGCTTGAGGACTGCAATTACACTAGACGGCAAGGTAGGCGGTTGACCCCAAAACCAATAATCTGCCTTTAAAAGTTTCCCGGTTTTTCATAGTTCAAACTAGAATAATGTGTTAAAACATAAAACGAAAACAAGAGGTACAAATTTTAAAATGGAAAAGCAAATAAGGAATTGCAATGAAAACGTGATAAAGTCCAAAATTAACAAAACACGTATAGAGGGATGGAGATAATGCGTAGAAACACCCATGACCCGCACAAGTTTTGTAATGGCCCAACGTTTAAACTTCAATGTATACTGTTGTAACACTTATGCATATGTTAATTGCACCGCTTAAAGCATACCATTGCAACCATTCTCTGTCAAACTATTGTTTTTCCTTTTGTTGAGGGTACCACGCAGAATGTTTGGGGAGCATTGTTCTAATGCAATATAGCACACGATTTTTGTATTATGCTGTGCAATGTTTTAGGGTCTCCCCACGGGGAAGCGGAAGGGAGACGGGCTCGCCTGGAGGGTGGGTACCGAGACACGGAGGGGTAGAGGGGGTGGCCGTTCATAGATGTCTTTTTGGGCCCGGAGGGGGCGGCAGGATGGCGCTGAGGTACTAGACCAGTGCTAAGATTAGCGGAAGGGGAGAAGGGAATACTTATAGACTGTTTACTACGATTGTATTACATGCAGATGTAGAGGTCCACATAACTTGTAAGCGGTGCCTTCGGTGGTGGAGTTCGGGAACCCATTGTTCCTCCTAACGTTGATCGTGGCAGGGAAATGGGATGACGTTCCCCAAATTATTCTGGCATTTGATAAGACCAGAATCTCTGTGCATTGGACTGTGTCCGAATGCTGTCTTCTTTCTATACTTTCCTTTCTCTCTGTCCCTTCCTTTTACCCTGTTTTTCTTCTCCGGGGGGGTTGCAGGGGCGGGGGGCTGTCGAGGGGTCTCTCACGGAGCCCAGGCCGGGCAGGCGCGAAGATGAGCGGCATCAGAGCATTTTGCGCGGCCCTAACCAGACAGCTTGATGGAGATTAAGATCTTCTCTTTGAACGTTAAGGGCTTGAACGCCCCAAGGAAGCGCAGACTTCTATTCAAAGAATTGAAACGAACAAATTCAGACATTGCATTTATACAGGAGACCCATTTGCCCAAACAGGCCAAGTTCAGGTTAAAAGACCACGCTTTTACCGGTTCCTATGAAGCTAGGTCCCATCGTAAACGCAGTGGGGTGGCGATCCTTATTCGAAGTAGTTGCCCCTTCAGCGAAACGCATTACGAAGCGGACACGGAGGGACGTTTCGTTATTGTATCAGGCGTCCTATTTTCTCACAACATCCATATGATCAACATATACGCACCGAATATACCGGACGCCGGGTTTTGGAGAGAGATCAAGGAGAAAATATTAGCGCTACCTCACGGGATGCTATTCGTGGGAGGCGACTTCAACGCAGCCCCGTGCCCTGCCGTTGACAGAAGTTCGCGGACGGGTCTTCCTAGGTCGCAGGGTAGAGGCGGTCAGGATCGCCTACTTAAGAACTTCATGGCTGACACGGGTCTGGTGGACATATGGAGAGCTCATCACCCAGGGGTTAAAGACTACACATTTTATTCGGCTCCCCACGGGACGTACTCTAGGATAGACCTTTTCCTGACTAATGCAGCGGGCTTGGCCCGAACAGCCAGATCAACGGTGGGCAACATCTCGTGGTCTGACCACGCGGACATTTCCATCACGCTGGGAAACCTCTGAACTGCTACACCATGGACGTGGAAACTAAACACGTCCCTGCTTCAGGATCCGGAGATCTTGGCACAGACTAGGCGGGGAATTGTCGAATACTTCGCACTGAACACCACCCCCGAGGTGAGCGCGAGTACGGTTTGGGCGGCACACAAAGTGGTTATCAGGGGGACCTTGATTAAACTGGCTACCAGGAAAAAGAGAATGAAACACTTTACATTGGAATCTTTGCTGGGTCAACTTAGAACCCTTGAACACAGACATCAAATGGCACCATCTGCGAGCATTTTTACACAACTAGAGGCAATACGAAGGGACATACGCACTTTACTGCTGGACGACGCTGCTAAAGCCATGACCTGGTCAAAACGGACCTTTTTCGAAAAAGCCAACAAAATGGACACCCTCCTAGCGAGGACGCTTCGGCCGAGGCAAGGCAGGTCCCATATAACAGCAATAAAACATCCTGATGGCACAACGAGAACGGGACCGGCGGAGATTGCAAAGATATTCGAAGAGTTCTACGAACGACTTTACAACCATACTCCGGAAGGAAGCCCACTCGGGTTGCATGAAGAGGAATATATCGCCCGATACCTTGACAGGCTAGGGTTAGCTAAACTGGGCGGAGAGGCTGCACGTACCCTGGCAGCAAACATCTCGGAGGACGAGGTTGACAGGGCTATTTCCAATCTACATGGCAACAAAGCACCGGGACCGGATGGTTTCGACGGCTCGTATTACAAAACGTTCAGGGAGGAGCTAACACCACACTTGGTTCGACTCTTCGACGGTTTAAGGCAAGGCGGACAGCTGGAATCTGACATGACATTGGCGACCATAGTACTCTTGCCTAAAACCGGAAAACTACAGGCCCATCTCGCTGATCAACCACGACCTGAAGATCTTGGCGAAGGTACAGGCCGACAGACTTAACCCGCTGTTGACTTCACTCACTCATGCAGATCAAGTCGGGTTTGTGCCTACTAGACAATTGTTCGAAAATACTAGGAGGAATGTTGACTTAATCTGGAAACAGGTGTCCTCACGGACCCCCACATTAGTAGTGTCCTTGGACGCTGAAAAAGCTTTCGATAGAGTCCGGTGGCAATTTCTCTTTCCAGTTCTCAAGTGCATGGGTTTCCCTGAAGAATACATAACTACGACGAAAGCTATGTATAACAACGTGCGGAACGAGACAGGGCTATCCACTCTCGCCCCTCTTGTTCATCTTGGCATTAGAGCCCCTGCTTCACGCGATACGTCACCATCCGAATATCGCAGGAATCGAGGTGGGAGATAACAATTTTAAGGTATCTGCTTACGCAGATGACGTCCTCTTAACCATCACGTCTCCGCTAACATCGATGTCTGCACTTATGGAAGTCATTTCGGAATATGGCGAGTTATCCGGATATAAAGCGAACATTCAAAAGTCCGGTGCGCTCCCGATATGTTTGTCACAGGTTGACACGGCCAGGTTGCGCGCGGTGTACCAACTTCATATGGAAACGGACTCCCTGAAATACCTGGGGGTTCATATAACGGCGGACCCGGAGAGTTTATTTGAAGCTAACTACGCCCCTATGCTGAGAATGTTGATGGAGGATCTGGACAGATGGACAGATAAACCTATCTCCTGGATAGGGAGAATACACTCAGTAAAAATGAATGTCCTCCCGCGCCTATTGTTCCTTTTTCAGGCGTTACCCATCAGAGTCAAAAGACGCAATTACTCCCCTTGAAAAGGTCAATAGGAAATTTTGTATGGCAGGACAAGAGGCACAGAACTTCCAGACGGATATTATACAGACGTAAGGATAGAGGGGGCTTGGACCTGCCAAACCTTTACTTCTATTATTTAGTGGCGCAATTGACGCAGATAGCCATGTGGCACTCCGCTACGGAAGAGAGACGATGGGTGGATATAGAATCCATGATGGCGGACGGTGATGCCCCTCGTTTTATGGCTTGGGTCCCTAAGGAACACAGACCGGCGATGCGGACTACATGCCCAGCGATAATCAATTCAATTAGAATCTGGGACATGTGTAAGACTAAATATAAACTGGCATCGTCCCCGTCCCCTCTGACCCCACTTTTCAGGAATGGGGAATTCCCGCCTGGCATGACCCCCAGGGACTTCCGCAACATCGAACAAGCTGGAGTGCAACGGCTACATCAGCTGTTTCATGGTGGAGAAGTCGTCCGATTTGAGGATCTTCAGTCGGGCACCCACCTAACACCGGCGGATTTTTTCCGGTACCTCCAATTACGGGATTTCGCCCAAAAGCCTCATATTAAAAAGGCTGCCTTAGAGACCCGCACCTTCTACAAACGGATCTGTTCGGACGGAGTAGCCCCCAAGGGATTGATCACGTTGTTATATGCTCATCTCAGTGACGTAAATGGAGAATGGGGTGAATTGACGTACACTGTTCAATAGGAAAATGACCTTGGGGAGGCACTGGAGGGGATTGAGTGGCGGGAGATATGGGAGGCAAATTCTAAGGTCTCAATGTGTGTCACTCTACAGGAGCAGGCTTGGAAAACTATGTTCCGCTGGTATACTACCCCGATCCAATTATTTAGAATGCACAAACTAGAGAATGACAATTGCTGGAGGGGTTGCCGAACTCAAGGTTCGTATATACATATGTGGTGGGAATGTTCGAAGATACATGGATTCTGGAAGTCTGTAGAAGACTTGTTGCAGCAGATATTTGGCAGACCTCTGAGCTTAGACCCGTGGGTATACTTGTTGAACAGATCTGTAGACGGATGGACAACACGGGAACAGAGACTGGTACACAAGATTACTTTGTGTGCACGCCGAGCGATAGCGACAGCTTGGCTCACTCCGGAAGGTCCGACATTCACTGGAGTTATATCCAGGATTAAAGAATGTCGAATTATGGATGATCTTACTGCACGGGTGAGAGGGACAACTGAGGCATTCCACAAACTATGGGAACCTTGGGACGATAGCGTAATAGGCTCGAGAACTGATTGACTACGTACCTCTGCAGATACAGGCCAACCTGTCACCCCGTTGACTTGGGCTCCGCTGCTAATGGTGATTTGGTGGATCCGCTGGCCCCCCCTCGCCCCCCCCCCTTTGTCTTGTCTCTTCCTTTACTTTTTCCTTTCCTGAATTTATACTTCTTTTGCTGTCTCTTCTTCCCTCACCTTCTACTATCTTCATTCTTTTTTCGATTTATACTTCTATTTCCGGCTAGATTAAGCATTCGGAGGAACAAGGCAGCTTGGTCGTGAGATCAACTGTCACAACATGATTGATACTTATTTGTAGCCCATTAGCCTGTGCTTTTTTGTACCATAAGTTTCCCCAATACATGGCGAGTGCCAAAATTTCAGTTACGATCTGCGGCTTTACTGCTTACGAAGGTTCCCGTATGCTGGTTTGTAGCTTACATGGCCTCAATGTTGACCTGGCAATGATTGTATAATTATTAAGTCAACTGTAAACTGATGTCAATTCTAGACAGGGGTAATGAGCAGTTAAAAATTTAAAAATAACACAATAGCCGACAGGCACTAATGATTTGGATAAGAGAGCTGGGGCTCATAATATTTGTGATCGTCACGCTGTATTCTGCCAAAATGTTGATGAAGTTGGCTTCTGCGTAAGCCCGCAAATTGTTATGCGCTTGTTGATGCTATTGAGTACGAAAAAATAAAGAATTAAAAAAAATATATATACTCTTGGCTCTGACTGAACCAGTCTTACAGCAGTTTTTATGGTTGTTTCTCTTTTGTTTGTGGTTTGTATTAATGTATACATGTGTATTCTTTGCCAAGAATGCCCAAGTGAAAAAAGATCATAATAATAATAATAATAAAAAAAAATTCATAATTCTTGCACAGAATCAACATTAGGCACACCGGACAAAATATCTGGGTTATGTGTGCCGGGGTCTCAACTAGCTCTGACACAAAAGTACATATTTCTCTGGATGTGCCAAACATTCACATCTCTATCACCATCTAAAAGCAGAAGTGGTCTTGGTGGTTGGAGCAATCCTTTAAATTAATGTTGCTCTCCGTCATGTAGCGAAAGAGTTGCCCTTAACACATGTAACACACATGTCTTTGCATGTTCTGTGATGATATTGTTGTGGTATGTTTGTTTACCTTATTGCACATAGTAGAGTTCTGTAAAATAAGAAATAGTGGATCCTATTTATAAATTATTCTTGAACAATTGTTCCAGTAAAAAATTACTTTTAGTGCTGCACTGCCAGAAGATTTAGTAATAACAACTGCAAACTTTGGTAAACATTCTTTATCTCACAATACCAGATTTAATAGTTTTTCTGTCTCAAGTGTTCAGTCACTAGTTTCAGTTAGCCATACAAAACTTAAACTTGTGATATAGTCACCACCTTTTATTATGTAAACTTTGTTCACAGCTTTTTAAACGCCATTGTAGATGGATTAACTGGTTATGACTTATGCAAGAGTTTGACAATGTTCTTGCCTCTGAATGCTCTAATTTCACTGGACCAAGTATAATTAAAGTAAATACTACATTGGTTATGTTCTACCTACACAGCTTGACTTAATTACACCATCAGGGATATTCTTTTAAGTCCCAGGAAATGAGAACACCAATGAAGCAATATACTGCTCACATTGTATGAATTTTCAGAATTTTGTGTTATCTGCAAACACTGAAACTTGGCTTTTAATGCCTATTTCTATATCATTTATAAATATGTTAAATAGAAATGGTCCCAGAAAAGAACCTTGAGGGACACCACTTACCCCTTTTTACAGTTTAAATGCCTAGGAAAAAATTTAATAGATCACATCCACTGCACCACCCTGATCTATATTTCTACTTACTTCTTCGTAGAATGCAATTAGGTTAGTTTGATTTGACCTATGTTTCATAAAACCATGCTCATTATTACTAGTAACAATGTTCTTCAGAATGAATTCCTTAATATTATCCCTTAATTACCGTTCAAATACTTTCCCAACCACAGAAGTTAAGCCCACAGGTCTATAATTTCCTGGCAAAGCTTTTGAGCCCTTTTTGAATATAGGAACCACATCTGCCTTCCTCCAATCCTCTGTTCTAATTACTGAAAGAAAAGAATATTAAAAGATTAAATACAGAGATTCACTTATGTTCACACTTAGCTCCTTAAGTACTTATGTGTGAATACCATCAGGCCCCAGAGCTTTATTCAAATGAACTTTCTTTAGCTGCTGCAGTACCTTGTATTGAGTCATCCAATCACAATTTTGCTTAATTTTTTTGCAGCTATCATTTGCATGTCTCATGCTATAGGATCTTCCTTTTTATATATAAAAAATATTTATTTAAAATTTCTGCATTTTCCTGGTCCTTATATCCGGTTTTAGTGCAACTACACGTTCATTTTTTTTAATTTTTTTTTTAGAAATGATGTACTTTTTGGGTGGTTGGTGTTGCTCTCTCTGGCAATCAATCTTTCATTCTAGTTTAGCCACTCTGTCTTTTTGCATGCATTATTGGCTTCCTTATATCATATATAGGAGGTCTCTGATTTGTCCAATCTAATGTTTTAACTGTCCTTTTCTTAGTTTACTTTACCACAAAGTCACATAAAGTCACATATAATTCTGTTTCTTTTTTATTTATTACCCAATGGCACATACTGAGATATGATAGCTAATATTATATCTAATATTTGTTTAAAGATATTCCAATTACCCACAGTGTTTTTGTCCCCTAAAGAGTTTATTCCAGTCAATATGTTGTAGAGTTGCATTTATCTTATTGAAATCGTCCTTTTTAAAATTATATGTTTTAGTATACTCCATGTTCTTTTGCTTTTGTGAGTTTATTTTAAAAGACACCACGTTGTGATCACTATTTCCCAAGTGTTTCTCTACTTGAATGTTGGTCAAAAGATCAACATTGTTTGCTTTAACCAGAACCAGACAAGCATCCTTTCTAGTTGGTGCTTGTACCAGGTGCGACATAAATGTGTCATTTAACTAGTTCAAAAACCTGATTCCCCTTGCTGAACTACTAGTCCCTCTATCCAAATGTATGTCCGTGTAATTAAAATCTCCATTAATTAATGTGTTACCCAAATGTGCAGCTTTCCCAGTTTGCTCTAATAGCTGTTCTTCCTCATCAATATTAATATCTGTATGGTCTCAGCCAATCAAATATCTTTCTGATAGGAAAGCATTGGGAGCCTAGTGCGCATACAAGGCAAACTGATGCTGTGCGCCAATTAGATGGTCTCTTTCAGGATAGTGAATTCTAAGTTGGAAGGCAACTAGTTGAGCAAGATTGTATTTAGTGGTTTCATAACAAGGAGTGAATACTTATGGAGAGGCCTAGACTGGCCATTGGGCAAACTGTGCAAACACCTGGTGGGTTATAGTTGTCACGGCTGTAGGTTGGTTAGGGAGTTCTGAAGATTTCTACAAAATGCCAAGTAAAATCATATATGTATATATAATAGAGTAGCCACTGGGTTATATAATGACTGCCCACCTTTTCCTCCCTTGCCCTGTGATAATAGGAGGTATTGAAGCTCATGCTGCTTCCTGAAGCTCTTGCCTGATCTCACAAGGCTTACTGCTGTGCATGGGAAATGATATTCAATAGAGAAAAATGCAGCTGAACCCTATTATATCACCAGAGACTGGGGCTAACCCAGTGGAAATATTCACACCTAAAATGAGAAACCAAGACTTTTCTAATGTTGTATGCTACACAGTTATCTATGCCTTTTTAAAGTTTTATTCAGAAGGAAATATGTTGAAGTTGAAAACCAGCTTGTTAAATGTAGTAAGCACACGATTCAAAGAAAGAATGTACATGTGAGCTCTGGAAGACAAAACGTCCTAGACATCCACGGAAAACAGGATTCTTACTATGTTAAAGAAAACCCCCTTCATAACATCTAGCCAAGTGAAAAACACTCTCCAGGAGGTAGTCATATCATTATCCAAGTCTACTATAAATAGAAGACTTTATAAAAGCAAATACAGAGTGTTCACCACAAGGTGAAAACCATTCATAAGCCTCAAGAATAGAAAAGCCAAATAAGACTTTGCCAAAACCATCTAATAAAGCCAGTCCAGTTCTGGAACAGCATTCTTTGGACAGATGAAACTTAGGTCAACCTGTACCAAAATGATGGGAAGAAAAAGTATGGAGAAGGCTTGGAACGGCTTATGATCTGAAGCATACACATCATTTGTAAAACACGGTGGAGGTAGTGGGATGTCATGAGTATGCATGGCTTCCCATGACACTGGGTCACTAGTGTTTTATTGATCATGTTACAGAAGACAAAAGCAACTGGATGAAATGCAGTGAATAGTGATATAGCTTCTCAGTTTTAGCTAAATTCAGCAAAGTTGATTGGATGGTGCTTCACTTCATGGTTGGACAATGACCCAAAATATACCGTGAAAGTAACCCAAGAGTTTTCTAAGGCAAAAAAGTAGGATATTCTAAAATGGACAAATCAATCAACTGATCTCAACCCAATCGAGCATGCCTTTCACTTGCTGAAGATAAAAATTAAGGCAGAAAGATCCACGAACAAACAACAACTGAAGACAGCTTCATTGAAGGCCTGGCAAAGCTTTACAAATGAGGAAACCCAGCGGTAGGTGATGTCCATGCATTCCAGACTTCAAGTAGTCATTGTCTGCAACGGATTCTTGACAAACTATTACAAATAACATTTTATTTATGTCCAAAATGTTATTTAATTGTCCAAAATTATGAAAATTGTTTCCCAACTTAAATATACATATATATTGCAATCATGGACTATGAATATAATGGTACTGACAGCACTTTGTGATGCAAAGAGGTTGCATAACAGCATAATAGAAGATGGGGTAACATCTTCAGTTCAGTGATTACCCAGAGCTGTTCAAATAATTATATAAGGTCCAGCTGTTATATGGCCATCATTTTCTGCTTTAAAAATATGTTTTTAATATAAAGGCTTTCACAAATTTACCATATTCTGATGAGCGTACACTTGCATTATTTTAAAATCTTGTGATGTAGCTGACATAGCCACCAGTGATTAGATCAGCAAACAATAATTAATATAATAAGGTGAATTTTAACTTACAATTTATTAAACTTACTGGGTACAGACATATAGCCCAAAATACAAGACCAAATTAACTTTATTTACATGGATCCTATATTTATATATACTATATATGTTAGTCAGATAAAGTAAAAAATACAATCAAATAAATGCATATGTAGATCCATCCATTTCTAGTTGGTACATTTTCAGAAAAAGTCCTACAATGTTAAATTGTCTTTAGGCATATTGTATCTTATCTTCGTAATGTAGCTTCTCTTCCAAAGCTTTGCTGTTCAAATCCACTGTGTTGTTTTCTAGATTATCGTTCTCTTCCTGGTTAGTTAACGTATCATATTTTCGGCGGTATAACATACGGCAGAGGAGTGTAGTGAGAAACATTTCCATTATGAGTAGCTGCTGATTCATGTCTGTTGTTAAACACATTACAACAAATATAAAATAAGTGTGTTGTTAATTGCAAGACATTGTAATGTTATTCTGCACAAAGTTCAAGCAACCAATATTTTACTGCACCATAGAACAGGGAGGTGAAAGGCCACCGGCCATAAGGAACTTTAAATGATTATTATTATATAGTGTGTTGGGGTGAATTGTTAACGGAATTGCAAAACTTAACAACCAAATAATATTAAACTGGAGAAACACCTACAGCTTTTGGTTTAAATTTTGCAAAGGTGGTCAGCAGCTCACCACAACTCACTGTTTAGAAATTAAGCCCAGCAAAAATCTGAATCTAATATAATAATGTATTATTGTATTAAGTTCACACAGAAAATACCACTTTTAAGATCACATCCAAACCTTCATCCTATTTTATATCTGCTATTGTGTGAAACATAACATAACATTTATAGATCATAATTCAAAAATTCTGAACTTTATTGAAACTGTTCTTAGATTTGATAAGAATGGAGTTCCAGGTGGAACGTTGTCTATGTACTTATAAAATAATAGGTCACTAGATTTAAGTTCAGGATTGTTAGGTATTCTTTTATGTATGTATATTCTGTATGGGTCATCTTGCTAGATGGCTGGGTCAGAGCATTTCCAAAATGGCAAGTCTTGTAGTGTGTTCCTGGCATGCAGTGGTTAGTACCTACCAAAAGTGGTGCAACCTGTGAACCATTGTCAAGGTCATGTGACTCACTGATGCATGTGGGGAGTGACAGCTAGCTTGGCTGGTCCGATCACACTAAAGAGCTACCGTAGCTCAAATTGCTGACAAACCTAATGCTGGCCATGATATCAGAGGTATCAGAAACACAGTGCATCAGTGTTTGCTGCGTATGGGACTGTGCAGCTGCTGATCGGTCAGAGTGCCCTTGTCCAATGAAGAAAACGCCTTCGATGGGGATATGAGCATCAGAACTGGACCATGTAGCAATGGAAGAAGGTTGTCTGGTCTGATGAATCACATTTTCTTTTGAATAAGGTGGATGGCCGGTTGTATGTGTGTTGTTTAACTGGGAAGAGATGGCAGCAGGATGCACTATGTGAAGAAGGCAGGCCAGTGTAGGCAGTTTTATGCTCTAGGCCAGGCTTCCCCAAACTCCGGCCCTCCAGAAGTTGCTGAACAACAACTCCCATGATTCTCAGCCTATCTATTTCATTCATAGAATCATGGGAGTTGTAGTTCAGCAACATATGGAGGGTCGGAGTTTGGGAAAACCTGCTCTAGGCTTTGTTTTGGTGGGAAACCTTGGGTCCTGACATTCATGTGGATGTTACTTTGACATGTACCACCTACCTAGAGATCATGTACATCCCTTCCTTGCAATGGTGTTCCCTAGTGGCAGTGTGCTATTTCTACAGAATAATGCACCCTGCCACACAGCAAAAAATGTTCAGAAATGGTTTGAGGAACATGAAAAAAGGTTCAAGGCTTTGCTTCTGCCTCCAAGTTCCCAGGATCTCAACCCAATTTAGCAACTGTCTGTTTAATGTGATGAAACAAGAAATTCAATTCATGCAGGCCCCACCTCACAACTTGCAGGACTTAAAAGACCACTAAAGGCACCCAGACGACTTCAGCTTAATGAAGTGGTCTGGGTGCCAGGTCCATCTAGGGTTAACCCTGCCTGCTGTAAACATAGCAGTTTCAGAGAACAGCGTCCATAGGAAAGCATTGAGAAATACTTTCCTATGGACTGACTGAATGCGCGCGCGGCTCATGCCGATGACGTCGGAAGAAGGAGAAGAGTCCCCAGCGCCGAGGGAACCCGGCGCTGGAGAAAGGTAAGAGTTTAACCCCTTCCTCCCCCTAGAGCCCAGCGGGAGTGGGACCCTAAGGGTGGGGGGGGACCTATTAACACTATAGTGCCAGGAAAACAAGTTTGTTTTCCTGGCACTATAGTGGTCCTTTAAATGATTTGCTGCTAATGGCTTGTGCCATATACCACAGGACCAGGGGCGGACTGACCGGTCGGGCACTTCGGACATGGTCCGAGGGCCCGGCTGGGAGGGGGGCCCGCCATTAGGGGGCCCGCCGCCCCTTTAAATGCTGCAGCCGCCTGAGCACTCTCTTAAGAGCCTCAGGCGGCTGCAGCTTCTCACCTCCCCTCCCCGTAGCGTGGCCGAGCTGCTGTGCGGTCCACGGTGCCGGCCGGAGTGATAGGAAGGTGCACACTCAGAGTGCACCTTCCTGTCAGTCCGGCCGGGTACAGGAAACAGAAACTCCTGTTCCGCGCGGAACAGGAGTTTCTGTTTCCTGTACCCGGCCGGACTGACAGGAAGGTGCACACTGAGCGCCTTCCTATCACTCCGGCCGGGCACCGCGGACCGCACAGCAGCTCGGCCACGCTACGGGGAGGTGAGAAGAAGGAGGGGGGTGAGAAGAAAGAAGGAGGGGGGTGAGAAGAAAGAGGGAGGGGGTGATGAGAAGAAAGAGGGAGGGGGGGTGAGAAGAAAGAGGGAGGGGGGGTGAGAAGAAAGAGGGAGGGGGGGTGAGAAGAAAGAGGGAGGGGGGATGAGAAGAAAGAGGGAGGGGGGATGAGAAGAAAGAGGGAGGGGGATGAGAAGAAAGAGGGAGGGGGGATGAGAAGAAAGAGGGAGGGGGGTTGAGAAGAAAGAGGGAGGGGGATGAGAAGAAAGAGGGAGGGGGGATGAGAAGAAAGAGGGAGGGGGGATGAGAAGAGGGAGGGGGGATGAGAAGAGGGAGGGGGATGAGAAGAAAGAGGGAGGGGGGGATGAGAAGAGGGGGGGGATGAGAAGAGGAGGGGGGATGAGAAGAAAGAGGGAGGGGGGGATGAGAAGAAAGAGGGAGGGGGGATGAGAAGAAAGAGGGAGGGGGATGAGAAGAAAGAGGGAAGGGGGTGAGAAGAAATAGGGTGGGGGGGTGAGAAGAGGGGGGAGTAAGAAGAGGGCGGAGGGGAGTAAGAAGAGGTGGGAGTAAGAAGAAGGGGAGGGGGGAGTAAGAAGAGGGGGAGAGTAAGAAGGGGGGTAAGAAGAGAGTGAGGGGGGAGTAAGGAGGGCAATTGCCCCCTCCCCTGTCCGCAGGCACCGTGCGGGCAGCCTGCAGGGGAGGGAGGAAGAGAGGACCCGGGAGCTCAGTCTTCAGTTCCTCTGGGTCCTTCTTGCGCGAGCACAGATCGTTGCCGCGGTTACCACGGCAACGTTACGGCTCTTACGAGAGTAAACTCTAGCCCTGGAGCTTCCTCTAGCCCTGGAGATTCCTGGTGGTCGCAGTGGTGAGAGTGAACTCTAGCCCCATAAACACACTGCCCCCCATACACCATACACATTCACACACTGCCCCCCATACACACACCTTACACATTTACACACATTGCCTCACACACACACACATACACTGCCCACCCATACACACACAGCCCCCCATACTAACATTGCCACACACATACACAGCCCCCTCATACACACATTGCCCCACACACCCTACACATTCACACACTACACCCCCTCACACACACTGAACCTTTCACACACACACTGCACCCCTTACACATTGCACCACTGCTCCTATACCCTACTACAGCCTCATATCCCAGCAGACCCCAGGTAAGTTGTCAAACTGTTCTTAAACGGTTTGACTACTTACTCTGAAAGGGGGGCCCGGCCCTCCTGGCACCATAACGACTACACAGAGCGGTAGTGGTTATTGTGCAGGGATTATTTCTTTAAATAATCTACAAGTGCCCCAGTAGCCAGCAAGCCAGCCAGCCCACAGGCTGGCCAGCCAGCCAGCCAGCCCATAGGCCGGCCAGCCAGCCCACAGGCCACCAGTTAGGCTTACAACCAGCAAGCCCACAGCCTGTCAACCAAAGCCAGCAAGCCACAGCCTGCCAGCCAGCAAGCCAACAGCCTACCAGCCGCAGCCAGCAAGCCCACAGCCTGCCGGCAGTAGCCAGCAAGCCCACAGCCTGCCAGCAAGCCCACAGCCTGCCAGCCGCAGCCAGTAAGCCCACAGCCTTCCAGCAAGCCCACAGACTGCCAGCCAGCAACAGTAATTAAGGTAAGAGGAGCCAACTTGGCCTAGGTATCAGCGAGCTATGTTGTGTTGCTATATTGTGAATAGGAACCAGAGTGTTGGAGAGACCCCCCTCCAGGCCCCATTAGACTCCATTGTAGTCTCTAATGGGACCTGGAGGAAATTCTTTCTAACACACCCTCTAAAGGACACTGAGATAGCCTCTGCTAGAATGCTCCCCCCCTCCATGGCCCATTAGCCCTCAATTGTAATCTCTACTGGGGCCTGTATGCGACTGTTTCCAGCAGGGACACTGAGATGGCCTCTGTTAGAAAGACCCCCTTCCAAGCCTATTAGACTCCATTGTAGTCTCTAATAGGGCCTGGAGGGGATTCTTTCTAACACATTCTCTAAAGGACACTGAGATAGCCTCTACTAGAAAGACCCCCTTCCATGGCTCATTAGCCCTCAATTGTAGTCTCTACTGGGGCCTCGAAGGGATTATTGCACTTTTGTTCCTTGTGTCTAAAGATTGTGTAGGGTGTGGCTGGAGGCGGTGCATGGAGGCGGGACATGGGTGGCGCTTGCTGCGGAGTATGGGTGGGGCCTGTAAGGGGGCCCTTGATTTATTTTGCCCGGGGGCCCTGAGGGTTCTCAGTCCGCCCCTGCACAGGACATGTCCAGAGGTCTTGTGGAGGTCATGCTTCTAGGCATCAGAACTGTTTTGGCAGCACAAGGGTGAGCTACATGATATTAGGCAGGTGGTTTTAATGATGTGTTTGATCAATGTATAATTATTATTATTTTTATAGTCCTAACTCCTGTTTCTCTCTACGACAAACTTTGAAATTCTATTAGTGGAAGTGGCCTAAATGTAATCTGCATTTATTAAAGAATCAAAACAAATATTAGGGCCAAAGATAAACAGTGTGATTAATAATTAGCACACATCTCATTGAAGTTTAATTACTTAATTGAATTAGAGAAATAATAATAACAATAATAATAATAAGTAATTGCTTCACTTCTAGACATGAGACTGATTATGCCAATTATTAAACATTCATTACAACCAGAACTACATTTTAGACAACTTATAGTCTTGGCTAATCTTGTAATGATAAAACCATAAATAGCACGACAAACATAGAAGTAAAAAGGCAGGGTATAACCAGTCTTCTTCAAGTGCTTCTTCTCTTGATAAAACCGCCAGGATATGGAGACAAAGTAGATAAAAAGAGTCCACAATAAAAAAATTCAATAGTGAAATAAAGCTTGCCACCCTACGCGTTTCGTCTAAATGACTTCCTCAGGGACTCTTCTTATCTACTTTGTCTCCATATCCTGGCGGTTTTATCTGTTCCTGGTGGTAGACAGCGGATGTTGATTTGAATTGATGAGCCCTTTTACTACTTTTATTTTGTAAGTGTATATAATAAAGCAATTTTTCGAATACCATACAGCTATACACTATGTTTTTTTTTTTCTGTGCTTTGTTTTAAGTACTCATCTTCATATACAAGAAGAGAAGAAGCACTTGAAGAAAACTGGTTATACCCTGCCTTTTTACTTCTATGTTTGGCGTGCTATTTATGGTTTTATGTTTAAGATATTGAAGACATTGAGGAGTCTTCGCACTTCCTATTTAGGGGTATTTATATTAATTTTATATACGTTTCCCCTTTTAATAGCCACAGGTTGGGTTTTTTTTGCCTTTTTTTGTGCAAATCACATTTTTTTTTAATCTTGTAATGAGGCTGTAGCTATAGTTAATTTACTTTTAAGTGTATAAATATTAAAACTACAATTACTTCCTGCTATCAGTAAAATTATGAACAGAAAACATAAAAATTATTGTAAATTTTCAAAAAAGCAAATTACACATTTGGCTAAAGAATCTAAGGCTCTGTGGGCTGTCATGTAGGCAGTGGCGTACTAAGGGGGGGGCGGTCCGCCCCGGGTGCCATCCAGTAGGGGGGTGCCACACTCTGTCCCTCCTGCTGGTCGTCCTCTCCCTCGCGGCTCAGGCGCTCAGTGAGTGAGTCAGAGCACAGGGAGGGGATTCCCAGCCTGTGTTCTGAGTCATCACTGAGCACCAGGGATGCTGTTATGGAGTGTGCCAGCAGGGGGTGCAGAGCGTGCATTCTGCAAGGTTTCTCCCCTGCGGCCACTCTGCCTGCACCTCCTGCACTGCCTGCGCTGGGATGGAGAGACACAGCCCCTGAATCATGGTAAGTTAATATTATTGTAAATTCACCCTCACCCCCTCCCTCATTCACCCTGTCATCCCCCCTCAGTCACCCTCTCACCCCCTCCCTCAGTCACCCTGACATCCCCCACTCAGTCACCCTGTCACCAGTCACCCCCCATCAGTCACCCTGTCACCCCCCCTCACCCTGTCACCCCCTCACCCCCTCCCTCAGTCACCCTGACACCCCCCCACTCAGTCACCCTGTCACCAGTCACCCCCCATCAGTCACCCTGTCACCCCCCTCACCCTGTCACACCCTCACCCTGTCACACCCTCCCTCAGTCACCCTGTCACCCCCTCAATCACCCTGTCACCCCCTCCCTCAGTCACCCTCTCACCCCCTCCCTCAGTCACCCTGTCACACCCCCCTCAGTCACCCTGTCATCAGTCACCCCCCTCAGTCACTCTGTCACCCCCCCTCACCCTGTCACCCCCCTCTGTCACCCCCCCAGTCACCCTGTCACCGCCCTCAGTCACCCTGTCACCAGTCACCCTTTCACCCCCCTCAGTCACCCTGTCACCAGTCACCCCCCAGTCACCCTGTCACCAGTCACCCTGTCACCCCCCTCAGTCACCCTGTCACCCCCCTCAGTCACCCTGTCACCAGTCACCCCCCTCAGTCACCCTGTCACCCCCCTTAGCCACTCAGTCACCCCCCTCAGTCACCCTGTCACCCCCTCACCCTGTCACGCCCCTCAGTCGCCCTCCCAGTCACCCTGTCACCCCCCTCAGTCACCCTGTCACCAGTCACCCCCCAGTCACCCTGTCACCCCCCCAGTCACCCCCCTCAGTCACCCTGTCACCAGTCACCTCCCCAGTCACCCTGTCACCCCCTCAGTCACCCTGTCACCAGTCACCCCCAGTCACTCTGTCATCCCCCCTTAGCCACTCAGTCACCCTGTCACCCCCTCAGTCACCCTGTCACCCCCCCTCACCCTGTCACCCCCCTCAGTCACCCTGTCACCAGTCACCCTTTCACCCCCCTCAGTCACCCTGTCACCCCCCTCACCCTGTCACCCCCCTCAGTCCCCCTCCCAGTCACCCTGTCACCCCCCTCAGTCACCCTGTCACCAGTCACCCCCCCAGTCACACTGTCACCCCCCAGTCACCCTGTCACCCCCCTCAGTCACCTTGTCACCAGTCACCTCCCCAGTCACCCTGCCACCCCCCTCAGTCACCCTGTCACCAGTCACCCCCCAGTCACTCTGTCATCCCCCCTTAGCCACCCTGTCACCCGCTCAGTCACCCTGTCACCCCCTCAGTCACCCCCCTCAGTCACCCTGTCACCAGTCACCCCCCAGTCACCCTGTCACCAGTCACCCTGTCACCCCCCCTCAGTCACCCTGTCTCCCCCCCTCAGTCACCCTGTCACCAGTCACCTCCCCAGTCACCCTGTCACCCCCCTCAGTCACCCTGTCACCCCCCCTCAGTCACTCTG
Organism: Pelobates fuscus; assembly: GCF_036172605.1. Classification (NCBI taxonomy): domain Eukaryota; kingdom Metazoa; phylum Chordata; class Amphibia; order Anura; family Pelobatidae; genus Pelobates; species Pelobates fuscus. The sequence continues at coordinate 121,357,854 of NC_086317.1, forward strand.
TCACCAGTCACCCCTCCCCCAGTCACTCTGTCACCCCCCCTTAGCCACTCAGTCACCCTGTCACCCCCTCAGTCACCCTGTCACCCCCTCAGTCACCCTGTCACCCCCTCAGTCACCCTGTCACCCCCCTCAGTCACCCTGTCACCAGTCACCCCCTCCCCAGTCACCCTGTCACCAGTCACCCCCTCCCTCAGTCACCCTGTCACCAGTCACCCCCTCCCTCAGTCACCCTGTCACCCCGTCACCAGTCACCCCCCCTAGTCACCCTCCCTGTCACCAGGTTGTTAGGTTGTTTAGTAGATAACTCACTTATTTGTTATCCTTATGTGGGATTGACATATTTAAGGACACCAAATTAGGGAGTTATCTACTAAACAACCTAAAGATTAAAATTAAGAAAAAGGCTTTTTAAATTTTTATCTTTTAGCTGTTTAGTAGAGAATTCCCTAAATTGGTGCCCTTATGTGAGATTCCATATGTAAAGATACCAAATTAGGGTGCTGTTTAGCAGATAGCTCCCTTATTTGGTTTCCTTAACCACTTAAGGACCAAACTTCTGGAATTAAAGGGAATCATGACATGTCACACATGTCATGTGTCCTTAAGGGGTTAAATATGGCAATCCAACATCTCAGCATCTTGCCAACACTACACACAAACACATCCCTGCATTCCAGTGCAAACACTACATACAAACACACCTCTGTATTAAAACATCACCATTATATATAACCCATAGGCGTGCACAGCCTATTGCATTAGGGTGTGCACCCTAAAGCACAAACACACGGCGCATGTGTATATATGTAATATATATATATATATATACACACATATATATACACACACACATACACTGCTGTGTATGTGTGTGCTGCTCGTGTGCTGTGTGAGGGTGGTGTGAGGGTGCTGGTAGTGTGCTATGTGGGTGAGGGTGTTTGTTTGTTAGGGTCCTGCTACTGTGCTGTGTGTGTGAGGGTGCTGTTTGTGTGATGTGTGCGTGTGCGTGTGTCGTGTATTTGTGAGGGTGCTGTTTGTGTGTGTTTGTGAGGGTGCTGTTAGTGTGCTGTGTGTGAGGGTGTTGTGTGTTTGTAAAGGTGCTGTGTGTGTTTGTGAGGGTGCGGTTAGTGTACTGTGTGTGTGTGTGAGCGTGCGGGCTGTATGTTTGGAGGGATTGTGGAGGTGGGGGCAGATTAGTAAATATCCCCCCTCCCTACCTTATATAGGGAGGGGGGATCCTTGCTGCCATGTGCCATCCCTGGTGGTCCAGTGGAGAGTGAACTCTAGCCTGCGGGGCTAGAGTTAACTCTCGCGAGATCTGAGTGTTGCCGTGGCAATGCTCAGATCTCGTGAGAGGAACCTGGCGGAGCTGCTGTCTAGAGCTCCCCGGGTCCTCTACTGCCTCCCTCCATGTTGCTGTGGGCTGGTGAGGTAGATCTTTGATCTCCCCGCCAGCCCATGGAGGCTTAGAGCGGAGCCGGCACTCAGATAGTGCCGACTTTGCGTGAGCCGACAGGGGAGATCCGGAGATCTCCAGTGAAGTCCTGGGGAATAAAGTGTGGAAACTCTTTTCCCACCTCCCAAAAAAAATAATATACACGTGTGTGTGTGTGTGTATATATATATATATACGTGCACACACACACTGACACACATACACAGACACACACATATATACGCGTGCACACACATACATTCACAGACACCCACACACCTACAGACACACACCCATACACACACACACACTCACAGACACACACACACATTCAGACACACACACTCTCAGACACACACACCTACATTCACAGACACACTTACAGACACATATACACACATTCACAGACACACTCACTCACAGACACACTCACTCACACACACACATACATACATTCACAGACACACACACACACATTCACAGACACAATCACTCACAGACACACACACACACATTCACAGACACACTCACTCACAGACACACAAACACATACACACACATACATACATTCACAGACACACTCACTCACAGACACACACACCCATACACACACATACATACATTCACAGACACAATCACTCACAGACACATACATACAAAGTATTATTTTTTAATAAAAAAATGTCCACCCAGCCTCCCTACCTGGAGTGCTGGCGTGGACTTGTCCCTGGGGTCCAGTGGGTCGGTCAAGCGCCGGTCTCCACTCAGCCGCGGCGAGGAAGCTGTGTGCTCTCTGCTTCCTCTCACCGCGCGGGCTGTCTGCTTTAGCTGGGAGCCGGAATATGACGTCATATTCCGGCTCCGGCATCAGCAAACAGCGCGCGGCGAGAGGAAGCAGAGAGCACACAGCTCCCTCGCCGCGGCTGAGTGGAGACCGGCGCTTGACCGGGGGGGTGTGGGTCCTTCACCTCTTGCCCCCCCCCCCATGACAGGGGGAACATAGGGGGAGGAAGGGGGAGCTGAGTGCCTGCAGGAACAGCGTTCCTGCTCAAATAAAAGTGCAGGAACGCTGTTCCTGCAGGACTCAATACATAGGCGTGCCACGGGGATTAGGGTGTGCCCAGGCACACCCGGCACACCCCGTGCGCACGCCTATGATATAACCACACCACTGCATCTCGCCAACACTACACACAAAAGCATGCCTGCATTAAAATGCCAACACTACATACAAACACACCCATTCATTCACTCACACTTACTCCATACAAAAGCATGCTTACATTGAAACATGCAAGCACTGCTCAATGCTACATCCATTAAAAAAATTGTGGGTGTTTTGTACATTTTAAAGTGCAGGGGGAAGGGGGGTGCCAAAACTAGGACCCGCCCCGGGTGCCATATGCTCTAGGTACGCCCCTGCATGTAGGGTTATCTGATCACCGCTCACCACTAATGAGACATGTTTATGTTAATTACCCAAAAAAGAGACACTGGCTGCTACTAGAAACTCGGAAAAAGGAAACAAATTAGGAATATGAATAAAAGAAAAGCTGGTACAAAAAATATAGACAGAGAGGGATTCACTACCATTTTATATTAAAACACTTTGTAGCTAGAGTTTTACAAATATGAAAATTGGAATTCCGCCAAGTGTTTTTAAAGTGCACAGAAATTTGAGCTAATACAGCTTTAAAGCAATATGTTTTTTTGTAACCCTTATTAAAGCTGCCGTGACAAGTGACAACCCATGTACCAAGTCTTTGTTTGCATGGGGTTATTATGGATTGTCTACTTGTCTTCTGGTAGAGCATTAAAAATATATATTGTTGTGGAGTACAAACCCTATCTTTCATAGATAAGAAGGATTTTAATGTGTTTAACATTACCGTGTGTATTACTTTGTTAGTTACTGTCAAGATACATGCCCCTATTCAAGGGCAAATATTGTTACCTCTATTGTCAGTGCGCAATGCACGCTGGCAACAGACATAATATGTGCAAAAAATTGACATTTAGCAGTCCAGAACTCACGTTGCCAGGGGTATAACTAGACCACGGCTCAAAATTGCAAATATCTCGGAATTTGCAGTGTTTCAAGCAGAAACTGCACACAATGACTCATTCAAATCACCAAACCTTTTATTTTAAGTACGTTCCTGAATTCCTGCAGTATTGTTATATTAATTGGAAAAAGAAAAGTAATCAAGTCACAATGCAAAATAAAATTCCACTTTACTATACCACTGCATATTAGCACCAGGTCTTAATGGGTAGTGTTGCACTGGCTTCCATATTGTATTTGTACTTACATGAGGCCCTTGATGGTCCTGGTAGGGGTGGGACACATGAGATAACACCCATTGTTCCAAGAATATTGATGATAGAGGTTTGCAGCTGACTTAGAATGACAATAAACTGTAAATAAAAGAAAAGGTTTGACATAGGGTATGTCAGTTTAATGCACTCACATATATTATTTTCTAAATATTGTTTTAAGTACATCAGTGCTAAAAATACCCAAAGCAAAGAAACTGAAAGATAATGTAAATCTGTCGGGGCTAACCTATGATACCCGATTTGTTGTGGACTATATTTATCATGCTTCCCAGCTGAAGTGATAAAGGCTACCCCCCTATAGAATGTAAGCTCGTTTGAGCAGGGTCCTCTTCAACCTATTGTTCCTGTAAGTTTATTTGTAATTGTCCTATTTATAGTTAAATCCCCCTCTCATAATATTGTAAAGCGCTACGGAATCTGTTGGCGCTATATAAATGGCAATAATAAATAAAATAAATAAAATTAATGATTTAAATTTAACTCCTTAAGTATCATGCCCTCCTGCTCAGACTACTTCCCGGTCTGCAGCTCCCATTACCGGCAGCTTGTAAATGGGTGATGGGTGATGATAGATGTAGTACACAGTGCTAAAGGATAATTATTTTTAGATTAAGGGTTAATTGTATTCGCTGTGGATCTTTTTTCTTTTGTTTTTTCATTACAATAAAAGGGTGGAATATTGGGGATGGACACATATTTAGAAATCACCTCCAAATGGAAAATGCCTTTATGTTGAATAAATGCAGCATGGTACTTTGTTAAATGCCTTTATTCAGGAGTAAAATGTACCCCAAATGCAGTATTTGCATTTAGCATGTCTCTTTAGACCATTTGCACTAGTGTCCAGGAATTTCTAGTTACACATATTCAATTCACATCCCTGCTCTCTAGAGCTGTGCTGTTCGTTTGGGGCTCATAATAAAAAACTTCTAAGTGAAATATTTGAAAATAGCACCCTGGTCTCCTACAGGAAGATTTTTGTCTGTCTAAAGAAAAAAATCAAAAGCATGTAAAACAAGCAAATCAGAGCTTCCATAATAGTTTTCTGTATTTTGAAATTGAGGTGTAGTATTATCCAGAATTAAGATCTGTATTTAATATTTTTGGATAAGCCTTGAAAATGATTTCTTTCAAAATAATAAAATATAAAAACAATATAACATATGTAATACAAAATTTGTCAATGTATCAATAATATTACAATATTCAAATATTTTTCTAAATATTAAATCATTTTAAACATTTATCCTAAAGAAAATCATTTGAAAAGCGTATTCAAAAATATTTAAATTGAGGTCTATATTTCAAAACAATTTCACAATTTAATTGATTATTTTATGTTGAAAATCTAAGCATTATTTTTATTAAGTATTTACTAACTTGGATTCATTCTTTGTAACATTGCAAATGGATACTGCAGGTTAAGAAAACATTTCCAGCTATTGAAGTCATTGGCTGGAAAAGCTAATTGGTGCCTGATAAAATGGGCTGAGTGAATTGAGATGATTCTTTGCATAATTGCATTTGTTTATAGATTGTATAATGGCTATACATGTAAACACACAGTGTAGTTTCTTACCTGGTATACTGCAAATTTAGGAATAATGTTCCTGTCCGCTAAGGAAGGTCTGACCAGATTAAACATGATTCCAACAGCCCAAAGTGCTGTGATTGTGATGATAGCAAGAATGATGTTAATATACATTGTAGCTCCATCAATTGATGACTGAAAGAAAACAGAACATTTGAATTTGTAGAGGAAATGTTTATTGATGATTCTAGAACATTAATAAAATGGGCCTTTACATATGAAATCATTTTGAAATGCAAGTCTCAAAATGACATAAAACTAATTTAGCTTCCTAATGTCATTATGTCAGCCATACTAAAATTGCCTTCTGTGACTATATTTTGGGGTAAAATGAAAGAACAAGAAGGAATAATAAACCACAGTAATAACCATACCGACCAAGTGCTCAACATTGCAGAGAGGCAGATTTATTGGATAAGCAGTGACATTTCGTCTCTTTGTAAACCAAACTCCACTATTCAAAAATCTGTCTCGGTTCCGACTCGATGTGTCTGGTTGGTTTTTTTTGGTGTAAATTCTTTATTTTCAAATTTTATCAATGGTAATTGTGGGGTACAGAATGAAAAATATGGAGTGGGTACAAGTCTTTTTATAGTCAGATAGAATTTTTCAACAATTACGTTAACAGTGGTGGTATTCAGACAACAATCTCTAGTTGATTTTGTTGTGGTGGGTAGTATCCCCATGGGATCTTTGGCATACGACTTGTCTCATCTAAAGGTGTAGGAGGGTCTCCCTAAGTTATGTGAGTTGTCATTGCGTTCAGGTGGTAATTGTGATGCAGTCTGGGGTATTGGGTTCATATCAGTTGAGTGTTGGTGGAGTGGGGGTGGGGATGGGAAAATTGACTTTGGCCTCCCTGTGGAGTTGTCTTCAGGGGAGGGTGGTGTGTCCTGGCTATTTTCAGGGCAGTTCCTGCCCTCGATCCATGTGGGCAGTAATTCATGGCAATTGTATGGGTTGTAGCGTGTTGGGTGTGGGTGTTGTGTATTATTGTTCTTGCACCTCCGATTAGGGGTCGTTATTTAGTCAATGTTCCTCTGGGAGGTTGTGTGCTCATTGGGTAAGGTTTCTGTCTTAAAGTGGGATTGGTAGGTGTGTGATTTGGGTGGGGGGGTTGGTGTTTGGCATAGGGGAGGGAATTGGAGGGTGGGGCATATCGGGGAGCAGGGAAGGAGGTAGTATTGGGGGGGGGTCAGCAACGGGGTGTTTCCCGGTTGGCGTTCAGTCGCCTCCGGCACCCCTCTCAAGTGACGGGCTGTTGACCCAGGATCCATGGGTCCCAGACTTTGTGGAAGTTATGTGTCATGTAGTAGGGCTGATAGTTTATCCATCTCCATGGTTTCTCTTGCCTTACAGAGCATGTTCATTAGTAGAGGTGTGGATTGGTTGCCCCATTGTTCCGCAATCGTTCTCCTGGTGGCCAGTGCTATTTTTACCACCAGTTTGTTTTTTGCTCTGGTAAGGGGGGCATAGGGTTTGAATAGTAGCCAGGTCCACGGATCTGTGGGTATGTCTGTATGTAAGATTCTGGAGGTGAGGTCGGAGACTTCAGCCCAAAGTTGGGAGATGCGGGGGCACTCCATTCACAGGTGAATATATGTACCTTTATTTCCGCAGCCCTTCCAGCATGCGTCTGAGTCCGTGCGGCCCATCTGTTTTAGTTTAAGGGGTGTAAAATACCATCAGAGTAGTGTTTTATAAGCTTGCTCCTTGTGATTTACACAGATAGTGAGTGAGGCCGTGGCCACCCAGATGTCACCGTGTCTGGTTGTTTTTCTTCAGCTACTTTGTGTTGAGTAAAAACCTAAAAGCTAACACTAAATAATGGCTAGGCAAAATAGTTAAAGATATTCCTGCTATGTTGTGTTCCAGTTGGTAGACATTAAGCTGATTGGTAGCCATCTAGATGACCAAATTAAGAGCTGAATATCATTGACTCTCTAGCTTGTCTCTCTTCCTAATCCATACTGTTTATAGTCTGCCACTCCGATGACACAGACAAGTAGGTGCTCGAAGTAATGAGGAACCATTCGCTTGAGTGGCAATAGACTGCGGCTATTGGCTGAGACCTCATCAGAGACCTATCACCGCAGCACATTGCTGGTAGAAAAATGGTATGGCTATAGAACAGTGTAATCACCTCCTAAATGGGAACCTTTTTATTTGTTCAGAACCTCAAAAACCCACAGGCAGTGAAGTAAATCATTAATTAGTCCCAGATAAACCAAATGTTATTGCACCTTTATCAAATGTTGAAGATAAGCCATTCTCTAACTGACATTGAATAATTATTTAAAACATTAGCAAACTAATGCTCCTAGAGGATTTGGCTATTTTGTTTTTGTTTATTTTCTTTGTTTTTTTTTAATTGTAGCATAACAGTGTGCTTCTTATTTAACTGCATTAAGAACATGTTAATGTTCTAGTTTTCAGTATACCCTAAATATTAACTTGCAGACCACAAAACCACATCCCTCTAATACTAAAACAGTGTATACCTGATAATAATAATACTAAGCGTAATGATAATACTACTACTATATCATACAACAAGTGGTTCAAAAATAGTGGTCATAGAGTTTCAGATGCAAATGGGTCACATGTAGCCCAGCAAATATATCCAGAGTCCAATGTCTCCTTTGTTACACTCATTACTAAGGAACATTCCCAGATTTACAGACCAGGAACATTAATTCATCTCTGTCATTCAGTACGGCACAGAGGAAAAAAGTAATGGTGGCAAATTTGGCAGTCACTCCTGATCATTACAGTCATTATGTAATATACTCACACTTCCTAAAATAAAGGTTCCATTGGTCCAAAGCACTACTGAGAGAAACATAAGCACAGGCCGCAGGAATGCAAATTGAAAGGTTCCAAGTTTCAGAATAAATAATGTTCGGCTGCAAAATAAAAAAAAATAACTGTGTAAGTGCTTACTAGTTAGACAATTGTGACTTGATAAAATAATTAATATTATTAATAAGATTCGATCTCTGTTTACACGCTGTAAAATATAACTTGCTAGTTCTGAAATGAACGTAGGATATTTTGTTTATTCAGATAGACCTCTGGGGGTAGTTTGCTATAGTGTCAATATCTACACCCCCCTGAACCTATCTGCTGTTTAGGGTATTACAATTCTCACTAGTACTATCCATTCTCAAGTTCTATGTAATTTCACATTAATATGTGTGTGTATTCTTCATCCTGTTACAACTTATTTATTATCCTATAGAATGTAAGCTCGTTTGAGCAGGGTCCTCTTCAACCTATTGTTCCTGTAAGTTTATTTGTAATTGTCCTATTTATAGTTAAATCCCCCTCTCATAATATTGTAAAGCGCTACGGAATCTGTTGGCGCTATATAAATGGCAATAATAAATAAATAATAAATAAATTAAGCGATGTCTAAATAAAATGTTTCATTAATTTTATTTTCTATTTCATTGTTTTTTTTAGACAATTCCTGTAGTGGTGTCCCCTTCTGGTGTACACTCTCTGTTAAAATTCAAAATTAGCAAATCTAATGTTTCATTAAAGGGACACTCCAGGCACCCAGACCACTTCTGCCCATTGGAGTGGTCTGGGTGCCAACTCCCACCACTCTTAACCCTGCAAGGTAATTATTGCAGATTATAAAAACTCAACTCTTAACCCTGCAAGTGTAATTATTGCAGGGTTAAGTCCTCCTCTAGTGGCTGTCTATCAGACAGCCACTAGAGGGACTTCTGTTTTCTTAGAACACGAAAAGTGTTTTAAACTATGCTGGACTTCCTCACGCTATGCTGGAATCCCCATAGGAAAGCATTGAATGGCTGATGTCGGAGTGTGGGCGGATTCAGGTAAGTCACTGAAGGGGTTTTAACCCCTTCAGCAACATAGGATGGGGGGTGGGTGAGGGAGAGGGGCACTGCAGGGTTCTGCAGTGCCAGGATAATGGATATGTTTTCCTGGCATTGGAGAGTCCCTTTAAGTAATAAGCCAGAGATTGCACATGAGACGACTACCAAGGCGGACAGGCATTCAATTGCACCCTGGGCCACTAGCATAGTGATGATTGTGGACTGCTGCCTCAAAGTATGATTCTAAAATATATTAGGTAATAGTATTGTTTTATTCTTTGTGTACTCTAGTCTCTGCAGTGTTAAAGGACCACTATAGTGCCGGGAAAATCTACTAGTTTTCCTGGCACTATAGTGCCCTGAGGGTGCCCCCACCCTCAGGGTCCCCCTACCGCCCGGCTCTGGGATGAGGAAAGGGTTAAAACTTACCTTTATTCCAGCGCCGGAGCTCTCCTCCTCCTCTCCGCCTCCGATTCTCCCTTTCGGCTGAATGCGCATGCACGGCAAGAGCTGCGCACGCATTCAGCCGGTCTCATAGGAAAGCATTTACAATGCTTTCCTATGAACGCTTGCGTGCTCTCACTGATTTTCACAGTGAGAATCACGCAAGCGCCTCTAGCGGCTGTCAGTGAGACAGCCACTAGAGGATTTGGAGGCTGGATTAACCCTATTATAAACATAGCAGTTTCTCTGAAACTGCTATGTTTATAAAAAAAAGGGTTAATCCTAGAGGGACCTGGCACCCAGACCACCTCATTAAGCTGAAGTGGTCTGGGTGCCTAGAGTGGTCCTTTAATATCAATCATTTAATGTTAAATTAAGAAAGGGGATATAGTGTGGTGGACTATTTGTTTGCAGAAAAGATGAATAGTAGCTAGCCCTCTCATGTTTGCACAAAATAGGTATATTCTCTTTAATGCTTATTTCAACTAACAAAGTGCTGTACAGAGCTGTAGGAGACAACATACAGTCACAAAGGACCATAAATTATTTGCTAATAGTTGTCCACCTTAAGCCACCTTGGTCTTCCTAAATATGCAGGATTGTTCAGTACATGTGTCATGATATTAGTTTGATTTTAATTTTACATTATTTTCTTTTTTAATGAAAAGAAATGTTAAGTATGTGCTTTTGAACTATAAATGGTATTTATTTTGAGTCAGTCCCCATACTAAAAAAAAAAATTAATAAAAATGCAACCCAGTCCTCTTCAGTATAGCTTTCACTTTTTGCAGAAAGCATGGCAGCTCCACGGGCTTTCCACAGTAGTAAAAAACGGGCAAAAATAGTGTAAAGCCAAAACGCAAACGCCTTCAGCTGTTATTTGTTGTCACATTAATGGATCATGAATAGTGATGCAAAAAAACATGGCGATAAAGGAAAATGCATGACAGAAAGTATACACAAATGTTCTGTGCGCAAATGCTTCCTTTTTTTTTTTTTTGGTCACTTTTGACCAGTGATGTGTGTTTAATGATAAACCAGAGGACATGGCCGCGGCTACTATATAGGCCACTTAGGCAGTGGACTATGGCTCCAGCTCAAGGGGGGGTGCCAGTGTAGGGCAGAGACTTGACTGGAGTCTGGGTTTGTCTGGTTGACTGGACCACCCAGGCTGACTTAGCAGAGAGTGTTAAAACTGGCCAGGTGGCCCGGCTGCTGTGGCAGGCACTCAGTATAGATGTATGACTACTTCTAACACATCAATTTAAGGAACATCTAGATCCTCTTTGTTTAGTATTTTTGACTCACCTGTTAATGTCTTTACGGGGCAGACAGACACAGCAGCAGCAGCATGGACCTGTGCTCAGCTGCAGTTTTTTCTCTGAAAACATCTTAAGAAATTCTCGTCTACCACCACATTCACTCACCAACATCTGCTGAAACTTGTGTATGAACACGGCAAGGAATCTGTATATTGGGAAAAAGAGTTTATGAGTATAGTATATGTGTATATATATATATATATATATATATATATATATATATATATATATATATATATATATGATAAGGGTACCTGCAGAAATGCAGAGTGAAATTTTAAACACAATGCCTGCGCTCATTTGCATGTCAGGTTTGGAGCTCTGGGATATTTGTGTAAACATGATTTTTTTGAGTTTATGTGCCCAAAGAGGACTTCCAGAAGTGAAACTTGAGATATGTAGGTGATGTACAACAGTATTATCTCTCTCTCTCTCTCTCTCTCTCTCTCTCTCTCTCTCTCTATATATATATATATATAAATGTCAGAGGTAGCTTGCACTCACGGTCTTTCCAAAGATTAAAATGCTATACTTTATTGAAGAACAATTAAAATGCAGATCAACATTTCAGTCCCCGTCCAGGACTTTCATCAAGATCAATAAAGTATTGCATTTTAATCTCTGGAAAGACCGTGAGTGCAAGCTACCTCCTTGGCATTTTTATACTTATTGGCCTTGGCTTATAGGACCCGGCACTATACTAAATTGTTTGGTCAGAGTGCAAGGATCCAGGATCCATTGGAAAAAAAAGATATAAATAAAAACATTTAAAAAAAAAAAAAAAGCGATAGAGATATTTTTTTTTCTCACGGTTCTTCAATGCAAAATAGCATAAACTGCTTTATTCAAAATCAGTCCACCTCTGACACACAGAGCTTTATAAAGGGGAAGTATGATGAAATACAAAATACTTAAATAGGCACCTCATAATACCTGACACCTGTGTACCTTAGCATGCCCACCCCCTTACCAAAGGAAGTAAGGCCAATCTCAGTGAAAAGCAATTTACCTGCCTAAATCAAAAAGGTGAACACCGCCCAACATCCAAAGAAAAAAATATTTTTAAAGTCTGCCCCAAGTGGTGAGTTAAGGAATATGCATGCGGTAAGAAATACAGATACTTAATATAACCAACTCTCATAGTGGACACAATGTTACAATATTATTGCTCAATATTGTGAGGCAACAGAGTATATTATCCAGTGCTGAAGCTTCTAAGAGCAAGAAAACAATGCATTTATATTTTGTGAACAATATTTGAGAGAAATAGGCCTTTTGCGTACATTGAAAAAGTCTTAGATCTTTGAGTTCAGCTCATGAAAAATGCGGGCAATAACAAAAGTGTTGCGTTTACAATTTTGTTCAGTGTATACATTTATATAAATATATACATATAATGATAAATGGTGAGGCTGCACTCTCGGTCTTTTAAAAAATCCTATCTTTATTTATGCAATTAAAATTCAACATTTCAGTCCTCCCAGTGACTTTCTTTAGGAAAAAATGCAGTAAATTTTTATCTATTTTTATCTATTAAAGGCTTGGTTTTGGCACCCGGCAATACAGGGGATTTTCAGCTTGTGAGCAAGGAATTCCTGTGGACTATGTAAGTATGTATGTATCTGTTCTGTTAATAGGCAAAGCATGTTTACAATCCTGCACACAAGGCAATGTTATCTCATAATGAATAGGTAATATTGCATGGATCATCCCTGTGCAGTCTGAGACATGCGTGTCGTGGTCTGTCTGAGATTAGCTGTTATCACAATACTGAGTTGACAACAGCAGAAATAGTTGTCGGTTTTGACCGTGACTTCCAGTAATATCAAGCAGCACTGAGATATGTAGGCTGCTCTTACAATAATGTCCTCTTCTTAACCCCTACACTACTCTAACACACTATGCACTGAGCCCTACACTAACTATAAACTAAATATTATTTCCTACAATATATCTAAACATTAACCCGCTACACTTCACTAAATAATAACCTTTACACCATACTAACACCAACTATTAACCCTGACACTATCCTAACACTAACCACTACACAATTGGCTCAGATAAGACCCATATAGGATGTGGACAGAGTTAGGTTGGTTGGATTTGGAAGATAATATCACTAAAAAAACCTTCATACAGCTGTGAGTTAGAGCTTTCGTTTCAATAAACTCAGACAAATCAAAAGAATATATAATTGATCCAAGCCACTGTCCATAGTTGCTGCGAGGGGATGTATATTTTTGGCCACAAAAGTAGTAATCAGATTATCTCCAGCTGCAAGTCAAAGAACTACTATGACTCCAATCATGAATCAGAACAGTTATTGCTGACCCAAATGAATTTTGTTGATCAGCAGGTAACCCATAATAACTAATGAAGCTCTTCACACTTTTTGTATAATTTCAAATATTTTTCTGGAATTATATTCTAGATTTTATCACTGGTTTTCCAGATAATGGATGATTATATTGCTTAAGGAAGATATACATACACAGATGCAGTGAAGTCAGTGAACATAGTGCTGCGAGGTATCCACATTCCGACGCATGCTGTTATCGCGATAATCTATAAAATAAATTAGAAGGTGTTAAAGAACCTGCATTATGACCTGCAACTTATCAGATTGGCATAGTTAGATAGAACAAGGCTAACAAAACTTTTTTTTATAAAATAGGCAATGATGGTAAATTTCTGATATATAACATTTATATATATATGTTTGTCAGCTCAGCAGAAATCCTTTAACGAATAAAATAATAGAAATTCAAAAGACATATATATATAAAATTCAAAGGCCTCTGCAAAATAAACAATTTCATTTATAGGTATGTGTTTGAGTAAAATGAACTAGTGACTCCTAAATAAAATATTCAGTTTTTGAATATTTATTTGAAGAAAATGAAAATTGGTGAAATTAAAAAGATGCAGCGCTTTCAGGATTCAATTAATGTATATACATGTTTAAACATCAAAATACTAATGTTTTAACTTAAAAAGAGTTCAGAAATCAATATTTAGCTGAATAACCCCGATTTTCAATTACAGCTTTCATGGTTATGGTATGCTCTCCACCAGTCTTTCACATTGCTTTTTGGTGACTTTATGCCTCTCCTGGTTTAAAAAAATGGCCTCTCTTTGTTTCATGGCTTGCAATAATCCATCTAGTTGTCCTCCATCCACACCTTGATTGGCCTGGCTGTGTGGCATGGAGCATTGTCCTTGTGGCGAAACCAACCGCGCCACTGTGAACTGGAGAAGCCTGGTTGCTCGCCTCCTACCTGCTGACTATGGCCCCTGGGGAATTTATACTTTTGGGTGCAATATTTGGGCAGGTTGTATTTTATATTGCTGCTGCTGGCCCTTTAAGAATCATCCGTGGACATATTGGGACTTTTGGGACAATGCCCTTTTAAATCTGTGTCCCCAGGCCTATTTGGGACAAGGCCCCTTTAAGACTGTGTCCCCAGACTTGTTTGGGACACTGCACCTTTAAGACGGTGTCCCCAGTGTCCCCAGACTTGTTTGGGACACTGCTCCTTTAAGACGGTGTCCCCAGACTTTGGAAATAACTTAAATGGCTCTTTCCCTTATGGTTCGGTAATTGGGGTTTACCGAACCATTCACTGCACAGGCGGACAACCCAGAAGTGGAAGTGTGCAGGCAATTTACCTCCCAGGCTGGGAGCCTGCTGTAGGTAAATTGCCGAACGCTGGGTGGCCGCAGTTCGTGCAAACCAACACGTGGCGGCGGCCATCTTTTTTTTATTCAATGCGGTCAGCGGTGTGTGGACCCAAATTCATGGAACTGAAATCGGCTACACAGTTCCGCGAACACCGCTGAGCCTTACCTTCTCCCACAATGATTTTTCAGCCGCAGAGACTAAGTCCCATTCAGTGTGAAATTGACCGACCGCACAGCCCAAATCTATGGAACTGTTTTGGGCAGGAAAATGTGCTTGCGGTCTGTCATATTTACATAAAACTAAAAGGAGAAAAATATATTAAACATATATATTAAACATGGAAGTGTATTACAATAAAAAAAATATTGGATTTGATTAACATACTGTACTTTATTACATATTAAACCATATCAGACAAGTAAAAAATAAATAGTGAGGAAAAAAGTATTTGATCCCCTGCTGATTTTGAATGTTTGCCTCCTGACAATGAAATGATCAGTCTATAATTTTAATGGAAGGTGTATTTTAACAGTGAGAGACCTCACAGTGAGACCCATTTTCAATGCCGTGGCTGAGGGAAGGAGGTTTTCACCCAAGATTGACAGTACATGGCCTCATCCATCAACCCTTTGATGCAGTGCAGCTGTCCTGTCCCCTTAGCAGAAAAACAAAGCATAGTATTTCCACCTCCATGTTTGACGGTGGGTATGGTGTTCTTGGGGTCATAGGTAGCATTCCTCCTCCTCTAAACACATCCAGATGAGTTGATGCCAAAGAGCTCGATTTTGGTCTCATCTGACCACCACACTTTCACCCAGTTCTCCTCTGAATCATTCAAATGTTCATTGGCAAACTTCAGACGGGCCTGTACATGTGCTTTCTTGAGCAGGTGGACCTTGCGGGCGCTGCAGGATTTCAGTCCTTCATGGAGTAGTGTGTTACCAATTGTTTTCTTGGTTACTATGGTTCCAGCTGCCTTGAGATCAATAACAACATCTACCCGTGTAGTTCTGGGCTGATTCGTCACCATTCTCATGATCATTGAAACTCCACGAGGTGAGATCTTGCATGGAGCACCAGAACGAGGGAGAATGACAGTTATTTTGTGTTTCTTCCATTTGCAAATAATCGCACCAACTGTTGTCACCTTCTCACCAAGCTGCTTGGCGATGGTCTTGTAGCCCATTCCAGTCTTTTGTAGGTCTACAATCTTGTCCCTAACATGCTTGGACAGCTCTTTGGTCTTGGCCATGGTGGAGAGTTTGGAATCTGATTGATTGCTTTTGTGGACAGATGCTAGGAGATTAGGAGCACTGCTTTTAAGAGAGTGCTCCTAATCTCAGATCGTTACCTGTATAAAAGACATGGGAGCCAGAAATCTTTCTAATTGATAAGAGATCAAATACTTATTTCACTCATTGACATGCAAATCATTTTATAACTTTTTTGACATGCATTTTTCTGGATTTTTTTTTTAAATTCTGTCTCTTATTGTTAAAATACACTTACCCTTAAAATTATAGACTGATCATTTCTTTGTCAGTGAACAAACGTTCAAAATCAGCAGGTGATCAAATACTCCCCCCCCCCACACACACACTGTATAATGTATGACTTTATTTTATGTAAATATAAAAATACTATTCAAGAAATTAGTTTAAAAATTAGTCTTAATTTATTTTATCCACTTCATTTCAGTTTATCCTAATTTTGCTTTATATATTAATACCAAACCCAGTACACCTAGATTTGATCCTTTTTGCTCTTTTCACTTTTATATATGAATCTGTGGAGAGGAATACTGAAGATCCTCTTAAAGAAGGTATTGGTTGACGCCTTAAAAGGCACCGAAGCTCTTGTGTTTAGACCCTATACCCACAAAAGGATCTATAAATGTAGATATTCCATCACTTACTTCACTATTTGTTTTTACAGTTACACAATAATACACTATTCTGGGATTTCTTTTCCTTTTTTTCTTATGGTTTTAAACCCCATAATATTTTAAGGGTAAGTTTTTTTATTTACACTTTTTAATGCTGCACTTACATTTTAATGTTTAGTTGGTGGGCTATATCACCGAAAACATTGGGTTTTAGTTTTTTGTATTTTGTTTACGTTAGTGGATTTTTTTTGAGTGTCCGCTGAGTGTTTATAGTTGCTTTTCATAGATTTTTCACTTCTAAGCGCCTTCTATATCACACTTGTTACACAATTTACTGTGTATCTGTAGTTTTTACACTGCCCTTAAGTCCTCAGTCCAGTGTCCGTCCCCCAATTATCTTTAAAAAATAATTAAAAAAGGAGTGTACTGCTATATGATATAATTGTACTTGGCCCTTTGGGAATACAACCTTATCTAAGTGAGCATCTAAGCTTAGAATAATTTGTGTTGTTATTTTCTTGTCAAAATCGGACTAGGTATGCCTACCTACTTCTAATCATTACTAATATGATACAATTACCACCTGATTGTAACATAGACCATTGAATAGCTTTGGCTTAGTAAAATATGTTAATAATTTTTGTGATGTACTTTGTGACATGTGTACCTTGCATTTCTTCAATAAAAATGTGAAATACATTTTAAAAAATAGATTTTAAAATTAAAGAAAATAAAAATAACATTCTAAGGTTATTCAGTAAAGTTTAAATTGTGGGGTTTCAATGTGAATTAAGAGTGTTATTAAGCAAGTGTAAGAAAGTAAAAAGTTACATCAATTTTCACTGAGGAAATTAAGCACCTATGTGACATTAAAAATCATACTGGTGGATCATTCAATCAGGGTTATTCACTAAACACCAAATTGTAGTGAACTGAAATGAGAATTGTCACATTCTCATTTCAGCTTTTTTTAAAACCATGTACATGTGTAATTTTGTACTATGTATGTATTAATCTATCTATCTATCTATCTATATATATATATATATATATATATATATAAATAAATTTAGAATAAAAAAATTATATATATATATATGTATATATACATATATATTTAAATTCTATGTATATATTAATGTAATATGTTTACATAAATAAACAATTGTATTAATTACTATTTGAGGAGCCTGCCTGACAACCCAGGCAGAAAGTCCAGAGAATTTACTTCGCAAGCCCTATATTTCGTAAGCCCTGTAACTTTCCAAGATACCATAAAACCTGTACATAGGGGGTACTGTTATACTCGGGAGACTTTGCCGAATACAAATATTAGTGTTTCAAACAGTAAAACGTATCACGGCGATGATCTTGTAAGTGAAAGTGCCTTTTTTTTTTTCATTTTTCACACACAAGCAGCACTTTCACTGACGATAATTGTTGGGATACGTTTTACTGTTTTGAAACACTAATATTTGTGTTCAGCAATTTTTTTTTCTTTGTCTAAAATGTTGTTACTCTAGTCTACATCATGGTTGTCAAGTTGAAAGTCAACTACAATTACAACAGTGTTTAGTACATTGTTGACTTGTAAACTTCTTGTTGGCATGCTTTTAAAACTTTCTAATTAACAGAAATCTAAAAGAACTATGCCAATTTAGCATGGATGATTCATGGTTCTTTTTTTGTCTTTAAAATGCCCTGCTTTTCCACCCATGCCCAAATATTGTTAAATGTTTTTGGTTACTTACTGGTGCTCCTGCATTTATCCAAATCATTATAGATTTTTTTGAGCCAGGTATTTTCTTATACATATAGTATGCTTCTTCTAAGAACACCAGGAATGCGAATATTGTCATTAATGTTATAAGAGAAAATAACAATGCTCCTGTAGTGTCAAGATCTAGATATAGAAAAAAGGAAAAAAATAATAAATTTATGCATTTATATACAGTCTGGATATAAATTTGATATCTTGCTATATATCTAAATAAGGATTTTCTATGAAGAATGTCACATTAAATGCAAACTATTCTACCATTTGTTACTTTTTCATAATGATAGAATACTGTGGAATACTTTGGCACATCATAAATAAAACTACACACACACACACACACACATATATATATATATATATATATATATATACACACATATATACACACACACACACACACACCCACTCACTACTAAACAGCATTTAAAAAAAAACACCTGTCAAATAATGGGGATTTAATTACAGTATATGATGCAATGCAAAAGCCTACCACAGCGCCAATGAACCCCAATTTTGTCAGGCCCTATCATAGTAACCGAATGTCTGCTTTTATCAGATTAATTCATTTTTTTGAAAAACCATCCTCCTGCAGTGCAAGGTTAAATAGGGCCCTGGAATGAGGCATCAGTGACAGGGTGAGGTGCAAAGGAACAGCTCCAAATACCTGAACATGCATACATTATTGGTGCATTATTGAAATATACTACGTGACAGGTTATGTGTCCTCGATAAAGGTGAGAGTCCACCTTAATGTTTAAAGGTGAGGTGGAGGTGATTGTTTTAGTACACTAAGCCGCGCAATTGGAGTTACCTCTGTTTTGTAGTATATCATGCCTAGCCTAGGGTAGTTTGGAGATTAACTATTAAGAGCTGGGAAGTAAGCAGTGAAGGACATCACTTGGATGTGTGATCATTGTAGGATAAGTGCAATGGTGAGTAAGGGTCTTATCACTGGAGGTGGAAGATACCCTTGTGAATTTATATTGTGCAATTGGAGTCATCCGTTTATTTACAGCATATTGGAGCACAGAGCGAAAGAATCTACTATGATCATAAGTGTTTTATATTGAGCAGGGCCGTCTTTACCGCGGGGCAAACGGGGCAGTTGCCCCGGGCCCAGTTACTCCTGGGGGGCTCGAAGCAGCTGCACTGTGGGCCCCGCTGGCCTCAAGCATTTCTCCCACCGCTGCGCACTAAGGAGGCCCACTGGGTGGCCCATGCACTAAGGGCCACCCGGTTGGCTTCTGTCAGCAGGGGCCCGGTTCTGCGCTCTGGCGCTTTAAGAGCGCGACTGGGCCCTCTTGCTTTTCGGCAGCCGGCTGGGAGGAAGTGACGCCTGTGGCAGTCACTTCCTCCAATAATGAGAGGAGCGCGCGGGAGGGGAAAGAGGCAGAGCGGTGGGGGTCTGGGCCGAGCTAGCCAGACCCCAACTCCCAGCACCTTCAGCCACAAGTGGGAAAGCCACCCTCCAAGGTAGGAAGGGTGGGTTTAATAGTGTAAATGTTGTGTGTGTATCTGTGAATGTGTCAGTATGTCTGTCAGTATATGTGTGCCAGCATGTTTGTTAGTGTATGTGTCACTGTGTGTCCATATGTATGTCAGTGTGTGCATGTCTGTATCAGTATGACTCTTTGTATCAGTATGTTGGTGTGTGTGTTGGTGAATGTGTCAGCATGTCTGTCAGTTTATGTGTCTGTGTAAGTATGTCTATCAGTGTATGTTTGTGTGTCAGTTTGTCTGTCTCTATGTGTCTGTATCTATGTGTGTGTGTATCTATAGGTTGTCATTGTGTGTATCTGTGTGTGTGTCAGTGTGTATATATATATGTGTGTGTATCTGTATGAAGTGTGTGTGTGTATCTGCAAGTGTGTCAGGTGTGTATATGTGTGTCTGTGTAACTGCATGTGTGTCAGTGTTTGTATCTTTGTGTATGTCAGGATGTGTGTCTGTATGTGTGTCAGTGTGTAGCTGTATGTTGTCTTTGTGTGTTTCAGTGTATCTGTACGTTCTCAGTATGTGTGTCAGGTTGTGTATTTGTGTGTCAGGTTGTGTGCATATCTACGTGTGTGTTTGTGTGTGTATTTGTGCATACATCTCAACATTCACACGCTAACACTACACACAAATATACCCCTGCATTCAAGCTTCAGCACAACATACAAATACACGTCTGTGTTAAACACCAACATTATATGTATACACACCCCTGCATTCAAAAACCAACACTACACATAAATGCAAAAACATTGGCCCCTGATGGATTAAATGAGGGTTTCACATTCACCCCTTTTATTGAGTAATCGGATCACCATGACTTTAATCTGTATATATGTGTATATGTATATGTATATTATTAGTTCTCTTCATTATATTCTTTTCTCCAAATACTTTTTATTTGATTTTAACTATTATTTGTCCATTTAGACCTATGGTCTCTCCATTTTTCTCATTTTCGGATACTTAACCCAAAACACGGTGGTCTGTGTTATTATTTTTCTACAACCTTATACTCACGGCTCTCTATAATATTCTTTAGGGTTCATAATAATACATCTGCTGTTCTTTTTAGTAGCAGCACATGTACTTACAACTATAATATAATTTTACCTAGCTGGTATAGCTGGTTTAATATTCCCTCTTTACATAGTGCTAATATGCCCTTGTCTAAGGCTACCTAGTGTTTATTGACACAGAGGCACTCTTCTTTGATGATTTAGCCTCTTGAGTGAGGTATGTCTAGGGTTAACTGCAAGTCCCTATGTGATGTCATACTGGAGAACACGAGAAGGGGCGTGGTTTATTTCGAGCCCGTCTTTGGGCGCGAAAGTTCCCTCACACACCCCTTCTCCCATTGGTGCACCGACGGTATAAAGAAACCGTCGGTGCCATCGGACAGCTGTATAGCCTCGGAAGAAGGCACTGTGTCTAGCGCCGAAACACGTGTCAGGCAGACAGTTAGTCAGGGGACTTAGCCACTCGTGCATCGTTCTATTTTCTCACAACAAGCTGTCAGTTAGATAGATTTGGTAGCTTCTCTGGTTCGTTCATTAGCATTGTTGCCAGCCCACTTGCTAACTTGGGGGTTCAGTCTGGGTATCGAGTGAAGCTGTAAAAGGTGGTGGTTATATGAGCATTTTTGTCAGGGATTTCGTTCCTCCATGATTCTCCCCCTTTCCACCTGAATATTCTACAGTAGCTCCTACTGCACCAGACCAGATCCTCCTGGTTATTTCATAGACTGCAACAGTAACAGTTTAATCACTGTATATTCTTTGTAGCTACATTGTAGCAATTTTCCAGGTTATCCATACTCTATGCTCGCGGTGTTATTTATATATATATATACTGCAATAGTCCTATTAGATCCTGCAAGTATTTATTAAGAGATCGTAAGGCACTGACAATTTGATGGGATTTATTCCCCATCCCTTTCTAATCAGTAGCAGTATATCTGAACGATTTTAGCACCTATATGGGATTTTCCTTATTTTGAAGACCCTATTGTTTTGCTTATTTGGAAGCATCTTCATAAGGTTTATATCCCATGTAAGAAGCTAGATTCTACTTCCCCTGACTTTATCATCATTTTTTACTGTATTTTTGTTTTTTGAGGACTTTATTTTATTATTGAGTTATTAAAAGCTAAGTTTTAATATATACATATCCACAAGGGGGCGACCTACTTCACTCAGACCTTTTGGGTTTGTTTCTCCTTTCCTGTTCCATTAAAGTGAGGGTTATCCCCTATCCTGGCCGCCCCTGGCACACATCAAGCTAATCCCCTTTGGGGTATTTAGCTTTTCTTCCTACACATAAATGCATGCTTACATTCAAACGCCAACACCACATACAAACATATTCCATTCAAAAACCTGTTTACATTGATACACACAAAAACTGCTTAGGGCTAAATAAAAACCTGCAAACATGGGTAAATGGTAGAGCCCCAGCTGTCAAGGCATTGCTGGAGTCGCATGACAGATGGGGATCATCCTTGCAGTAGGGAGGCCCAAAAAAATATTCTTGCACCTCTCTACTTTAGGTAGCCACTGCGTTAAGGGTGATAACGTGTTTGCACGCCTGGGGAGGGGTACAGGGTCCAGGGGGCCCAAGCAAATGCTTTGCCCAGAGTCCAATCAATATTAAAGACGGCACTGATATTGAGAGGTGTGTCATAGATTATGAACTTAGCCTATCCTGGAAGGTGAAGGGAGGGGATCATGCTCTACTTCATTATGTCACAGTACATGTTGGCAATCATGGTTCCATCAATAAACTGTAGCTCCCCATTGCCGGAAGCACCTATGCAGGCCCCGACCATGGCACTCCCACTACTGTAGGCAAGACACACATTTGTCTTCGTACTCCTCACCTGGTTACCGCCACACACACTTGTCACCATCTGAACCAAATAAGTTTATCTTGGTCTCATCAGACCACAGGACATGGTTCTAGTAAGCCATGTCCTTAGTCTGCTTGTCTTCAGCAAACTGTTTGCGGGTTTTCTTGTGCATCATCTTAAGAAGAGGCTTCCTTCTGGGACGTCAGCCATGCAGACCAATTTAATGCAGTGTGCGGCGTATGGTCTGAGCACTGACAGAATGACCAACTACCCCTTCTACTTCTGCAGCAATGCTGGCAGCACACTATGTCTATTTCCCAAAGACAACCTAGATATGACACTGAGCACGTGCACTCAACTTCTTTGGTCGACCATGGCGAGGCCTGTTCTAAGTGAACCTGTCCTGTGAAACCGCTGTATGGTCTTGCCCACCGTGCTGCAGCTCAGTTTCAGGGTCTTGGCAATCTTCTTATAGCCTAGGCCATCTTTATGTAGAGCAACAATTCTTTTTTCAGATCCTCAGAGAGTTCTTTGCCATAAGGTGCCATGTTGAACTTCCAGTGACCAGTACGAGAGAGTGTCCAATTTGGACATTTCCACTTAGGGGTTGTGGTGGAACCCGCCTCACCACTGGGCATCGGAGAGGCCTGACTGCCCGCCTCCTACCTGCTGACTATGGCCCCTGGTAAAGTTGTACCTTTGAATGCAATATTTGGGCATATTGTATTTTATTGTGCGACTACTGGCCCTTTAAGCCCAGTGAATGGACTTTCATTGTACTGTGCTGGCCTTTTAAAAACAGTGTATGGACATACTGAAACTTTTTGGACACTTCCTCTTCCATTGTTCTCCAGCAGGGTGTTGTCCCAGGGACACTACCAGACCAGTGGGAACTGGTTTGGGCAGGAAAAGCTATGCTTGCAAGTGAAAACAAAGGACTTCGACCTAACCGTTAAACCCCTGAACCTATTCAAGTGAATTTTGGATATGTTTGTCCCCGGGTTATACTGGTTAAAATAATATAAGTTTTATGTATGTACGATGTTAACTCGCAAAGTTATAAAAATGTATAAAAAGTGTAACTTTTCAGCTTGGAGATAATTGAGTAGATACAGTAATTGACTCAATTATCTCTTAAGCTGAGGGGAGGAATATGCTGGGTGTGTTTCTATTGTCCCATTGTGCCTGATTGGCTGCTGTACTTGCATTGTATGTGTTGTAATGTGTTTATTGGTTGTTCAGCAAAACCCTTTGGGCAGTACTATGTTTTGTGGATTGTGAATAAAAGAGGCTGTATGTGCCAGTACAGTCAGTTCCTGCTTAACCCTCAAAGTAAAGTGTCGTCTCATTATTGGGGGAGGATTTATTGTATGCTGTTCCAGTTTGACTGCTAGGAGTGTAAACCTATTTGCAGGGTTTTTCCTATTCAGCTGTGTACAGTATTCATATGCTGGAAAGTACTCATATGCTTCTCCGGTTCAGTGATTGTGGTGTCTGCCAGAGTGCTTGCAGTCCTCAGGAAACGCTAGGAGCATCCTTTAACGGAGGTACCCAGACGGGGTGCCCGTCGATCCGTTACAGGGGTGTACTCACTTTTGTTGCCAACGGTTTAGACATTAATGGCTGTGTGTTGAGTGTTTTGAGGGGGCAGCAAATTTACACTGTTATACATGCTGTACACTTACTATTTTACATTGTAGCAGAGTGTCATTTCTTCATTGTTGTCACATGAAAAGATATAATAAAATGTTTACAAAAATGTGAGGGGTGTACTCATTTTTGTGAGATACTGTGTATATTTACAGGATTTTTCTCAGGCTATATAAGTGTATTTATCAAAAGTACATTACTGGGATTACCCATTATTGCAGTTTGCTAGTAGTTGTACAACAATGAAATCTTTTTAGAGACTACTTTTGGGATTTCCTTTTTTTTTTATTGCCCCAGCTGAAAGACTTCTAAAATAAAAATGAATTCCCGATATTTAACAAAAGATCTGACTACATCCGTCTAAATGTATGAAACAGGAAGCATAGAGCAGGATGTGAAAAGTACAATAAAAACAAAAATATTACACAATATATATTACTGGTTATGCATGCACAACCAGTCTTAGGCGCTGTCTTACCTTAACAAATGACTTAACCTTGTGTAGATGCTGCCTTTTCGCTCTGCCCCTCTTTTTCCATGAAGTCCTTGGCTTCAATGAGGAAACCTTGGACTGGGCACCAGTATTAAAGGACACTGCACTGCCCAAATACAAAATAAATAAAAATCACTGTTTAGTAGATATACCCCAAATGAAAACTAACATGCATTTAATTGTGCATTTTTCATTGGGGTATATCTAAAATCAGCTTGCAAAACCTGTAGATCTCTTGTCTGCTGCTTTTGCAAACCCTCCCCTTCTAACCCAGCCCAGACTTTCTGTGGATGTCCAATCACAGATTTTCCAATACAGCTCTGGACTATTGCTGCCTCTTGATGTCAGCTGCACTAACAAAACCAGGAAGTAGCGTTGAAAGCCAAGGGGGTGTAACCAGGTTTATTTATAAAAGTGTCAATTTGCATTTTTTGTAAAATAAAAAAAAGAGGACACACTTGTCACACATGGAGCTTTTCAGCACGCTAAAGTTGCTTAGGGATCTGGAGTGACCCTTTAAGCTTCGAGTGTCAGGCCCTTAAGCTAAAACGGAAAAGAAAGGAAGAGGAAAGATCGCCTACAGAAAAGAAATCCCATATAGGAAAGGACCTAACCCTGAGTAGTTTAAGAGATAGCAAAAAAAATCCCCAATAGAGGATTAACTGGATACTCCCTGATTATACAGACAAACTTTACTTAGTCTTATTAAAAAAAGTGTGTGTGCTTCCTAATAAGAAATAAATATTATATGCATCCACACCAAAAAAAGAGAAAAAGAGTTTATAAATGTTTCCAATTCATTTAGTATACCAAACATGAAATGAGAATGGAATCCTGTTTACAATAGTTCAGTCTTTATTGGAATTCTCCTTGTCGAGGCATTTAAAATAGGGGTGTCTCTACTAAACATTTTATCTGAGCGGGATCGACATGTATTCAATAGACCATGTTCCCCCGTAATCTATCATTAGAGATGTCCCGAATAGTTCGCTGGCGAACATAGCTTTTTCGCGTTCGCCACGGTGGGCGAACATATGCAATGTTCGGTCCGCCCCCTATTCGTCATCATTAAGTAAACTTTGACCCTGTACCTCACAGTCAGCAGACACATTCCAGCCAATCAGCAGCAGACCCACCCTCCCAGACCCTCCCACCTCCTGGACAGCATCCATTTTAGATTCATTCTGAAGCTGCATTCTTAGTGAGAGGAGGGACAGTGTGCTGCTGCTGATTTAATAGGGAAATCGATAGCTAGGCTAGTGTATTCAGTGTCCACTGCAGTCCTGAAGGACTCATCTGATCTCTGCTGTAAGGACAGCACCCCAAAAAGCCCTTTTTAGGGCTAGAGAATCAGTCTGCTTTTTTTTTCTGTGTAATCTAATTGCAGTTGCCTGCCTGCCAGCGTGTGTGTCAGGCTCACAGCGTATACTGTGCCCACTTGTCCAGTGCCACCACTCATATTTGGTGTCACAATAGCTTGCATTTAAAAAAACAAAACTTTTTTGACTGTAATATAATAGCAGTCAGTTTTCTTCACACGTGTGCGTTTCAGGGCCTGCCAGGGCACAGTGTCACACCAGTGCAACTCATATCTGGTGTAACAGTATTGTACATTAAAAAAAAAAAAAATAGAAATTTGACTGTGAAATAAATGCAGTCAGTTTCCTTCACACGTGTGCATTTCAGGGCCTGCCAGGGCACAGTGTCACACCAGTGCAACTCATATCTGGTGTAACAGTAGTGTACATTAAAAATAAATAAATAGAAATTTGACTGTGAAATAAAAGCAGTCAGTTTCCTTCACACGTGTGCATTTCAGGGCCTGCCAGGGCACAGTGTCACACCAGTGCAACTCATATCTGGTGTAACAGTAGTGTACATTAAAAAAAAAAATAGAAATTTGACTGTGAAATAATAGCAGTCAGTTTCCTTCACACGTGTGCGTTTCAGGGCCTGCCAGGGCACAGTGTCACACCAGTGCAACTCATATCTGGTGGCACATTAGATTGCATGCGCAGTGCCCCAAATTTGAAGTAGGAGGACCGACCAAGCATCTTTTTCCATCTCCCGGTTCCTAAAATCGATGCCATATACACGTCCCATGATAGGGGACGTAACAGGGATTAAACTGATAAGAATAGTACTACTTAACACACCACTCCTATCTGGTGGCACATTAGATTACACGCGCAGTGCCCCAAATTTGGAGTAGGAGGACCAACCAAGCATATTTTTCCATCTCCCGGTTCCTAAAATCAATGCCATATACACGTCCCCCGATAGGACGTAACAGGGAATAAACTGATAAGAATAGTACTACTTAACACACCTTATAATAATGCAGAGAGAGGCAATGCAGAAAGAGGAGTCTGAAGAAGAGGAGTCAGAGAATGAAGGTGGCTTTGAGGAGGTGGAATACCAAACACAGCAGGCGTCCCAGGGGGCTTGTTGTCACCTTTCGGGGACCCTTGGTGTTGTACGTGGCTGGGTGGAGGAAGAGACCTTCAATGACATCAGTGAGGACAAGGAACGGGACATGGCTAGCTTGGTATCCAACTTTGTGCAAATGGGGAGCTTGCGGTTGTGCAAATGGACTGTTGTGGTTGTTTGCGGTGCGTTAAATGGGGAGTTTGGTCTGTCACTGTGAAGCGGGCATAACCCTTACACTACCTGATCGATACAACATCATACCTGATGTTTTAAAGCACGTTATTCCAAACAATTTAGGAATGTTAGGTGATTTATGCCCTTTATGGATTAAAACCAGACTCTGCATCAACTATGTAATTTTCCATGGGAGTTTTGCCATGGATCCCCCTCTGGCATGCCACAGTCCAGGTGTTAGTCCCCTTGAAACAACTTTTCCATCACTATTGTGTTGTGGCCAGAAAGAGTCCCTGTGGGTTTTAAAATTCGCCTGCCTAGTGAAGTCTATGGCGGTTCGCCCGGTTCACGAACATTTGTGGAAATTCGCGTTCGCTGTTCGCGAACGGAAAATGTTATGTTCGCGACATCTCTATCTATCATCCATAATTCAAACTCAAGTGGATATAACTAGATTAATCACTATTTCTGACCATAGGATCTCAACTTGATCCGAATAACATCCTATATATGCTCTTGATATGTCCTCTAAATCCCTTGAGGTAGTCACCATCACTGGGAGCAGAAGGACACTTTACAATGCTTTCTAAATGGTTCCTATGTCTCAGTCACCCTGTGCCCATTATAGGTGCAGGGTGTTTATAATGGGTGTGTATACTGTTAAATGTTTTGTCTGCTCTCCTGTACTGCTGAGGATTGCTACCAACTAGAACCCCTCTTGCTCTGGGATAAGACAATAAAGCTAGGCCTGAGAGCTACAAGTGCCTTTGTAAAGGCAATAGCAAGCACTATAAGCAGAGCTCCAGAGTAATAGGAAGAGGGGAAGATACCCCTCAACGGAAAGCTGTAGAGGAATAGGCAGATGGGATGATACCTGCCTGGAAGGAGAGCTGCAGCCTGGTCAAGTGAAAAACCTCTAGAAGGACCACAGTCAAGCTGGGGCAACTGAGGCAGAAGTGCTTCGGGTTTCCCAGTTCCAGCTAGGGAGTGAGCATGGCGGTGGTACTCAGCTGCGGTACAGGATCTCCATCACAATTTCCCTTTAAATAAATGCCTTTTGGGATTAATGAGTTGCATAGAAAGTAACATCCACTTATATGGAACTGGCTACAATATTTTCCAATTTAGCTTAGAGGGTGTAGTTATAGATTCAGTCTATGTGTGTATGGGTCAGTCTGTGTGTGTGTGGGGGGGGAATCTGTGTGGGGGGGTCAGTCTTTTTGTATGGGTCAGTCTGAGTGTGTATGGGTGTGTGGGGGTCAGTCTGTGTGTGTGGGGATCAGTCTGTGTGTGTGTGTGGGGGGGGGGAGGATTCAGCCTGTTTGTGTGGTGGTCAGTTTGTGTGTATGGGTCATTCTGTGTGGGGTGTGTGTGTGTATGGGTCAGTCTGTGTGTGTGTGTGTGTGTGTGTGTGTATGGGTCAGTCTGTGTGTGGAGGGGTCAATCTGTGTGTGTGTGTGCATGGGGCAGTCTGTGTGTATGGGTCAGTCTGTGTATGAGGAGGATTAGTCTGTGTATGTATGAGTCAGTCTGTGTAGGGAAGCAGTCTGTGTGTGTGTATGGGTCAGTCTGTGCGTGGGGGCAGTGTGTTTGTGTGTATGGTCAGTCTGTGTATGTGTATGGGTCAGTCTCTGTAAGTGCTTGAGCTCCAAGAGAGATACCTCTCATCTCATGACCTCCCCTGTACCTGATGGATAGGCAGCCTTCTCAACCACCACGGATCTTATTGTGCCACCCCCTCCCTGCAAGGTAAGATGAGGGAAAATGGAATATTCTTTTTTTATTTTTTTTTAAACAATTATTAAAGTAAAAATTGTAAAGCTCTTCCCTATCCCACTCGCTACACCCCCTGAACACAGTACACCCTTACAGACAATGAACCCCCTGCATACAGTACACTCCTACCAACACAGAGTACACCTTTGCAAACACACACAATGCACCCCTCACACACATCATCTCTTCAACCACATACACACTTCTTCCCCACATACCTTAACCCCCCCCCACACACACATACATACATGTTCCACCCCATTACACACCAAATCTCATATATCTCCCACATATATATATATATATATATATACAGATATATATATATATATATATATATAAATAACTACAGCTCCTTGATAAGCACACAATGCAACTCCAATACATACACACTCACAATGCAGCCCCTAGATGCACTCGCACACACTTTACAGGCCCTCTCAGAGCACACACACACACACCTCTACACACACATATTGTCTCACACACTCACAAATTGCTATTTTAATTTAAATCCACCCAGCCTCTGGGAGAGCTGAGTGGATCTTTCCCTGGCGTCTAGTGTGTCAGTCTTCCTGCAGTTTCTCTCTGCTTCTCTGTGCACTCTCTGTAGTGATGCCGGGGCAAATTCATGTAACTAAACAGCGTGCAAGGGAGCAGAGGGGAACTGCAGGAAGGTTACTGCTCCCTCACACGCCGCCTCCATGCTACCCGCGGCGGCCGGCTTTAATGTTTCCTGCGTGGCTTAGCAAAGGACTGACAAATGCCAGTCGCCAGGGCGAAATGTCTAGTCGCCATTGGCGACCAGGCGTCTGGAATTTGTCGAGCCCTGTGTATGTGTGTATGTATATATATATATATATATATCCAAGGAAAGAGTAGAGCACTCCAGAGGACTTGTTTCAAGCAATTTATTCCGTGAAGAAAATCGACGTTTCGACCCGCAGGTCTTTATCAAGATACAAAACAGAGTACAACCGTGTCCTTATATACCCTAACAAATTAAAGAGTAATCACTTACCCTGAAAAAGCTGTGCGCCCGAAAGCCATGTGTGCTCACTGGACTGTGATTGCCGAACCCGCGGTGGCGATCCCGTCGGTGTGTGATGACGTCACCAATAGTGCGACAGGACGGAAAAAAACGTGGTCATGCGTCTAAGTAACCCAGGGAACCAAGTGTGGGCAAAAAATTTTTACGTGATATATGTGAAGTGCGAGCATTATGAAAGTTAAAGATATATGGGAAAAGAATACTTTTGATAATAAAACCAAGTATTGAGATGGGCGTGTAGTGTATGCATAAACGTAATGATCCTGCAGTTTAGTCAACCCGGTGCAGAGCAGCATAATATGTATGTGTAATGTAATGTGATAAGTAATGTAAAGGATACTGGTCACAAAGGGCAAGTGCAAGAGAAAGAGGGCTAGATATGCAAAGAGTATAGGAGAATGGGGAGAAGCCGAGTGTGTGTAGCAAACGTGATAAAGCAAAAAAAACGAAAACGTGACTATAACAATGTATCCATAAACGAACCTGTGGAGAGTGGTCCTAAAGTGCTATGGTGTTTGATATCCCATCAAACACCACATCACCTGTCTCACCACCCACGTAGTCTATCTAATATCTTGCCCTTGTGGACTATACTACGTGGGAAAAACTGATCTTACACTAAGAGACAGAATGCGGGGCCACCGTTCAGGAATCATGACTGCATTCAGGGACAACAAGACAGACAAACCGGTGGCCAAGCACTTTTTGGAGATGAACCACCGCTTACCCACGCTCAAATTCACAGCTATTGATCACATCCCCCCTCTGTCTAGGGGGGGTGATCGTTCTAGGATCCTGCTCCAACGGGAGGCATACTGGACTAAGACACTGGACACCGTACATCCGAGGGGACTTAACGAATACATTTCCCTTCATGCCTTTTTGGACACTCGCTGAGTCCCCCTTTTTGGAACAATTTCTGAATCTTTTGAATTTTTTGAATATTTTCCCAAAAACTTGTGCATCATTATGTCTATCGGTACTCAGAAGCTTCTATTATGGCCGTCTATAGTATTTTTATACACGCTCTCATTTCTGTTTTTATTTTTATTTATTTTTATTTATTTTCTCTATTTTGTCTATTTTTTCTTTTTTTGGGATATCTATTTTTTGTATTTTTTGTATCTATTTTTTGTATTTTTTGTATTTATTTGTAGTTGTTTTTATTTATTACCTTTCACTATCTATTTATTTTTCACTATTTATTTATTATTTACTATTTTACATTCGTCATTTACGTTTACCTTTCATGTTCATTAGTGTTATTTTTATCCATTCTTTACTTTTTTACTCTCTTATGATACATACTCACTTGTATTTGGATATCTTCTTATGTTTTCATCTTGATCAGGGCTTTTGACCCCTTCTTGATCCATCTGTTCATTCATCTGCCTAACCTCTGCACAATATCGTCTGTTATCATGTTGGGCGTTGGTACACGCTCCTGTTGTAGCGCTGGATCCTGCTTTATACATCTGCATATATTTACCTGTATATACTTAGGTATTGCATGAAATTAATTTTATGGTCACTGTTCGGGTTCTACTTTCTTTTCACTTTTTTCCTATCTTTCTCACTACTATTATCCTCGCTTTACACTCAGTACTTGGCTCCCAGCTCGCAACCACCAGCTGTATAACTCTTTACATGTCACCACACTTCTCTATCAGTGCTTTACACACTCTTATTTACACACATAGCACTTTAGGACCACTCTCCACAGGTTCGTTTATGGATACATTGTTATGGTCACGTTTTCGTTTTTTTTGCTTTATCACGTTTGCTACACACACTCGGCTTCTCCCCATTCTCCTATACTCTTTGCATATCTAGCCCTCTTTCTCTTGCACTTGCCCTTTGTGACCAGTATCCTTTACATTACTTATCCTATGTGCATTACACATACATATTATGCTGCTCTGCACCGGGTTGACTAAACTGCAGGATCATTACGTTTATGCATACACTACACGCCCATCTCAATACTTGGTTTTATTATCAAAAGTATTCTTTTCCCATATATCTTTAACTTTCATAATGCTCGCACTTCACATATATCACGTAAAAATTTTTTGCCCACACTTGGTTCCCTGGGTTACTTAGACGCATGACCACGTTTTTTTCCGTCCTGTCGCACTATTGGTGACGTCATCACACACCGACGGGATCGCCACCGCGGGTT
Source organism: Pelobates fuscus (assembly GCF_036172605.1). NCBI lineage: Eukaryota > Metazoa > Chordata > Amphibia > Anura > Pelobatidae > Pelobates > Pelobates fuscus. The sequence continues at coordinate 121,390,282 of NC_086317.1, forward strand.
CGGCAATCACAGTCCAGTGAGCACACATGGCTTTCGGGCGCACAGCTTTTTCAGGGTAAGTGATTACTCTTTAATTTGTTAGGGTATATAAGGACACGGTTGTACTCTGTTTTGTATCTTGATAAAGACCTGCGGGTCGAAACGTCGATTTTCTTCACGGAATAAATTGCTTGAAACAAGTCCTCTGGAGTGCTCTACTCTTTTCTTGGATATACATTTACGCTGTGCAGCACCGAGGCTTTTTTTCCCTGTTGTTCTATTTAAAGGTAGAGTGCCAGACTCTGAACATTTTGTATATATATATATACACACAATTTATAACTGCCCCCCTACTTTTGTCCCTTGCCCCTTATGTGCCCTGAAAGTCCTGTTTATGTTATTATCACCCTAACAATAAACAGGGGAATATGTGGAGAGCAAAAAAGTAAATAACCAAAGGACCAAACACTTCCTAATACCTTGGAGCAAAATACTCCTACATACCATTTGTAGTAGAGACCTCTTTAAATAACCTCAATGCATATTCCTAGCTCCAGACATGCCATATGTGCACGTTTTGGTGTGAAATACTTCATCTGGGGCTATCTCCTGAAATAACGGCCGACTTCCTACAACAACTATAGAGATCTGGAGCATCAGGGGTTTCAGCCCCCAAACCTACCAACGCCTAGGGTCTATAGCCAGCCTGAAGTGAGAGTTCCAGGATGGCTTATGTTCATAAAATGAGTTTGTTATCAGCATGCATAGCATGCTGGTGACATACAACCAATGGCAGCACGCCACCCACCTTCTTGTTGCCTTGGTCCTCCCCTTAGTCTGGTCTTCGAGACATCCCTCCCCAGTGATGGGAGTGACCAGTCACCAGATGGGGATCTAGCTTTAGGTGAAATGTGTCCTCAGCATGGGACTACAAATATGTTTTTCTTTCTTTCTTTCTTTTTTTTTTTTTTTACAGGCAGGAGGCCATGCCAGAAAGGCTTGCTACAACCAAAAACAGAGTTTTAATTAAACCTTTATCTTTAATCACAGTAATTGCATCAATGCTGCTCGGAGCCTCGAACCACATGACAAGGGTTACGCCGAAATACCCCTTTACACTTACTGAGCACAACCAGTGTCTTGTTATCTGCAAGCTGCAGGGTGTGATTATTATCAACTTAGCTTGCTGGACCGCTCATATAAGAATACTTATAGTCATTAGAGACAATACAGTTTGGACATGCACCAAGAGGTCCCAAAACATCAAGTTACTGTCAGAAGGGTCAGAAGATTCAGTAGATGTAACTCCAGCCACAAGGTTCTGTCTCTTTTTTTTCATATTAACCAGTATTTCAGTGGAAAGATATCATCATTGATAGCAAGATTTGTATCACAGCAGGTTCCAAGCAAAGCAATCAGTAATTGCTTTTATTACATATACTATCTGATTTGGAGTCTAATCAGTACAGAAGATCAGTGACCCATCTCTCTTTAACCCTTTGAAGGGTGAACAACCTCTGTGGCACTCAAGGAGATCAAATCGGTTTACTATTCTTGGTAAGGGAAGGTTTACAAATATATTACACGTGTTACATGTGCAACTAGCAGCATAACATTTTCTTTAATCATCATTCATATTACTGCAGTGTTGCTGGTGTGCTACGGTCTCCTGTGTCATTATGACACAAAACATCAAAACAGAAATACCAATACTTGCATAACATAATACAATCAACTGTTAGACAACAGCGACTAAGAACAGGGAATGACACGCTCAAAAAAGCAGATGCAGCTGAAGTATATGCAAGCAATTCTTTTGTATGATCTTAACATTTTGACATTATGTTATATCATGACTGTTGCTTTGTTACTAGAATAAAATGAAAGAGGTCCAGGCACTCCTTGGTTCAAGACAGGCACTTTATTGGAACCACAGCCACATTTCGACCCAAGGGTCTTTGTCAAGCTTGACAAAGACCCTTGGGTCGAAATGTTGATGTGGTTCCAATAAAGTGCCTGTCTTGAACCAAGGAGTGCCTGGACCTCTTTCATTTTATTCTACTAAACTATGAATCTGGTGTTTGGTTCTGGTACAGTAAGCACCCTGGCTCAGATTGATGGGAGTGAGTGCAGTTCCACACACAATATAAAATGTTGCTTTGTTACTGACATTAATAAAAAAAACAAACGGATGCACATTTTATTAGAGTGTGCATCCACATATATTTAATAAAGGAGAAATTTTTTGAAATATTAACTATTGTGACCCATTTAAATCCACCAATAAGATAAAAACCAGCTAAACTATTTAATATTTTATCCACAAAACACTTGTAATATAAATAGAAAGAAAGTGTCAGAATGTAAAGATGGCTCTGGCGCAATCATTTTTTTGGGCCCTCCTCTATCGCAACAGTAGTCAAAAGATATATCCTGAGCTATTGTATAACTCCCATTATGCTTAGCCACCTGGGGGTCTACAATTTGCCCTTCCTTGCAGGGCTGTATTTGTAAGCAGTGTATTTGTGCCTAAATGTAAGCATATTTTAGTATGGAGTATGTGTGCGTGAATGTATGGACGTATTTTTGTGTAGTGTTGGTGCTTGAATACAGTTGTGTATTTGATCGTACTGTTGCCATTTGAATGTAGTGGTGTATTCTTGTGTAGTGTTAGCGTTGGACTTCAGTGGTGTGTTTGTGTGTAGTGTTAGTGTTTGAATATCAGGGTGTATTTGTAAGTAGCACTGGCATTTGAATGATAGGATATATGCACATATACACATATACACATACACACATACTGACACACACAAATACTATCACACAGGTACTGACTCACAAACACACACAGATACACACTTACACACAAAGGCACGCAAATCATAATTTCACCCTTCTTGGGGCATGAGGGTTGCTTCCCTGGGGTCCTGTGGGATCTGGATTCAGTAGGTGCTCGATGGGAGTCTGTGGTTGCAGTATAGAGATGGCTCTAGATGACATCAGATATTTTTCACACCTCTTTTATAATTCCAGAAGTAGGAATCATGGATGAGAAGTGTGACTGTCAGTTACTCACACAATCTGGCAGCATGAGTGCCTCTGATTCTCCTCCTAGACCCCATTGCCTCCAGTTCACCCCTCCCCACCCTTTCAGTAATTAATACCTAGATCTGCAGTGTGCTGGCTCTAGATAGTCACCACTCTCTTAACCTCACATCTCAGCTGTGGTGACAGCCAGTCAGCTGATGGATCCCACAGAGCACCACACACAGAAGGCATAATCTCCAGCTTCCTCTTTGTCCTCCCTCTCTGCCACCTGTTTCATAAGTCTTATCTTGAAGAGCCCTGTGTGGGCTTTGGCCTGTCTGAGGCTGCACATTATTCTTCCTGTGTGCCCCTGCTTCCCTCTCTTGGTGTAGCAGAAACTACTAATGGTGCCAGCAAGGTGGGACCACGACAACAGAACAATTGCTATGAAGGATGAGGGCCCAGCATAGTTAAGTCAGACTGTTATGTATAAGCAAGCTAAGAGGCACAAAGAACACAAACTAGAACTGATCAAACTTGGGGAAATTAACCACAGGCTATGCGGTCAGATCATGCATTAAATCAGTGGTGAGTAAAGTAAGTCCCCACAGAAGTTTGCTTCATTTAGCCGATGCCCATCCTGGAGGCCCGATATGTGAGCCTGGAGTGAAGCTGCAGCCTCATCTGGATGCTGGAACTCTTTTGGCACTGAAAGTCATCTCCAAGTTCACAGCACCTTCGTCACTGGGATTTGGAGAGGCCTGCTTGCCAGCCTCTTGCCCTGTGACTATGGCCCCTGAGATGTATTGCCTTTTAAAAGCTTTATTTGGGCATATTGGATGTTTTTCTGCCCCTTTAAATCCATGGGAAAATGTGCCTCTTCCCCTCCTCCTTTTTCCGGTCCTATTGTTTCTCCAGCAGGGCGTTGTCCCAAGGACACTTCCAGACCAGATTAAACTGGCTGCTTTGTCCCTCTTCAATCTCCCATCAGCCCTTGCTATTTTCTGACCCCACCCTTATTTGTACTATAGCGCAGTGTTCCCCAACCCCCGGGCCGCGGACCGGTACCGGTCCGTGGATCAAACGGTACCGGGCCGCCCAGGGGTGTGGGGTGTGCGAGCCTGCCGGCTAATGCAGGGCTGGCATTGCCCAAGTGCCAGCCCTGCAATGTGCCTGCGGACCGGAGGGGAGATCAGAGATCTCCCTCCCCGGTCTGCAGGCACATTGCTGGCAGCCGGCAGGGGAGTGAGAGAGGACCCGGAAGCTCTTACCTGCAGCTCCTCCGGGTCCTCCTCTCGCGAGATTTGGAGCGTTGCCGCGGTAACCACGGCAACGCTCCAAATCTCGCGAGAGTGAACTCTAGCCCTGTAACTGGGCTAGAGTTCACCTCACCACCACCGGACCACCAGGGAATCCCCACCGGACCACCAGGGACTAAGAAATGTCCCCCCTCCTCCCAGTAAAGGTAAGAAGGGAGGGGGGACATGAATATATTAATTTTAATTAAATAAATTTTAAAAAAGCCTCCTTACGCCCCATACACACACTGCCCACACACACACACTACACACACTGCCCCACAAACACTGCCCCATACACACTACAAACACTGCCCCATGCACACACTACACACATTGCCCCACAAACACTGCCCCCATGCACACACTACACACACTGCCCCATACACACACTACACACATTGCCCCACAAACACTGCCCCATACACACTACACACATTGCCCCACAAACACTGCCCCATACACACTACACACATTGCCCCACAAACACTGCCCCCATGCACACACTACACACACTGCCCCACAAACACTGCCCCATACACACACTACACACATTGCCCCATACACACACTACATACACTGCCCCACAAACACTGTCCCCATACACACACTGCCCCACAAACACTGCCCCATACACACACTACACACATTGCCCCATACACACACTACAAACACTGCCCCATACACAGACTGCACACACTGCCCCACAAACACTGCCCCATAAACACACTACACACACTGCCCCATACACACACTGCCCCATACACACACTGCCCCATACACACACTACACACACTGCCCCATACACACACTACACACACTGCCCCACAAACACTGCCCCATAAACACACTACACACACTGCCCCATACACACACTGCCCCATACACACACTGCCCCATACACACACTACACACACTGCCCCATACACACACTACACACACTGCCCCACAAACACTGCCCCCATACACACACTGCCCCACAAACATTTCCCCCATACACACACTACACACACTGCCCCACAAACACTGCCCCATAAACACACTACACACATTGCCCCATACACACACTGCCCCATACACACACTGCCCCATACACACACTACACACACTGCCCCATACACACACTACACACACTGCCCCACAAACACTGCCCCCATACACACACTGCACACACTGCCCCACAAACATTTCCCCCATACACACACTACACACACTGCCCCACAAACACTGCCCCCCACACACACACTGCAACTCTCACACACACTGCCACCCTCACATACACACTGCACCGCTCACACACACATACACACAATTTTGAGTCTATGTCTTTATGTGACTGTGTTTGTGATTTTCTGACTATGTATGTGTCTGCGTGTTTTTTTTAATATATGTGACTTTGGTTTTTTTTTTTCTTATTAAATCAAAACAAGCGGGCCACGGAAAAATTATCAAATGTTTACCGGTCCGCGGCGATAAAAAGGTTGGGGAGCACTGCTATAGCGCACTTTTAACATTGGACATATTGAGCGCTCAGATCCAAGCTACCTGGGGATATGTTGGACATATAGGTTAAACATTGTATTATAAGAGTTATGTATTTTGATGTGTTTTTTGTAACAGATTCTGACAGAGATATTTCCTGTACCTGGAGATAATTACGTTACCACAGCCACTTAAGCCAATTATCTCCAGGATAGAGTTGAAGATAGACCGGCCGCACAGCCTAAATCTGTGGAACTGTTTTGGGCATGAAAGCCATGCTTGCGGTCGGTTAAATGTGACTTCCATAAAACTTTTAAACCCCTGCTCTGATCTGGGTGATTTTTGGATATGTTGTTCACCCAGATCAAGGCTATCCAGGGATGTATAATTTGTGGGGATATGTTGTTGTTTTGGGGTGTTTCTGGAATTTGGGTAAAACTAGATATTTTCTGCATGTGGTAATTGAGTTAGTCCATTGTGTTTGGAAATTGTATCACAGGCAGAGGGGAGGGTTTGTGTACATTAGCTGGGAGTGTCTAACTGTTCAATACTGTGTTGATTGGCTGTTGTGACTTTGTGTCCTGTGCTCCACAAGGTCCACGTGGGTGGTAACCTTGTGGGGAAAACTGTATAAAAGAAATGCCTTTGTGCTCATTAAACAGACCTGTTCTACCCTTCATGAAGTCTTGGCTCATGTTTGGGGTATTGGAGAACTACCTACACTCTGGGGATTGCTATAATCACTATACTCTCCAGATTAAGCTCTTGTAAGAGCTTGTTCCTGTTCCTGCTCTCTGGATTCTAAGAGAGGTCTGCCTTCTTGAAGCTGGATCCTAGTCTTGGGTCCAGAGTGGGAGGAAGACGGCGAGACCCCAACCAAGCTGCGGCGGTTTATGGAGTCTGTGGTGGTTATGGTATCTAGTGGAGTGCTTGGAGCCCTAGGGAAGCACTAGGCGCATCCGTCAAACGGAGGTTCCCAGTCGGGGTGCCAGGCGATCCGTTACAGTTACCCTGAGAGGTGTCAGCGCATCGCGGTTCACTTCCCCTCGGACTCATTGGCCATGTTGGTTATGAGGATTCCCGGGTGGTCGCCTTCACGAATATGGAGGATGTCTTCTTTTTCTCTCCAAAATCTGAATGGGCCACGTGGTGAAGACTGAGGCTGCAGCCGTGATCCCCATCGTCCTGCCTCCGCCTCCTGCCTCACCTTTCCCAGAATGCAGCACACAGACTATCAATGTATTCAAGGAAGCTGCTAAGGGGCTGCGCCTGTTTTGTGTGGCCTCCAGTAACCAGCACTGTGCAGTCAGCTGCCATTTTAGGTAAGTAGAGTTGAATGCTCTTATGCCCCAACACAGAGGCCTTGTTGCTTTTAGCCTGTCAAGGACAGTGCAGAAGTGGACCAGGATGACCCCGACCGGCCCAGAGGGGGAAGAACAGAGCTCGGGACTTCAAGGCTGCATGTGAGCGGAGAATCGGCCATTTCCCCCACCTCGTTTCAGCTAGCAGGCTGCAGGCAAGTATGCAGCACCACACCCCAGGTATTCCTTAAAGGAACTTAATTGGGGTCAGAGCCAAAGTGTGTTCCTGTTCAAGTAGATGATGAGTATTACAAAAATTGGCCCCATTAATCCCGTTAGATCGCTATTATTGTGACTTTCTGTCGAGGAGCTCAGCTATGCTGCTTCCTGCTCCCTCTGCCTACAAGCCCCCCCCCCCCCCCCCCCCCCCACCCACCCCACCCGCTTTTAACAACTGTATACTTGTAAACTAGTCTCACACTAAGATCAATGACATTCAGGTTAGCAGGTATTTTGTCAATTTCCTATTTCCTGCTCAAAATTTTCTTCTGGCAGTACAGAATAAGCTAATGCTAATCACAAAGTAGAATACAAGACCCAGGCTGCAAATCTCAAACACACTGTATTACTGCTGGTCTGTCTCCCTGGATAGCTAATGTCAAAGTGTCTTAAAAATCCAACTTGAAAGTATAGTTGTTTTGTTGCTCCTCCTTTTGTCCACTCTATTGGTCAATTCACTTGATCTGTGAATAAAATCAAAATTTAGTGGCTGTCGTCATAACCATCAATCCTCTTCTTTTTTTTTTCTACCTTTTGATTGGACAAAAGTCCACCCTCTTCCCCATCATTGGAAAGTAAGCTGCTTATTTGCCACCCCACACACACAAAAATCACTGAGAACTGCCATTTCTCATCCTTACCCAAAAGATTGCACCAACCAGTTATATACCTGTTGCCTTCAAGATAGCACAGAATTCCTGATAATGAGGTAATGAGTTCAGAAAGACTTCCCACCTAAAAGTGACTAAACATGATTATAACATTGTTAATGAAATTTCCAGAAATTCCATGTGATCTCCTGTATGTATTAAACTGTATTGGTTCTACCACTAATGACTATGTCCTAGTATAACAATAGGATTGAATCAGATTTTTTTTGTATATTCTTTTCTTGGAGTCACATCTGTGGAAACTATTGGTTCCCAATGGAAGATGATGAGGTATGATCGTATTTCCTCATTAAGAGCCTTTGACCAACACAGATAAAATTACCACATTTCTCTAGAAGAAAGGGAAGCGGGTAATAAATACTCTTGAGAGAAGAATTTATTTTAATGAAGCTGAGTAGTATCTATTTTTTTTATTACTACCCTCCCTGGAAAAGTACATTTTGTCTCTAATTAAAAGGTACAAACATCTTACACAATTTTAATGGGATTTTACAGTTTTCTTCCTGTCCAACTTGAGTTTACACCATGTAGAGCAATCAGCGGGGTATTTTATCAGAATGTGATTTTAATGGCCAAGGTACATTCTGAAAATACACTAGCAAGCAGATAGGTAAGCAATAATGTATGAGTCATATTATATTATATAGGGCTATCAACTGCGTATAATATACTAATGTACAGATAATGTACTGTCTGAAAAAAGTTAAAAGCAGGCTTACTCAATAATAAGGAAATTCTTTGCAAACAGACCATTATTATGCTTGCAGGTGTATAGTGGCTCATGAATACATACCTACTATTTAACAACAGATTTCTATGCTAAAACAAGCAATTTCTATGCTGAAATTCACTGTTCAAGAACATATCGTATTTTACCAACACAAGACCAAATGCTAAGAAAATAATCATATCCTCCGGAACGTTTTTATAATTAGCTAACAGAAACGTACTTACTATATGAGGTTGTTTTCTTTTTTCTTTTTTTCCATGTAAATAATTGTACTTTTTGCTGCTGTTTCTATACAGATCACAGACTATCTTCTAAAAATTCAGTTTGTTTGCTGATATAAACCACAGGTTTACAGCAGGGCCTATGCAAGGATTTTGGCTACACATGAGTAGATACATTTCTCACACCCTTAACCCATTAATTGTGAGGCTCTCATGCACATATCATGAGCATGGTGCCCAGCAATTAGGATGTCTGTGAAAGCTACGCAATGGTGACTCTCACACCGAATGGTGACTCTCACACTGATTTTACTTTTAATGCTACTGTAAGAGCAGAATATGAGTGCACCCCCAAAACATTCTCACACACATTATCATAAATATTCATACTCACACCCACACATTCTGATACACATAAGTTTTCACACACATACTCATTCTCAAACAGACTCATTCTCAATCACACAGACAAACATATAGTCACACAAATAATCACACACCAACACATATATTTTTATACATCATGAAATACATATAATTACACACACAAAATGATTTGGACATTGCTGGCTCACAGCAAGGCTGGACTGGCCCCCGGGATACCGGGAAATTTCCCGGTGGGCCGCAGCACTTGGAGCCGGGGAGAGACTGGAAAGCCCTATTACCTATAGTTTTCCCTCAGACTGTGAGAGTTTGAGGGAATTATGGAGGGATAAGCTTGGTGCGGGTGCGGCCGCATTAAGGATGGGGTGGCCAGAGGGAGCACTGCAGGGAGGGAGCTTTCTGGCACTCAAGTTCTGCCCCCAGCCACAAGCTGGTGACCTCAGGCCAGCAAGAGGCCAGGGAATGGAATCCTCACCTCCCAGGGCTTCCACAGCAGCAGCCCGCAGTGCCAGGTAGACTTCAAATGCACTGCAGCTAGTGAGTGAGAGTTATCTTTTGTGTGTGTGTGTGTGTGAGCCTGCTGTTGGGAGCATGTGTGTTTTAGTGAGGTTGTCTGCAGTAAGCAAGTTATGTGTGTGTCAGTGAGCATGTCAGTAGTAAGCATGTATGTGTGTCAGTGAGCATGTCTGTAGTGAGTATGTATATGTGTCAGTGAGCATGTCTGTAGTAAGCATGTATGTGTGTCAGTGAGCACATCTGTAGTGTGCATATATGTGTGTATCAGTGAGCATGTCTATATTGAGCATGTATGTGTGTCAGTGAGCACATCTATAGTAAGCATGTAAGTATGTCAGTGAGCACGTCTGTAGTGAGCATGTAAGTGTGTGTCAGTGAGCACATCTGTAGTAAGCATGTATGTTTGTCCGTGAGCATGTCTGTAGTGAGCATGTATGTGTGTGTCAGTGAGCACGTCTGTAGTAAGCATGTGTGTGTGTCAGTGAGCATGTATGTGTGTGTCAGTGAGCCCTTCTGTAGTAAGCATGTACGTGTATGTCAGTGAGGATATCTGTAGTGAGCATGTATATGTGTCAGTGAGCATGTCTGTAGTAAGTAAAAATGTGTGTCAGTGAGCACGTCTGTAGTGTGCATGTATGTGTGTATCAGTAAGCACGTCTGTAGTAAGCATGTATGTGAGTCAGTGAGCATGTATGTAGTAAGCATGTATGTGTGTCAGTAAGCATGTCTATAGTGAGCATTTATGTGTGTCAGTTAGCACATCTATAGTAAGCATGTATGTGTGTCAGTGAGCACGTCAGTAGTGAGCATGTATGTGTGTGTCAGTGAGCACATCTGTAGTAAGCATGTATGTGTGTCAGTGAGCACGTCAGTAGTGAGCATGTATGTGTGTGTCAGTGAGCACATCTGTAGTAAGCATGTATGTGTGCCAGTGAGCATGTCTGTAGTGAGCATGTATGTGTGTCAGTGAGCATGTCTGCAGTGAGCATGTATGTGTGTGTCAGTGAGCCCGTATGTAGTAAGCATGTATGTGTGTGTCAGTGAGCATGTCTATAGTGAGCATGTATGTGTGTCAGTTAGCACATCTATAGTAAGCATGTATGTGTGTCAGTGAACACGTCAGTAGTGAGCATGTATGTGTGTGTGTCAGTGAGCACATCTGTAGTAAGCATGTATGTGTGTCAGTGAGCATGTCTATAGTGAGCATGTATGTGTGTCAGTTAGCACATCTATAGTAAGCATGCATGTGTGTCAGTGAACACGTCAGTAGTGAGCATGTATGTGTGTGTCAGTAAGCACATCTGTAGTAAGCATGTATGTGTGTGTCAGTGAGCATGTCTATAGTGAGCATGTATGTGTGTCAGTTAGCACATCTATAGTAAGCATGTATGTGTGTCAGTGAACACGTCAGTAGTGAGCATGTATGTGTGTGTCAGTAAGCACATCTGTAGTGAGCATGTATGTGTGTCAGTGAGCATGTCTGTAGTGAGCATGTATGTGTGTCAGTGAGCATGTCTGTAGTGAGCATGTATGTGTGTGTCAGTGAGCCCGTCTGTAGTAAGCATGTATGTGTGTGTCAGTGAACACGTCTGTAGTAAGCATGTATGTGTGTGTCAGTGAGCATGTCTGTAGTAAGCATGTATGTGTATGTCAGTGAGCATGTCTGTAGTAAGCATGTATGTGTATGTCAGTGAGCACGTCTATAGTGAGCATGTATGTGTGTCAGTTAGCACATCTATAGTAAGCATGTATGTGTGTCAGTGAGCACGTCAGTAGTGAGCATGTATGTGTGTGTCAGTGAGCACATCTGTAGTAAGCATGTATGTGTGTCAGTGAGCATGTCTATAGTGAGCATGTATGTGTGGCAGTGAGCACATCTATAGTAAGCATGTATGTGTGTCAGTGAGCACGTCAGTAGTGAGCATGTATGTGTGTCAGTGAGCACATCTGTAGTAAACATGTATGTGTGTCAGTGAGCATGTCTGTAGTAAGCATGTATGTGTGTCAGTGAGCATGTCTGCAGTGAGCATGTATGTGTGTGTCAGTGAGCCCGTCTGTAGTAAGCATGTCTGTGTGTGTCAGTGAGCATGTCTGTAGGGAGCATGTATGTGTGTGTCAGTGAGCACATCTGTAGTAAGCATGTATGTGTGTGTCAGTGAGCATGTCTGTAGTAAGCATGTATGTGTGTGTCAGTGAGCATGTCTGTAGTAAGCATGTTTATGTCAGTGAGCTTGTAATGAGCGTGTGTGTCAGTGAGGTTGTCTGTAGTGAGCGTGTGTGTCAGTGAGTTTGTCTGTAGTAAGCATCTTTGTGTATACCAGTGAGTTTGTCTGTAGTAAGCTTGTGTGTTTGTCAGAGTTTGCCTGTACTAAGTTTGTGTGTACCTGTAAGCTTGTCTGTGTTTGTCAATGAACTTGTGTGTGTCAGTGAGATTGCCTGTCTGTGTGTGTCAATGAGATTGTCTGTGCCTGCATGTGAGTATGCGTATTTTTACTAATATTTATAATTTAAAAAGGAACATACCAATAATAAAAGTATATATTTATATATCCCTTAGTGAGGATGTTAAATATCCCTTTATAACATTTCAAATATGGCTATGTATTGCTACCCCAGATTGAGTAATCCTGATTCATAAACATAGATTATATATATATATTACAGAATCCAGCGCACTCGCTTATTAACTAAACAGTGATTTCAAATCTTTAGACATTGTAATAGTTTTATTTAAAAACACCTCACCTAGGCAAAAAATGATGGGGGTTTAGTTACATTATATGATCCTACATTGCATAAGCCTGCCAACTACGTCAAAGTACCCCATATTCGGCAGGTCCTATCCTAGTAGCAGCCTAATGCTTGCTCTTATGAGATTAATTCACTTACTTGGGAAATACTTCCTTACTGGGACTCTCTGCAAGTCAAAGCTATATAGGGTCCTGGAATGAGGCACCTGTAACAGGGAGGAGGATTCTGTATTTTGTATATTTTGGCCCCAGCAGCACCCTACAATGTATGCATGTTCAGGTGAGTGCAGCCATCTTGGTTTCATATATATATATATATATATATATATATATATATATATATACACATATACTCTATGGAATAAAATGTATGCCAGCCCTATAAGTCATTCTGCCATGGTAGTGTTTGTGTATGTATATATATATATATATATATATATATATATACACACACACACACTACAGTGGCACAGTGATTTATGGGACTGGCATATACTGATTTCCAGGACTTTGCATTCCTGGGCTTTGCATTCCCAGTCCGGCCCTGGCTCCCAGCATCACTTCATGGTGTGCGAAGGAGCTGTCCAAGCAGTGCTCAGTTATGACAATTATTACTATTATTAGCATGTATACAGCACCAGCATATTCTGCAATACTTTACAATTATAGAAAGGGGATATTTAGAGTTGAAGAATATCCTGCACACCACCCTTGGACCTGGTACATTTGGGCAGTGTAGCTTACTTTGACATAGTGAAAGGTCCCCAAGGCACAGGGCGGTTTTTGAGCCCCCCTCCATCCCTCCTGGGCCACCCAAAAGCAGCCGCATGCATCCTATGTATCAGTTTCTTTCTCTAATACTCTATTACTGTTCCCCTACACAAAATCCACTCATCCAACACTTTGCAGAATAGTTTAGGGCTTATTTCCAACCTAAATGGTAAATAGCCACCACAACCTGTTTATTATAACAGTAGTGGCCTCTAATTACTGACTGAATTCTAAAATTGCATCAACATTATCAGTTGACTGCCAAAAATGTCTACTCGCAAAGATACCAACCACTTGCATTCCTTTCGCTGGTAAAGTACAGAAACACATGGTGTGTACGTTGTCCCCATAACAACCACAACCTGTCTTAGCAGCAGACTATGACAATGTATACAATGCATAAAACTGTGATTTTGTGCTATGCCAAGGACACATTTATGTAACTTTTGAGGTTAATTTCTTGTGTGTGAATTGTTCATTTATATGACACCTATACTTACCTTATATAAAGAATAACTATATTTTTATATCATGGTTTTCATACTGGCATACTTTTTTTTTTTTACATATGGTCTAATATGCGTTGATATGTGTTATACGGTTTTACCATAATTCCATATAGCTATAACATGTATTTTTTTTCTATAGGATATATTTTCAGTTACGCGTTGTTGAGTTCTTTCTACCAGGCAAGAGGCTTGTGTTTGAGGGTTAGCGGTAGCTGTTAAACAGTAGCGCCTGTGTTGAAAACTAGTCATTAAGTATCAGGTAACTGCTAGTACAGTGAGCATGTCTATAGTGAGCATGTATGTGTGTCAGTTAGCACATCTATAGTAAGCATGTATGTGTGTCAGTGAGCACGTCAGTAGTGAGCATGTATGTGTGTGTCAGTGAGCACATCTGTAGTAAGCATGTATATGTTTCAGTGAGCATGTCTATAGTGAGCATGTATGTGTGTCAGTGAGCACATCTATAGTAAGCATGTATGTGCAGGCCCGGACTGGCCATCGGGCAAACCGGGCAAATTCCCGGTGGGCCGCGATGGCCACGGGCCGAGGCCGGCCGGGGAGATCCATGCAGAGCCGGCGCTATCCGAGCGCCGGCCCCGCTGTGTTCCATGAAGGGCCAGTGGGGAGATCAAAGATCTCCCTCACCGGCCCACATGCAATCAAACGGGGCCGCCGGCGGGGAGAGACGGAGGCAGACAGCCAGTCAGCAGAGGAGGACCCGGCGGAGCTCTAACTTGCAGCTCCGCCAGGTTTCTCTCGCGAGATCCGGACCGTTGCCATGGCAACGGTCCCGGTCTCGCGAGAGTGAACTCTAGCCTCACAGGCTAGAGTTCACTTACCATGAGGACCACCAGGGATTGATGGCAGCAGCACAACCTCCCCTTCCAGGCTACAGGTAAGAAGGGAGGGGGGGTTTCTAAAGTCTGTGATTCTGTAAGTTGTGTGTGTCACTACTTATTTTTTAAATACATATGTAATGTGTGTTTTACAACATACTGTATATATGTGTAATGTGTGTAGGTAATAGCATCTGTGTATATAATGTGTGCATTTATGACTAGGGTTGTATATGCTCGTATTTTTACATATTATTTAATTGGTGACTTGACATGTGACTTTGTGTGTGGGGTAAACGAGTGGGTAACCGGGTATTTCTTTAGGTGATTACATTTATGTGTGCAGTGCATTAATGGGATATTATGTGACTGCATGGATGGGTAAACAAACATGCTATGTAACTAGATGGGTGACTGAACAGGTGGCTTGGTGTATGTGTGTATGTCTGGTAGGAGAAGTTGACTTAATAAGGTAGCATGTGTATGGCTAGCATATGGGTAGGAGAGGATAAGATGGGTTGGTAGTCTCTATTTTGGTAAAATGGTATTGTGGTGAGGGAGTAATATGAGCAATTATGTCACAGCACCCTAACACACAGCACCCTAACACACACACACACAGCACACTAACACACACACACATCACCCTCACTCACCAGAGGCGGCTCTAGACTTTATGAGGCCTTAGGCGAAACACAAACATGAGGTCCCACTAACAAAAAAGTGTCACATATACACATTGATGCACTGTCTACCTGTGTATGTGCCTGAGAGTGTGTCTGACAGAGAGTATCCTTGTGTGTGCGAATGTATGTCTCTGTGAGCATGTTTGCGTTTTTGTCTGAGACCCTATGTGTATGGGGTGATGGTGAGAGGGAGCGGGGGGTGTGATGGTGAGAGGGAGCGGGGGGTGTGATGGTGAGAGGGAGCGGGGGGTGATGGTGAAAGGGAGCAGGGGGGTGATGGTAATGTGAGAGGGAGCGGGGGGTGATGGTAATGTGAGAGGGAGCGGGGGGTGATGGTGATGTGAGAGGGAGCGGGGGGTGATGGTAATGTGAGAGGGAGCGGGGGGTGATGGTAATGTGAGAGGGAGCGGGGGTGATGGTAATGTGAGAGGGAGCGGGGGGTGATGGTAATGTGAGAGGGAGCGGGGGGTGATGGTAATGTGAGAGGGAGCGGGGGGTGATGGTAATGTGAGAGGGAGCGGGGGGTGATGGTAATGTGAGAGGGAGCGGGGCGTGATGGTAATGTGAGAGGGAGCGGGGGGTGATGGTAATGTGAGAGGGAGCGGGGGGTGATGGTAATGTGAGAGGGAGCAGGGGTGATGGTAATGTGAGAGGGAGCGGGGGGTGATGGTAATGTGAGAGTGAGAGGGGGTAATGTGAGAGTGAGAGGGGGTAATGTGAGAGTGAGAGGGGGTAATGTGAGAGTGAGTAATGTGAGAGTGAGAGGGGGTAATGCGAGAGTGAGGGGTAATGTGAGAGTGGGGGGCTAATGTGAGAGGGGGAGGTAATGTGAGAGGGGGAGGTAATGTGAGAGTGGGGGAGTAAGGTAAAAGTGGGGGGGTAATGTGAGAGTGGGGGGGTAATGTGAGAGTGAGAGGGGGTAATGTGAGAAGGAGGGGGTGATGGTGAGTGGGGGAGGCTGAGGGTGGTGACGGAGGGTTATGCTGAGGGTGGTGATGCTGAGGGTGGTGGGGGGTAATGCTGAGGGTGGTGAGGGGCGATGATGAGGGTGGTGAGGGGTGATGCTGAGGGTGGTGATGCTGAGGGTGGTGGGGGGTGAGGCTGAGAGGGGTGATGCTGAGGGTGGTGATGTTGAGGGTGGTGGTGGGCGGTGAAGCTGAGGATGGTGAGGGGTGATGCTGAGGGTGGTGGGAGGTGAGGCTGAGGGTGGTGGGGGGTTATGGGGGATGGTGAGGCTGAGGGTGGTGGGGGGTGAGGCTGAGGGTGAAGGGGTAATGGTGAGGGTGGTGGGGGTGAGGCTGAGGGGGGGAGGGGTGATGGTGGTGGGGGTGAAGCTGAGGGTGGTGGGGGGGTGATGGTGACTGTGGTGGTGGGTGTAGCTGAGGGTGGTGGGGGTGAGGCTGAGGGTGGTGGGGGCGATGGTGGGGAGGGGTGATGGTGAGGGTGGTGAGGGGTGATGGTGGTGGGGGGTGAAGCTGAGGGTGGTGATGGTGATGGTGGGTGATGGTGGTGGGGGGTGAGGCTGAGGGTGGTGGGGGGTGATGGTGACGGTGGTGGGGGGGTGAAGCTGAGGGTGGTGGGAGTGAGGGTGGGGAGGGGTGATGGTGGGGAGGGGTGATGGTGAGGGTGGTGGGGGGTGATGTTGGTGAGGCTGAGGGTGGTGATGGTGGTGGGGGGTGAGGCTGAGGGTGGGGGGTAATGGTGAGGGTGGTGGGGGGTGATGGTGACGGTGGTGGGGGGGTGAATCTGAGGGTGGTGGGAGTGAGGGTGGGGAGGGGTGATGGTGGGGAGGGGTGATGGTGAGGGTGGTGGGGGATGATGGTGGTGAGGCTGAGGGTGGTGATGGTGGGTGATGGTGGTGGGGGGTGAGGCTGAGGGTGGTGGGGGGTGATGGTGAGGGTGGTGGGGGAAGATGGTGGTGGGGGTGAGGCTGAGGAGGGGTGATGGTGGTGGGGGTGAGGCTGAGGGTGGTGGGGGTGATGGTGGTGGGTTGTGAAGCTGAGGGTGATGGTGGTGGGGAGTGAGGCTGAGGGTGGTGGGGGTGATGGTGGGTGGTGAGGCTGAGGGTGGTGGGGTGATGGTGGTGGTGGGGGGTGAGGCTGAGGGTGGTGGGGGTGATGGTGGTGGGGGGTGAGGCTGAGGGTGGTGGAGGTGAGGGTGGGGAGGGGTGGTGGGGTGATGGTGGTGGGGGTGAGGCTGATGGTGGTAGTGGGGGTGAGGCTGAGAGTGGTTGGTGGTGAAGCTGGGGGTGAGCCTGAGGGTGGTGGGGGGTGATGGGAGGGAGAGCCTACCTTTCCCTGGTGGTCCAGTGGTCTCCCTGGTGATCCGGTGGCCACTGCTCACGGTCTGCAGTTCCTCAGAGCTGCAGACCGTGTAATCTCGCGAGATTTCAGAGCGTTGCCGTGGTAACCCGCGGCAACGCTCTGATTGGCCAATTCTCGCGAGTCACATGGTCTGCAGCTCTGCACACTGCGGAGCTGCAGACCAGTGTCTGCGATGGTGGCCGGGCAGCCAGGAGGGCCTCGCACCCGGCGGCATACCGGGCAAGCCGCCAGGGCCCCTCCTGGTGTCAGGTCCTCGGTCAGTGACCGAGGACCTGACACACTCTGCCAACAGGCGGTTTAGGCGGCCGCGAGGCCCCCGCCAGCGCGAGGCCTTAGGCGGCCGCCTAAACCGCCTAATTAGAGAGCCGCCTCTGTCACTCACACATCACCCTCACTCACACATCACCCTCACTCACACAGCACCCTCACTCACACAGCACCCTCACTCACACAGCACCCTAACACACACAGCACCTTTAATCACACAGCACCCTAACACACACAGCACCCTAACACACAGTACCCTAACACAAAGCACCCTCACTCACACACACAGAGCCCTCACACAGCACCCTAACACACACACACACACCACCCTTGCACAGCACCCTAAGACACACTGCACACCTCACACACACAGCACCCTCACACACACACACACACACACACATATACTGCACCCCCCACACACTATACTCCTCACAAATGCACACTACACCCCTCCCACACACACTGCACACCTCACACATACACACAGCAGCCCCCAAACACACTGCACCACTCATACACAATACTTCCAAACATATATGTATATATACTACAGAACCCCTCACACACATACTGCACACGTTAAATTCCAGACAAACACTAGATTCATTACCCAACTCTGAATCATCTACATATATACACACACTAGATCTCTATATACACTCTGAATCCTCTATACACACACACACACACTCACTAGATCTCCTATACACACTCATGAGTCCTTCAAACATGCACTAGATCCCCTACACAGAGACGCTGCACAACCTACACACACACTACATTTCTGACATACACACTCTGGATCCCCCCATGCACACACTAGATTCCATTTAAGCAAACACATAGTGTCTCCATAAATGGGATACAGTGAGTATCCCAATTATGGAAACCCCTGAGACAAGTTTCAAGCAAACACAGCCCAAGCATGTTTTTAAATTTGCTTGCGCTGTGCAGAACAAATACAGGGCCTTTTTCTCATGCCCTGGAAGAGCATTGAACCAACACGCTCACTTTGAGATGGGGCGCGCTTGCCATTGGGGGTGATAAAACACACCCTATCTGGCCCCGCCTCCTTTTCAGTGGCCCGCTGTGAATAAAAAATGCCGAATGCCGAATTTTTTCCCCAGTCCGGCCCTGTGTATGTGTGTCAGTGAGCACGTCAGTAGTGAGCATGTATGTGTGTCAGTGAGCATGTCTGTAGTAAGCATGTATGTGTGTCTGTGAGCATGTCTGCAGTGAGCATGTGTGTGTGTGTCAGTGAGCATGTCTGTAGTAAGCATGTATGTGTGTGTCAGTGAGCATGTCTGTAGTAAGCATGTATGTGTGTGTCAGTGAGCATGTCTGTAGTAAGCATGTATGTGTGTGTCAGTGAGCATGTCTGTAGTAAGCATGTATGTGTGTGTCAGTGAGCATGTCTGTAGTAAGCATGTTTATGTCAGTGAGCTTGTAATGAGAGTGTGTGTCAATGAGGTTGTCTCTAGTGAGCGTGTGTGTCAGTGAGTTTGTCTGTAGTAAGTATCTTTGTGTATACCAGTGAGTTTGCCTGTACTAAGTTTGTGTGTACCTGTAAGCTTGTCTGTGTTTGTCAATGAACTTGTGTGTGTCAGTGAGATTGCCTGTCTGTGTGTGTCAATGAGATTGTCTGTGCCTGCATGTGAGTATGCTTATTTTTTACTAATATTTATAATTAAAAAAGGAACATACCAATAATAAAAGTATATATTTATATATCCCTTAGTGAGGATGTTAAATATCCCTTTATAACATTTAAAATATGGCTATGTCTTGCTACCCCAGATTGAGTAATCCTGATTCATAAACATAGATTATATATATATATTACAAAATCCAGGGCACTCGCTTATTAATTAAACAGTGATTTCTAATCTTTAGAGATTGTAATAGTTTTATTTAAAAACACCTCACCTGGGCAAAAAATGATGGGGGTTTAGTACTATACTTACCTTATATAAAGAATAACTATATTTTTATATCATGGTTTTCATACTGGCATACTTTTTTTTTTTTTACATATGGTCTAATATGCGTTGATATGTGTTATACGGTTTTACCATAATTCCATATAGCTATAACATGTATTTTTTTTCTATAGGATATATTGTTCTTTCTACCAGGCAAGAGGCTTGTGTTTGAGGGTTAGCGGTAGCTGTTAAACAGTAGCGCCTGTGTTGAAAACTAGTCATTAAGTATCAGGTAACTGCTAGTATAGAGAATAATAGGAACCATTAACTACAACTAAGCATCTGGTGTTAGATAAAGTCGCTACTGTTCAAATGTCACAGTTAGTAGCAACAGGCATCTAAACATAGTAGCATGTGGCTGGTGGTAACCACTGGCAATATTGGGAGCAAGCCTTTAGTATTGATAGAAAGAGATAACCATAACATATTAGCTTTCACAAAGTGTACTAAAGGTCTGAACGTTCATGTATACATGTCACCATGGGGTACATTTATGTTATGGCAGGCTTATGCAATGTGACCCATTATTTTACCTCCAACGTTTAGTTTCATAAGGTTTAATAACTTTAATATATATATATATATATATAATATTAAACAAAATAACAATCACGCAATAAATATCAAGCTGATGCAGTTGTCACATATGTTCAACAGAAACTGGTGCACCTGGTTCACATTCATTGAATGAGTTCCTGC
This sequence comes from Pelobates fuscus, assembly GCF_036172605.1. Taxonomy (NCBI): domain Eukaryota; kingdom Metazoa; phylum Chordata; class Amphibia; order Anura; family Pelobatidae; genus Pelobates; species Pelobates fuscus. The sequence continues at coordinate 121,410,997 of NC_086317.1, forward strand.
AAATGGGAGTTTTTTTAATATTGATCCTGATCTTAAAAAGGCGAATATAAAATATTATAAAAGAAGCAAAAAAACAAAGCAAAGGAAAATGAAAATATAATAAAAGAAAACAAAGGAAAATGAGTCCAACCAAACTTACAGCGTGGTTATAATAAAGACAATTTTGAACTTACTTTGGATGATTTCGTAAGAATAAGGCGCTTGCCTGTTTCTACATATGGGGTTAATTTGAGTAGTTCCATTTTGTGTGTCATTCATCTTTGTGCTCTCTGTGTGGGGTTCTCTTTGGCTGCTAATTCTGTCTCTCCTTATTTGAACGGTCTATCCACAGCTCTGTTAATGGTAGCACAGTGAAAAATTGGGGAAGTCAGCTCCGCTTCTTTCCCTACTGTCCCCAAGGAACGTCTAGGATTAAAAGAAAATTGCCCACGGCTGCTCAGATAAATATAACTTTTCTAACTCACTGTGGAGGCAGATTTCTTTTTTGCACTTCTTATAGTCTGCTACACAAGTTTTCAATGCAGGGCAAGTCCAGGTAAACATCAACCAAGGAATATAAAAGCAGGTTGTAAATCAGTTATCCAAGTACTTTGAAAGAGCACAAGACGAGCTGAAGTTGAACTGTACAATGACATAATCCAAACTGAAGAGTGGGAGGGAGAAGATAAAGACAATCAGGAATAGGAATATTAGCAGCCTTTACTTGTCTTTCACTCAGACAGTGTGGTGTAACAGTTAATTAAAGACAATAGGCTGCTATATGTCCCTAAGAGAAGGTTTCTGATCACTGGTATACACATATTAAATTTACAATCTTCTGTAGGTAAGGCCAGGCTATATTATTATTACGGATATTACAGACATTCCAACATGAAAAACTAATTTTAGGGAGGTGGCTTCACCGGCTACTGTGCCCCCCTCCCCCAAACACACACACACACACACACACACACACAGCCACCAAACATGTATGAATAAGGACATGGTGTTTTATTATGACAGAACACGACTGTTTATTTAACAACATATTGCAACTAATTACACACACTATTAACACACTGGCACATGCACATACCTGGACACATGCACACACCTGGATACATACACACACCTTGACACATAGACAAACCTTGACACACACCTGCACACCCTGACACATAAACACACACACTGGCATATACACACACTGAAACACAGATATACACAGTGACACATCCACACACCTTGACACACAGATACACACACTGGCACATAGACACACAGATTCACACACTGGCACATACACACATACAATCAGATACACACACATTCACACACACTCTCAGACACATACTTGATGGACCCCTCCAAATTTGTGCAGGTATTGGGTCCATGGGGCAGCTGTTTTGGGCCCCCAGAAGTAACAGCTGCACCGTTTACGGGATATTGTATATAAAGTGGGGGCATCAGGGAGCCGCTATTAAAATAACCAACTGTAAACAAATTATCATAGTCACATTTATCATTGAACTATTTATTCAAAAGTATCTATGGTCTGAAAATGCTATCCCACACATGGACTCCACCTTCTAATGAAACAAACAAATGAACATATGATATACGTTATACATAAAAGACACAATATATAAACATGTATTATATATTTATGAATATATGTATTTGTGTAAGGGGCAAATAGCCGTATATGGAGTAAGGATCCAGCATAAGCGTAGGATAGTATAAAGGGAGCAAGTCGGTTGTGGTGTGCCGAGACCGACGATACGGTAGGCCTGTAAATAAAGAGGGCCCACCAAGGAGTAAGAAAGTAAAGTAAATGGAAAGAAAAGAGAAAGTGTTGAAATGAGGAGTGGGTGGGAGGGTCATTCTGATGCTGACCTCAAGCGATATGAGTCAGGTAAGGGGTGTCTCTTATATAGGGGAGTGAATTAATTTAAGCCCCTCCCACAAATACAGGCCAAACAGCCTTAATACATATGAAAAGACATATATTATAGTATAACGGTACCTACTGCTTAGAAAAGGGTGAAATATGGTAAAATATTTTGTACGCTGTTCAGAAGTAGCCTGTCCCAGGTGACAGGTAGCAGGGAGTGCATAGAGCAGGCACCTGCCGACCGACACATTGTTGGAGAGGGTGATGCGGCAGGTGCCTGCTATACGGCTGTTGTATGGAGCTTCAGAGTGGGCCCTGCTGGAGCTGGGATGTATAGAACAGAAGGGAGCAGGGCAGTCATTGAACCCACTGACCCACTACAGTTCTTCCATATAAGGTGAAAACTATGAATATATACAATATTTATGAGAGTGTGTAAATGAGTCTGTGCTGTGCGCATATATGAGTGTGTGTATATGACTCTCTGTGTTTATATGAATGTGTGCATGAGTTTGTGTGTTTATGAATGTGTGTTTATATGTGTCTGTGTGTATGTGTATATCTCTGAATTTATGTGTTTGCATGAATGTATGAAAGTAAGTGTAAATATGTATGTATACGAATGTGAGTATTGCATGGAATTAAACTCACAAAAAGTGGTTGAGGGTGCATCGTTAGACAAATTCTACAGTTTGGGGCAGTGCCAAAATACATTTCCAGCCTAGTGTCATGAAACATAGGTACGTCTATGCCCCTATACCTGTTCCTGATTTTTAGATTGCCAGCTTAGCATTCACCGTTAGAACATAAAAATCCTAACCCACTGTGGGGTCACTTTTCTGGCATAGGAGAAGCCTCTACTCATTTTGTTTTTCTCAGTTTTCTAGGGGCAGGGCCTGTGCAACAGCTAGGAAAGTAAGGCATACGCGTAGGGCGCAAAGGCCCGGGGGAAGCAATGTCCGGGTGACTGCTCCCCTACAGCCTGTCACTGTATGTAGCTTGGCCGAGTCACAGACCGCGGTAGAGGATCTTTTGTATCCTCTTCCTGGTCTGACAGGAAGTGTCAGAGAGCATAAAACAGCTTCCAGTCAGACCAGGGAGAGGAAACAGAAGATTCTCTAACGCGGTCCGAGGCTCGTAGAGGGAAGTGAGCAGGCACAAGGGGGGAAAGATCACAAAAGGACTAGGGTGGACAAAGAGAAGCACAGAGGACTTGGAGGACAAAACGACACACAGGTGCAAAAAGAGACACAGAGGGCTGAGAGGGGCAAACAGACATACAAAAGGGCCGTGGGTGGTAAAGAGGCACACAGAGAGCTGGTGGAGTAAAGAGACACACTGATGGGCTGGGGGGCAAAGAGACACACGGAGGAGTTGGGAAATACAAAGAGCCATGCACAGGGCTGGGGTGATGGACAAAGAGATACACTGAGGGGCCGGGTGAGGAAGAGAGACACAAAAAATATTCCCTTACAGGTCAAAAAAATAATAATTCTGTAGTAACTATAAAGCATTACTAATGTGATGGATTAGCACATTGAAACAAATTCAGCAAGGGACCTAATTTATTCCTCTTCATCACTGGCATCTATGTGCTAGTTCATTACATGGAAAGAGAGTTAATTTTACCTGTGACTTCTGGAGACATTATATTGATCTCAGGTGTCTAAGCAATATTAAAAAAAATTATAAACAACATCTGCTGTCAATATAATTATGGTCACCTTCAAGTGAATAGTTGGATCACCTAAAGTAATCTTCTGCATATAAAATTGTACGTATTAAACAACACAACTGGAAGACCACCTGTAACAATTTGAGTATAAATTAAAAGTGTTTAGTAATGTTTTTTGTGTTCTGCAATTCCCCATTAACTCTTCTGTCAAGAATAGTGATTTGTGTGATATCATGTGACTAATCAGGCCAATTAAATAAATCCAGCCAACTTCTTTCATTAATGAGTTAAATCGTTTATCTATTCTGAACAATGAATGCATTCTGCAAATAATATCAGTGTTAGGGTGGCAATGGGATGTGTATTTGGACATCCTGATACAAAAAGAGCAGATTGCTGTGTTTTGGCTTCGATTTTCCATTTGTAACTCTTTCATAGAAAGCAGATACATGATATAATGCATGGTCAGCAGCCATAACAGTTATAATATACTTGTTGCATTTTCTGTTAAAATGCCTTGAAGGTATGTTGACTTTATGAACTATTGTTTTTGGTTTTATTTTTCTGTAAAAAAAAACAATTCCAAAAAAAAAAAAAACAGGGCAAGTGAAGGGTTACTGACAGTGATCTGTTCAGTTGAGTAATATCAAATTTCCTTTGAGCAAAAAAAGAAAAACACAGCAAATTCCTTCCTGACTTCAATAAAAAGGCAATTTCATTCCTAAACCTAACATCCTACCATTGTCTTACTATGCATGCCATGCTGGTTTTAAGAAGGTTAAACCATGTCTTAGAGACATATTATATCAAATACAATCTACAACAATAAATTCCACATTCAAATTTACTTTACAGGGACAGTCAAGGCACGTTCTTTACAATATATAGATTAGGTTTCAGTTTATTATGCCATTACACTTAATTAAACATAGGTCATAGTTAATTAAGCCTACTTCTACACCCCTTGCTCTCAATATGGAGTTTCCTTTTTTTTTTATTTTTTTTTATTTTGCAGTAGAGCACAGATGAATTCATTTACAGAATAAAAAAACATATATTAAACTCCTTTGCAATATGTGAACAGTAAGAGTACGTCACTTTATGCAGTACAGTCAATGTCAAATAACAATAGATATCCATCCACCGCGCTCCTTTTTTGTTTGGATGGCACCTCCAACCCTCATCCTGGTTCCACGAGATCTCAGGACTAGGGTGCAGAGAAACCACCCAGTTGAAAGGGGAAAAACATGGGGCGAAGCCAACAACAGAGCTGATCGGTCACCATATCTGACAGTCCCATCGAATCTATCCCAATCTTGTCAAAATCTCAGCCTACACATTCCAAAGACCCTTCACTGGAAACAACGGGTTGCGGCCACATCATTTGATGCCCTTTCTCCTGACGCCTAAAACGTCTAAGTAGAGACATAAATCCAGGGTCTACACCAGGGGTAGGCAACCTACGGCACTAGTGCCATGCACGGCACTCGAGGTGTCTTTACACGGCACTCAAGGCTGCTACAGCCAAACAGGCTCTGGCCTATCAGGAGTCCCAGTGAAACTGCAGATATCTGCTAATACGAAAAGGTGGTGAAGGACAATCCTCAAGTTATGCATTGCAGCACATAGAGGAAGTGAATGGGAATCCACACTGTAGTAGAGCAACCTGCAGCTGCTGTCCTTGACCTGTACCTGGCCAGCCTGGTTCCCACTGGAACCTAGGGAAGCCATCCACACTGCTAGATTTACTCATACAAATAATACGAACAGCCCACAAACAAACATACATACAATCCGCACAAACGTAACCCGCTAACAATCCACATACATGCACACAACCCCACATGCAACCCCAAACAGCCCCAACACATACACACACTACCAAACACACAATGTGGCATTTCCATCCACACACACAATTCCACAAGCAGCCCCCATACACAGCCCACATTCATATGTATCTTACACGATACCACAAACTACTCCTGAACATATACAATATAATAGCTCATATACGCACAAATACAACGATACAAAGCATTTACAGTATAAATAACACAAGCAGAATACGGCAACATACACACCTCAATTTAAAAAAATAGGACCGGCACGCCACGGGACATCACAATCCTATATCGGCACAGTGCTGCTAAAAGGTTGCCTACCCCTGGTCTACACCATGCAGATTACAAGGCCTGGGGAACCTCCTCAGCTGTGCCTATGTGGACAGGGATCTGGATAACCCTGCTCAACTACAGCCTGGACCGACTGATCAAATGACTGCAATGGGGCATGGCTCCCAGAGACCCAGTACCCCAGCTGACAACAGGGATAGTGGGACCATGCTCCAAAAACAGGGCCGGCCCAAGATGGCCTCAGCAGAGGACTTACCTGTCACCACTTGCAATCATTTAACTGAGCATCATGAACAGCAAGAGCGGTCCAACTCTCTAACCCAGCAGCCTGCTCCCGTGTGTCCCTTGTATGTATGTACCTCTTTTGCACAACACAAATAAAGATCTTTTTTTTTTTTTTTTTTTAAAGGAAACACATAACCAGAAAGAGGGGAATGGTAAAAAGGAAAACTGTCTCTCCTCTGTCTCCAAATTATTATTTTCACTTCATAAAAGTCATTTTTTCCCATTTCCCTATTTTGCTCAAAATCACTACCAAACTAGCTGATACACCATTATACTATGTATTCCATTCACACTATCTGGCTAAGATACGGTGCAATAATACTTTTGGTTCTGTACTTCTGATCATCTAGCTAAATACTAAAATCATATATATATATATATATATATATATATATTTTTTTTTTTTTTTTTTACATCAATCATGTATATTTTTTATTGCTCTTCTGACATGTTGCCCCTGTACTCCTTAAAGAATACTGCTTTTAAAAATCACTGTTTAGTAGATATACCCCAAATAAAAACAAGCATGCATTTAATTATGTTTTTTTTTTCATTGGGGCTATATCTAACACCAGCTTTCAAAAGCTGCAGTTCTCTTGTCTCCTGCCTTTGGAAGCCCTCCCTTTCTTCCTCAGCTCAGGCATTCTGTGACTGTCCAATCACAGACTTCCTAATGCAGCTCAATGAGAAGTCTTTGTAAGTCAGGTGCTCTGGGCAATTGCTGCCTCCAGATCTTAGCTCCACTGAGCTAAACAACCAGGAAGTGACAGGACCTTTTGTCTGAAATCTGTATTTTTTGTAAAATTAAAAAAAAAAAAAAAAGAGGATGCACTCTTCATACATGAAGTATTTTGGCAAGCTAAAGTTATTTAGTGGTGGAGTGCCCCTTTAAAGGGAATTCTTAGCAACATAGCCTATTATAGCTGTCCAGGATGGATGGAATTGTATGTGTGTGGCTATTAATTGGCCGGCAATGGGAGTCAGGACAATCTTTCTTTTTTGCCAAATGCTGTAAAAATGTTTGAGAGAAAACAATGAGATGGGAGCCGTAGGCTCATTGCACCATGCCAACTAAAATGATCTGTAGTAGTTATTGTGCTTAGAGAGCCCCTTTAAAACAGCTTTATGACAATTCAACCTAAAACCCTGTTTCTCAATTACAGTAGGACCTCGGTTTACGAATTTAATGCGTTCTCCAGGATGTTTCGTAATGCGAAAAATTTGTAGACCGAAACGCGGTTTCCGATAGGAATGCATTGAAAACCAATGAATCCGTTCTGGAGGTCAGAAAAAAAGTAAAAATGAGCTGGCATGGAAACCAACCAACAATGCAGAATACACAATAAAAGGCATGCAAACGATGAAGCTCAGCTCGCTACCTTTCCACAGCTTGAGAAATGCACCAAAATGTCCCAAAACAACTGCAAACAATTTCCAGAATGGCTCCAAAACTCGATGCAAAAGCCGCTTCAACACCTCCACACTCGACGCCACCTGCTACCCACAGGCTCCAGCATGCAGGGGGCGGTGCTATAAACCTCCCAGGTGCAATGCATCCTGGGGAAACTTGCTTTGTATTGCGAAACAAATTTGTAAACCGAGGCATTATTTTCAATGGATTTTCATTTGTAAACCGGAAATTATGTTAACCGAGGCGTTTGTAAACCGAGGTCCCACTGTATAAGGTTCTCACCATTCTCATCTGAACTGTATCTCCTCTCATGTTAGCAAGTTAAATCTAACGCAGTCCATTTATTCTGTCAACAGCACTCAATTGCCATTGCAAAACAGGGATTATATGGCATAATCACAAATAATACTGCATATTCACAAAAATAAGTATTGCCCTCCTACAGCGTGCTTTATGTCATCTGTACAGTTATTGTATATTATTTAATGTATACACACATTGTATATAGTTTGAAGTGGATTTTACAGCAGGCAAACTATATTCACGTCTGAAAAAATGGAAATATATATATATATATATATATATATATGTCTTATATTTTGCCTTAATTTAGCATTAGACAGGAAGCATCACTAAATAGATTCACCATCACATCTAGTTCCCATATTCATAAGTTAGATTGTCATCAGTTGTATGTTTTGATTACCTATTGTACTGCTGTGCAGAATATGTTTATGTATATGATTAATATATTCAAAACCCTGTCAAGCTTATTCCAACAGGTGGTTTAGGATGGAGTAATAATAAATAGAACAGTGAATCAGTGAGTCATCGAGCCCCTTACATAATACATGTGCCACCATAAGTAAATAAGGAGCAGGTGGAAGTCATTCTTTTGATTGCATATGCAATATGCTTTCCCTATTAAATTCATTAGGGGTCCACAACCCAAAATATTGGGTCATCCATCTTATAAACCATAGAGGAAAGGGTGCTAAAAACGGAGAGGGTAATTTTTTTCTACATCTGTGTTTTCTACATGTATGCTTTGCCTAATTTATAAGAGATCTCAAGGATCCCAAACATTTAGTTGCTTCTTTCATGGCAGATGGGGTTTATTAGGTTGCCAGTGAGCTAATATTGGTGCTATTTAACACAAGGGCATAATATATTGTTTGCTTCTCTAGTTCATCTTCTTGTTATCTAGAGCAGAAGTAGATGACTTTCGGCGTTTCAGATGTGATGGACTACATCTTCCTTGATGCTTTGTTATGACTGTAAGAGTATTATGGGAGATGTAGGCCACAACATACGGAGTGCCAAAGGTTGCCTACATCTGATCTAGAGATAACATCTTCCTCCTCAACCCCGATCCTTCAAATTCTTTTAAGATATTTTATATGGGAATCACCAAATAATCATGACTGGAGCCATTCCATTCATCAAGAAAAGTAATTTATATGCAGAAATAAGGATAGTTTTGCATATTTATTTCTGATAGCTTTAAAGTAGTTCCATTGTCTTTCTTTCTTGCCCATTAAGGACCTTTGTTCTAATGATTAAGGTCGTAGGTCATTTTCACAAGTAAAAAGTTTTAAAAAGCTGAAGGATTTGGCAGCACAAGGAAAAAGTATCAGATACACAAAAAAAAAACACAGCCGTCAGCCGTCTCACACACACATGCAAAAACCATAATCATATGGGATTGCTCAGTATACATTTGGGAAACCGAGCTTTGACAATGCAAGGATATTCCCTGTACAGCTATTGTGAAATATTAATGCTTGAACCATTTCTGAGCATCCATTTAAGGAAAGTTGATCAGTTTAACAGGATGTTTTTTTTTTGCAGAAGCAGTTTTCAGTTGGTATTGCAAAGCAAATTAATGTCTTTGAACCATTGTCCTAAGAATCCCAGTCCTACAATTCTTGCACTCAATGATGGACAGTTACGAGAACCTCTAAGACTGCAAATGCAATTATTCCAGTAATCAATTAGTCCAGTACATGAAAAAACTGAACTTTATTTAACCTACTCAGGCTTAAAGGACCACTAAAGGCATCACTATCTCAATGTTCATCTTCATGTTACCTATGGGGAAGCATTGGATTGGCCGAGATCATGAATCTTGATAATCTCAGCTATGGTGGAGGAGTGCAACCAGACTAACGCAGCAAGGGAAGAAAAGTTAGTGAAACTCATCTTTCAAATCGATATGGGGGGACTCCTTAATAGGTAGGGGATCACTATAACATTAGGAATACATGTTTACAATTCTAACGCTGTAATGTTCCTTTAATGGCTCATTAAAGTGAACTTTTGTCAAATATTTGACTAAGACTTTACACAGAGAGGTGACTGATAATTTACTATGGCAGGGTGACGGTGCCAGATGTCTTGTAACTTGTAAGGAATTGGGTTTCAGACTTTTGCATTACAGAAAAATTCAGTTCAGCCTAATCGCTTTGTCTGAAAATAACATTTTGTTTGGGTAGCCCGATCATCCATGAGGTGGTTTCTGAATATCATCCATGCAAAATATTTGTGAAATTATTCAGACAAAACAAAAAAGGGCACACAAATGGGCCAATCACCGTAAAGCAAATTGGTAAACCATTTGGTTCACAGGTGAGAATAAGTACCCGTATATACTCGAGTATAAGCCGACCCGAATATAAGCCGAGGCCCCTAATTTGACCCAAAAAAACTGGGAAAACTTATTGACTCAAGTATAAGACTAGGGTGAGAAATGCAGCAGCTACTCGTAAATCTCTAAATAAAATTAGATCCTAAAAAAATTATATTAATTGAATATTTATTTACAGTGTGTGTGTATGAGTGCAGTGTGTGTATGAGTGCAGTGTGTGTGTATGAGTGCAGTGTGTGTATGAGTGCAGTGTGTGTATGAGTGCAGTGTGTGTGTATGAGAATGCAGTGTGTGTATGAGTGCAGTGTGTGTATGAGTGCAGTGTGTGTATGAGTGCAGTATGTGTATGAGTGCAGTGTGTGTGTATGAGTGCAGTGTGTGTATGAGTGCAGTGTGTGTATGAGTGCAGTGTGTGTATGAGTGCAGTGTGTGTGTGTAAGAGTGCAGTGTGTGTGTATGAGTGCAGTGTGTATGAATGCAGTGTGTGTGTATGAATGCAGTGTGTGTGTATGAGTGCAGTGTGTGTATGAGTGCAGTGTGTGTGTAAGAGTTCAGTGTGTGTGTAAGAGTGCAGTGTGTGTGTATGAGTGCAGTGTGTATGAATGCAGTGTGTGTGTGTATGAGTGCAGTGTGTGTGTATGAGTGCAGTGTGTATGAATGCAGTGTGTGTGTATGAATGCAGTGTTTGAGTGTGTGATGCAGAGCCTTGGTGGGGGTAGGCATTTTTATTATTTTTGTATTATTTTATTTTAATAGTTTCTTTTGTTATATTTTTTTTAATTATTATTTTATTATTTATTTTATTATTATTATTAATATTTTTATTATTTTTTCGTCCCCCCTCCCTGCTTGATACATGGCAGGGGGGGCTCTCACTCCCTGGTGGTCCAGTGGCATTGGCAGTTCAGTGGAGGGGGGCTGGCAGGAAGCACTTACCTCTCCTGCAGCTCCTGTCAGCTCCCTTCTCCTCCGCGCAGTTACTCTGTCAGCTCACACTGTAAGTCTCTCAAGAGCCGCACTATGACCCCGCGGCTCTCGCAAGACTTACACTGGGAGCTGACAGAGGTGCTGAAAGGATCGGCGAGGAGGAGGAGGGAGCTGACAGGAGCTGCAGGAGAGGTAAGCGCTCGCTGCCAGCCCCCAGTCTGTATTATGGCAATGACACTGACACTGACTCGAGTATAAGCCGAGTTGGGGTTTTTCAGCACAAAAAATGTGCAGAAAAAGTCGGCTTATACTCGAGTATATACGGTAACCAATAGAGAGAAAGAGGAGGACAAGTAAAAAAAAATCATGTATATATTATATATTAAATATATAATATATAAATGGTACTGATGTCGCGAACATAAAATTTTCCGTTCACAAACGCGAACTTCCGCAAATGTTCGCGAACAGGCGAACCGGGCAAACCGCCATAGACTTCAATAGGCAGGCGAAGTTTAAAACCCACAGGGACTCTTTCTGGCCACAATAGTGATGGAAAAGTTGTTTCAAGGGGACTAACACCTGGACTGTGGCATGCCAGAGGGGGATCCATGGCAAAACTCCCATGGAAAATTACATAGTTGATGCAGAGTCTGATTTTAATCCATAAAGGGCATAAATCACCTAACATTCCTAAATTGTTTGGAATAACATGCTTTAAAACATCAGGTATGATGTTGTATCGATCAGGTAGTGTAAGGGTTACACCTGCTTCACAGTGACAGACCAAACTCCCTGTTTAACGCACCGCAAACAACCGCAAACAGTCCATTTGCACAACCGCAAACTCCCCATTTGCACAAGGTTGGATACCAAGCTAGCCATGTCCCGTTCCTTGTCCTCACTGATGTCATTGAAGGTCTCTTCCTCCACCCAGCCACGTACAACACCAAGGGTCCTCGAAAGGTGACAACATGCCCCCTGTATTTTTTTTTTTTAAATGTACACTACTGTTACACCAGATATGAGTTGCACTGGTGTGATACTGTGCCCTGGCAGGCAGTGACTCGAGCCGTGCTCCTAGTGCCAGACGGGCTACGTGACCGATCACTGTGGTCAGTGCACGCGGCTAAGTCAGAAGAGGAGATCAAGCCGCATGAGGCTCGTGTGGAGGCAGGAGTGATCCAGCCACGCACGGCTCAAGCTTAGGAGCCAGGTCGGTCCCAGGATAAGGTAAATACTGCCACAACCACTTATCCCAATCACACACCTTTCCTAACGTCCTATCCCATTAAAAGCATATTACTGCGTATTTAATAAAACAGATAGACCTCCTACTTCATCCCATCGATGGTTCGATATTCTGAGCCCTCTCTGATTTACTGTTCACGACTATTCGATATTGCCACAAATTTTATATAGCATTTTATGTTTGTTTGAGACCACCTTAAAAATATTGATATCGCTAAAAATCATGATCACTATATACTTTCTCTACAAACCTCTAAAACGAACCAAACTACAAATCCATCCGCTATACCACTTTATCCCACCTAGAACTAAGAGTTAAAATACTTGACTCTTACTTACCCACACTCAGTCATGCCACACTCATTTCACCACTACTCTCACTGAATCCCTCTGACTACGGCTAAATTCATCTTCTACATCACAACACTACTCCTAAGATTGGGTTGTATCCATGTCTCGGGTCTTTCATTTAGAATAGGGGCAGCTTCGGTCTCCTTCAACACTGACACTCCAGTGCATATTATTAAAAGATTGGGCAGATGGAAATCCTCAGTCTACAACCGATATATTCCTCATCCCGAGAAAGAAATGAGGAAAGCTTTTAAAAGTTTGGCTTTGTAAATTTGATGCAATAAGTGTGTTTTTCTTTAATACCTTTTCACCCTCTTTGCATGAACCCGATTTACATATATTACTAATATGTTTCTGAACATATATATTATATTATTCACTCACTCACTCACTCACTCACTCTCTGGGCCGGCCTAAGACATCATGCTGCCTAGGTCCGATGATAAATGACTATGGGGGATAATGTATAATAAACACAGGTTACTGGCTATGGGAGGGATAATGTAAATAATAAACACAGGTTACTGGCTATGGGAGGATAATGTATAATAAACACAGGTTACTGGCTATGGGAGGGATAATGTATAATAAACACAGATTACTGGCTATGGGAGGGATAATGTATAATAAACACAGATTACTGGCTATGGGAGGGATAATGTATAATAAACACAGATTACTGGCTATGGGAGGATAATGTATAATAAGCACAGGTTACTGGCTATGGGAGGATAATGTATAATAAACACAGGTTACTGGCTATGGGAGGGATAATGTATAATAAACACAGGTTACTGGCTATGGGAGGATAATGTATAATAAGCAGGGCCGGATTAAGAGCCCAGTGGGCCTGGTGCTGATAATTATGATGGGCCTAATTACAAAATCTTATTGACCAAAAACACTAAAACAGTCCTACCTCCTAAGCGTCATGTATCTGATGGAGATGATGCTGTAGGGAAACTCATAGGATGCAACTATGAGAAAACACATACCCTTTGCTAATCTCATGCTTTCATCTTTCAAGTAAACCCATACCCCCTAACAGCAGTGTCCAGTAAAGCAGGAAGTCTATGGATGCGGTAAAATGGTGGGCTACTGACACAAATCACCTAACCAGAACGGCTGAAAGGGCGAACATACACAAAAAGGGGGAATGTTTGTGTCCCTATGTCTCCCAGTCCCTTAGTGTTTGTGTCCTCGGTGTCTCCCAGTGTCCCTATGTCACTAGGGGACATTGAGAGACATTGGGACACTGGGAGACATGGGGACACAGATACTAGGGAACACTGGGAGACCTGGGAAATTGGAGACTCTTGGGGACACTGGGTGACAGACACGAGGGGACACGGGGAGACATGGGGCACTGAGCCACTGTTATATATAGGGGACACTGGAGACTTGATAAAAACCTGGGTACAGGTCAAAATGTTGCGGTGTCCAATAAACCTGCTTAAAGCTATCACAGTGAGTGCCTGAGATTTTTTTCTTTTATACTAGGGGACACAGACACTACGGGCACAGAGACACTACAGGCACAGAGACACTATGGGCACAGAGACACTACGGGCACAGAGACACTACGGGCACATAGAGACATGGGGCACTGAGACACTGACATAGGGGACACTGATACATAGGGGACATTGGAGACTTGATAAAGACCTGGGTACAGGTCGAAACGTTGCGGTGTCCAATAAACCTGCCTAAATCTATCACAGTGAGTGCCTGAGATTTTTTCTTTTATACTAGGGGACACTGAGACACTAGGAGACATGGGGACACAGAGACATTGGGAGACTAGGGGACTTTGGGAGTCTAGGGAACACTGAGACACTAGGGACACTGGCACACTACAGACACTGAGAGACACCAGGGACACATGGGGATACTGAGATACTAGGGACACTGGCTGGGAGACATGGGGACACTGCCATGTCTCCTATGTCTCAAAGTCGCCCAGTGTCCCCATGTCTCCCTGTGTCTCCATGCCTTTCAGTGTCCCCATGTCGCCCAGTGTCCTCTAGTGTTTGTATCCCCATGTCTCCCAGTGTCCCTTAGAGTCTGTGTCCTCATGTCTCCCAGTGTCCTGATGTCACTAGGACACTAGGGGACACTTAGAGACATGGGGACACTGAGAGACATGGGGCCACTGAGCCACTAGGGACAGTGGCTGGGAGACATGGGGACACAGACTAGGGGCCACTGGGAGACATGGGGCCACTGTGTCCCTAGTGTCTCAGGGTCATGGGCGTTCGAATGGGGGGGGGTAAAGGGGGGTACTTGCCCCCCCCCCCGGATTTTTCAGTTTGTGCTGCTATTTTTCATTTTAGTGTGAGAATACAGTGCAATACCAGCGCTGGCCAGTAGGTGGCGCTGTGAATTGAGAGAGGCAGAAAGCTACAGCTAATCCCTGCCTCTCTCTCATGACTGAAACCGCAGGGGAGCAGCACAAAGGCAGCCTACAGAGCAGGTAAGTGAGGGATGGGGGGGTGGGGGAGACCGCATAGAGGAAGGTAAAGTAGAAGGAGCAGAAAGGTTCTGCAAGGGGCAGGAGGGGTCAGCAAGGAATAGAAAGGGGCAGCAAGAAGCAATAAGGGGTCGAAAGGTTTTAATGGAGCAGGAGGGTAAAGTAGAAGGAGCAGCAAGGAGCAGGAGGGGTCAGCAAGGAGCAGGAGGGGTCAGCAAGGAGTAGAAAGGGTCTGCAAGAGGCAGGAGGGGTCAGCAAGGAATAGGAAGGGGATGCAGGAAGGGGTAGGGACAGTCTGCAAGGAGCAGGAGGGGTCACCAAGGAGTAGGAAGAGGCAGCAAGGAGTAGGAAGAGGCAGCAAGGAGTAGGAAGAGGCAGCATGGAGCAGGAAGGGGCAGCAAGGAGTAGGAAGGGGCAGCAAGGAGTAGGAAGAGGCAGCAAGGATTAGGAAGAGGGAACAGGAAACAATATCAGTGTTAATGTGTTCACTTTTATTTACTGAGTGTCAGGAAACACAGAGGGCCGCTGGGCAGGGGTGCCGCTGATTGGCTAAAACATTGTTGGCTAAAACATTTTTATGAATCGGGAACTAGCGATTGGCTTAGAGTGTCAGCTGACCACTCTAGCCAATCAGCGGCACCCATGCCCAACGTCAATCTGCACTTCCTGACACTCTGTTTCAGAAGTCGAATACCACTGAGCGACCTGGAGATCTGGAGCTGAAGGAAGCCTTTGGGGGTAAACCATTTGAGAGCAGTGTCACCCCTTCAAAGAAAGAGCACGCAGGGGCCTCTTTGCATCACAGCATTTTCATTTAGATAAAGTTGTTATGGTGACCAGAATGTTCCTGTAATTTGATGAAAGGAACACTATAGTGTTCCAAACATATACTGTACAAACATATATTCCTGACACCATAGTTGTGAAAACGCTATTCATCCTTGCTTTATGTGAAAATGACTATGCTCCTTCCCTTTCATGACACTGTCAAAAAGGGGCCAAGCATGGATGTCATTACAATTATGCCCCCCCCCCCCCACGGAAAAATTCCTGCGGACGTCCATGCTCAGGGTCCCCATGTTCCCCAGTGTCCCAATGTATCAGCGTCCCCATGTCTCGGAGCTGCTGTCTGGACACTCTGTGCAGAGCTGCTCCCCCGCGGATCAGTGAGTAGAGAGAGGCAGGGAGGGAGATGCCATAACTTCTTATCACTGCCTCTCTCCACACAAACAGCGACCCCTACTGGCCGGCGCTGGTATTGCAGAATAATCTATGTTTATACTGAGACAGACATTTGTGTTGCCGGTATTACTGCAATACCGGCACCAGCTAGGCAGCCTCAAATACCTGAGAAATACTTCTGAGAAATACCTGGAAACCCTAAGAAATACATGAGAAATATCTGGCAACCCTAAGAGTAGTGTGTAAAAAAAAAAAAAAAAAAATGTTTCATTTAACATATTGATATAGATCACAGTAATGATGTATTTTATTGTCTCTCATGTAATTTACAAACTTAAAAATGGGAGGTGAAAGGGCCTCATAAGTGGAATAGCCTAGGGCCTCTTTTCATCTAAATCCGGCCCTGGAAGGGGCATAGTCATTATCACATAAAGCCAGGGTGAATAGCGTTTTCACAACTATAGTGTCAGGAATGCATTTTTAATCAAATAAAAGGAACATTCTGGTCATCATAACAACTTTATCTAAATGGAAATGCTATGATGCCAGGAGGCACCTGGGTGCTCTCTTTCCTTTAAGAGGTTAAACCGTTCTCAGTTGGTTTAACCCCAAAGGCTTCCCCCAGCTCCAGATCTCCAGGTCGCTCAGTGTTATTCGGGTTCTGAGTGTTAGGAAGTGCAGATTGACATCAGGCATGGGTGCCGCTGATTGACTAGAGTGGTCAGATGACACTCTAAGCCAATCGCTAGTTCCCGGTTTATAAAAATGCTTTACTTTTTTATGAATGGGGTGGGGGGCCGGGTGGAGGACATTAGGTCCCCCCCTAATTTTAATTTATGGCCCCCACCCACCGCTCAGGGGTGGAAGCCAGGGTGGGGAGGACAGTAGGTCCCCCCCTTATTGTTATTTAGGGCCCCCACCCGCCAAGCAGGGGTGGGGGCCATGGGGGAGGACATTAGGTCCCCCCCAATTTTTATTTATGGCCCCCACCCACCGCTCAGGGGTGGGGGCAGGGGTGAGGACATTAGGTCCCCCCCAATTTTTATTTATGGCCCCCAACCACCGCTCAGGGGTGGGGGCCAGGGGGGGGAGGACAGTAGGTACCCCCCTTATTGTTATTTAGGGCCCCCACCCGCCGTGCAGGGGTGGGAGCTGGGGGGAGGACATTAGGTCCCTCCCCTAATTGTTATTAAGGGACCACACCCGCCACGCAGGGGTGGGGGCCGTGGGGGAGGACATTAGGTCCCCCCCCAATTTTTATTTATGGCCCCCACCCACCACTCTGGGCTGGGGGCTGGGGGCCGGGGCGGGAGGACAGTAGGTCGTCCCCCCTTATTGTTATTTAGGGCCCCCACCCACCGCTCAGGGGTGGGGGCCGGGTGGAGGACATTAGGTCCCCCCCTAATTTTTATTTATGGCCCCCACCCACCGCTCAGGGGTGGAAGCCAGGGTGGGGAGGACAGTAGGTCCCCCCCCTTATTGTTATTTAGGGCCCCCATCCGTGAAGCAGCGGTGGGGGCCGGGGGAGAGGACATTAGGTCCCCCCCTGATTGTTATTTAGTGCCCCCACCTGCCGCGCAGGGGTG
Source organism: Pelobates fuscus (assembly GCF_036172605.1). Classification (NCBI taxonomy): domain Eukaryota; kingdom Metazoa; phylum Chordata; class Amphibia; order Anura; family Pelobatidae; genus Pelobates; species Pelobates fuscus. The sequence continues at coordinate 121,428,790 of NC_086317.1, forward strand.
GGGGCCGAGGGGGAGGACCTTAGGTCCCTCCTCTTATTGTTATTTAGGGACCCCACCCGCCACGCAGGGGTGGGGGCCATGGGGGAGGACATTAGGTCCCCCCCAATTTTTATTTATGGCCCCCACCCACCGCTCAGGAGTGGGGGCAGGGGTGAGGACATTAGGTCCCCCCCAATTTTTATTTATGGCCCCCAACCACCGCTCAGGGGTGGGGGCCGGGGGGGGAGGACAGTAGGTCTCCACCCTATCGTTATTTAGGGCCCCCACCCGCCGTGCAGGGGTGGGGGCCGGGGGGGAGGACATTAGGTCCCCCCCAATTTTTATTTATGGCTCCCACCCACTGCTAAGGGGTGGGGGCTGGGGGGAGGACATTATGTCCCCCCCCAATTTTTATTTAGGGCCCCCACCCGCCGCGCAGGGGTGGGGGCTGGGGGGAGGACAATAGGTCCCTCCCTCCACATTTTTATTTAGGGCCCCCACCCGTCGCACAGGGCTGGGGGCAATAGTTTTTTTTGTTTTTGTTTTTACAGTGAGCAGCCACTGACTGCTTAATGTTTACTAGACAAGACCCTACTCGCGGTATAGCGAGTAGGGTCTGAATCTACTAATACTAAGTAATCGTTAGTAGTATTAGTAAATGTGGCTGAAAGACCAATTTAGGTGACCTATTTAGGTCTTTCAGCCTTTTGGTAGATAGCTCTCTAATACCGTGTGAATATTTTTAAGTGATTTCCCTATCCACATTTGTTTGCAGGGCACTTGTCCTACTCTTACCCCCATTTTACTTCCTTTTGCAGCCCTCTAGCCCTTTCCAGGAGTTTTTTAGAGCCATTTTTGTGGCCAAAAGTTCGGGTCCCCATTGACTTCAATGGGGTTCGGGTTCGGGGTCAAGTTCGAGCCCGAACCCGGACTTTTTATTTTATTAAATTCTTTATTTTTGTTGTGCAGATATAGACATATAACATTTTCTTCCCATGCCACAACAGCATTAGAAAGGTGAGTGTAGACAATTGGTCAATATGGCATACGGATTAACAGCACATTATTTTTTGATAATATTAGGCTAAGTCCAGAGGAGTCGTGTCGCTAGGAGCATTTCAGGTTTAAACTAGATTAGAGAATTACCGCTGTAGTGTTAAGTATGGTGGGCACTTAGGGTACAGTCCTATTGGTATTGCGGCTTGGTCAGCTAAGAGATAAATTGTGCTGTCTAGGTGAGAGTGGGGATGGTTAGGCCTAGGTACAGGCTGTGCCCTGTGTGTTGAGTTATCTGAGGGGTCTAATGTTAAGTGTCCTCCGATATGGTTCCTGTCTATGTGTCTGAGTTTCCAGTCGGGAGTCAGGTCGTGCAGGTCGGTGTGAGTGGATGACTAAGTGCGCCTTCGCTGTGGGTGGGGGGCCTAGGTAGGCTATAGCTCCAGGGGAGGTTCTCGTTTAAGCAAGTTCGCTTTCGCGATTATGGGTGTCTCTGACTGTGGCAGCGTGAGTCGTCCCATTAGCGTGAAAAGATAAAGTCATAACATATAACACTCGTGAGTTATAACGCCATAAGTGGCAAAAGCATGTCAAATAACGTAAACTGCAAGGCAGCCCCGAACACAACGGGAGAGATGGAAAAAGGAGAAAAAAAAAAAAATCAGTAGCGGAAGATAAGCAGGAGAGTGTCCCGGTCATGGTGAGGTCCTATCAGGGAGCCCCAGAGGGCCTCATGTGGGTGCCGCCGCCGACGTCTCAGCCGTGGGTCTTCGTGGGATGAACGGTGTGACCCTACTCGGGTCCCAGGCGTGTGTGGGTCTGTTATTGGGTTGCGGTTGTGGCTGTGACAGGTAGTCCTGTGAGAGTCCCAGGTCTCGTAGGAGCGCAGTTGCATCGTTCAGGCTCTGGATAGAGTAAACAGTCTCCCCGTGTGTTGCTTGGAGCATGCGAGGTGACCGCCAGCGGTATCCGATGTTGCGTTGGCGGAGCAATAGGGTAAGGGGTCTGAGTGACCGTCTCCAGGCCATGGTGCTGCCCGACAAGTCGCTGTAGAATTCTAGTGCCATGTTTTCGAACCTGTAGTTCGGCTTGCCCCTGAGTGCCTTCAGTATTGCCGTCTTATCCGCTCCATTGCGGAATTGAATGATCAGGTCTCTTGTGGCGGTTGAAGGGGCTTTGGCCGGCTTAGGGATTCGGAAGAGACCGTCCAGAGGAGTGGCTTTGGCTTGTTTTGGCGGCAGTAAGTCCCCCATCATCCTCCTGATTAAATGCGGCACCTCCGTTTCGGGGACCGTATCGGGTACCCCCCTTATTTTCTAATTATTTCTGCGGCGCAGGTCTTCTTGGGCCGCAAAGCGGCGTTCGTGGGCCTGATTCTGCTGTTGGAGGTCCCGTACTGCCCCCTCCAGCGCCTGTATCCGCTGGGAGTCTCTTTGGGCGTTTGTTTCCATGTTCCCCATGCGGTCTGTTAGGCCCTGTAGGCCTCCCTTTATCGTGGCTATGTCTGCCTGTAGGGTGGTCTGTAGATCCGCTAGGAGCCCTTTTAGTGCCGATATGGTGACCGGAGATGTGTCCAGGTCTGTCCGTTTTGGCAGGGGTTTCGTCGGTGTGAGTAGGAAGGTCTCGTCCTCCTCTGAGGCTAGGTCCTCCGAGAAATCGGAACAGCCGCCAGATATCGCGGCCATCTTGGGCCCAGTCGCGCCCTGCGCCTGGCGCCATAGTTCGCCAATATCCATTCCCATATTGGGACGATCTGGTTTGGCTTTCTTATTCTTACGCCCCATGCTGATTAAATGTGCAGGTGTGCTGTCCGGGCTCTCGATATCGCCAGTTCTTGCCCGTGAAAAAAGCTTTTTTAGTCGGTTTGTGTCCGGAGCTGCAGAGGCATGCGTCCGTCCGCTTTGGCAGTTAGGCTCCGACCCCCCGAACCCGGACTTTTTAAAAGAAAGTTTGGCCAAACCCACCGGACCCGAACATCCAGGTGTCCGCTGAACTCTAGTCCCCAATGATGGTGACTACTGTTACAATATGTTTATTCTTTTTATTTCCCTTCATGCAATATCTGATGTGCCTTCTATTAGGATGTGATTTCAGACATTGTAAAAAATAAATAACAAAACGGAACAAAAAAGAATGGTCTACTTTAACCTACTTTAATGACAATTAATAACAATCTGCTATTTAGGTATGCACCATTTAATACAACTGGCATTATTAACCCGTTTGATAATTCTGGATTGTTTATTTGATACACATGCCACTCAATAAAAAAAGAGATTTACAAAAAATAAAAATAAAAAAGATTCTTGATTAAGAATTGACTGAATAACTTTGCATTAATTATTTGGTTTATTTCTATTCTAAGGCTTTAATCTTGATCAGTTTTCTGTATTTGAATTTTGTCATGGACACTTTGCTCGCTCCGTGTTAGCCATACCCGGCAGACCTACAGGGTTGTTCACTAAGGTGAGAATTGGAAATGCAAAGTGAATTTAAAATTAAAGGCCAAAGTAGTTGAACTGAAAGCATTGATGGCTGGGAGAATTTTTCCAGTGCAGCTATTTTGACCCTTTAGTTGAAATTCCCATTAAATTCCCTGCAATTCTCATGTTAGTGGTTAGCTCTGCTTGTTGACTCACCACTCATTTATGGTGAAGAACTTGTGAGAACAGTCTCTGTGACAGTGCTTGGCAAGTTATTGTTGATTTCTGCTGCTCAGGGCACATTTTAGAAAATGGAAGTTGATAAGTCATCTTTATATCAGGTGTGGATTCTTATTCCCACATCTGTAGGACAAACCTACTTATATGTAATACATCCGTTAAGATAATATGAGACACACGAAGAAGATTGTTGTATCTAATATTCCTGCCATACTCCATCCTCCTTCAACGCATTTCCTTGTCCCTTTGTCAGTATCAATCCCTGTGGAAGACATATCTGAATTTGATTGTGTCAGATTCTGAATGAGGCACCATTTTTGAGAATGTCTTAATAAAGGAAAGCATTTATTATAAATTGTTCTCAGTTTGTGCTACATGTACCTAAGATCTACAGTACACAATAGTGTTGACTGGAAATGACCTTGAAATGTATGCACACATGAGGTGGTCGTCTGTCTGCTGATATCCAGTGGCAGTTAATGTTCAATATCATCAATCTGTCTTGGACATTTCACCTGACTCTCCCTATCCCTCATAAATATTCTGTGTTTAAAACATTCTACTTCCCATCCCCTCCGTCAAACTGATTATATGTGCGTCTACAGCTATTTCTGTTTGTACAACTAAAATAAACTGGAGGAGCCCTTTTCTTTTTCATTTTCCCTATTTTCTTCTCTTTCTTCTCATCGTTACTCTCATCTGTCCCTGTTTTGTACTTCTAAACATTGTTTTTTTTTTAATCATATTGTTATATTTACTGGACTATATATAATTTTTTTTTCATTTGATGGAATTATGTTGGTTTTGTCTGCAGCAACCTCCTATGTTCATTTAAAGTTTAATTAACAGAACAGGAGTGAAGTAAACACACTGTGCTGGTCTGCTGGAAGAAAAACCTATGAAAAAAAATCCAATATAAAAAATGAAATGTATAGCTACCATTCATGAAAACATTTTGGCAAATATTTAACTCAATTGCATGGCAAGATTAAATATTTTCCTAGCATAATGAACTATAAGACTGCAATAATAATAATGTTAACCTTGAATTACAGGTTATTGGCCTTGTCTTAGTTTATCTAAAAAATGATCTGAAATGAAATTCCTCATCTTATGTCAAAATCTCTATCCGGGAGTAATTACCATAAAGTGATAAAAAAAAATTTAAAAAAAGAAGCAAATTGTGATGCTTTAGATATTCACCATCAGCTATCAAGTAACTCATAAAATTACAACATATTTTTGTTATCTGACTGATCATAAGATGTTGAAATTGTATGTAAAACACCATACGGAAATAACTCTTGCCCATCTCAGATTCCTGAAGATAACAGTGTATATCTGTGTTAAAGAGGTATCTATGTCTGCGTTTATTGGGCCTTCACACCACCTAGAACTATTGCATTCTATTTCAGGTTCTGGACATGCCTTTGATATATTTGAAAATGAATTTTTAAAGAGAGTTGTATTAATTAAATGGACACTCTAAGCACCAAAGACAAGTTTAGCATAAAGGCATTTTATATAGTTAGGAAAACAATAGTATTGCCCTCCATCTCACTACCCCCATTGGCACATATAGGGTTAAAAAGAAAACCTTATTTACTCACCCAATTCCAGCGCCGATGTCCCTTGGCACTGGGTCGGGGCTTCACCTCCATCTGATGATGGGAACTAATTTGAATGCGCGACAAGCGTCATGAGCACATTAGGTCCTTTCTACTAGAGGCAGTCTTAGTTTCTCAAAAGCTCCATTGTTTTACATTGCAGGATTAAGTGGAACAGGGACACTGCACCCACACCACTTTAATGAGTTGAAGTGGTCTGAGTGCCTATAGTGTCCCTTTAATTAAGTGGCTTTGGTGGATAGATCATGTTCCTGCAGTCTAACTGCTCAATCCTCGGCCATTTAAGAGTTAAATCACTTTGTTTGTGCAGCTCTAAACACACCTCCCATGGCTGTGGCCCACATAGCTTCCCTTCACTCTTCCTGAAAAAGAGATTTTTAAACCTGAACAGACAGAAATGTCAAATAATTTGTTTCTTCAGTACATAGCAATGGCAAACCAATGGTAGCGTATATAGACTTTTATTAAATTCTTTATTTTTGTTGTGCATGCTTTAACAACGCACGTGTGTTGCCACAACAGCAATTACACGCATAATCAAACAAACATTTTCAAACATGGCAAGTAGTATATCTGCACATTTTTATATATTATAAAACAATAGTGATACGCAAAGCGTGGGTCTATGGGTAAATGAGTAGAAAACAAGATTGTTCTACCTGTGCGAACAATAGGAGGGGTAGGTAAGAGTCGCATAACGGTTAGCACCTTGCAAGGTATCAGATATGAAACTGTTAGAGAGTAGTTATACCATTTTTAGTAGTTATACCATTTTAGTTTATGAGGTATGCAAGGTCTATCTGTGCGAAGAGTAAGAGGAACAGGCAATGGTCTCTTAACATCTAGTATGTTGTGAAATATAGGGTATAAATCTGTTAGTGTTTAGTCAGGTGTTATTAGAAATGTTCAGTCTAACTGTGCCCCTAGTAAGGGGCGCAGGCGATAGTCGCTTATCGGCTCTGCAAATACTATTTGATCACCATATGCATATTTATAGGCAATTATAGGCAAGACAGAAGGAAAAATATAGAGAGTATGAAAAATTTAGAAAACATAGAAAAAATAAAACCATGGGGCTGCATAATACTGAGAGTCCATGATGTTGCGCAGGTCCCTCTCCATTCCTTGGACGGGGTGTCTCCGTCTCAGTCCACCGTGGTGACTGTAGTCAGCCAACGCCTATTCTGCTTATCCGTTGGAGTCGTGTGTAGGCCTCTTGGGTTTCCTGCCAGGGTGGGAGTCGGTCGGGCCGTAAGCTGCGTAGGTCCTTGGACAGTCCGCTCTGGCCCCCTCCTGTGGGTTGTGGTTGGACCCTCTGCTTGTTGTGCCCGCCGGTTACCATCCTCTCTGCCTCCCGGTCAGCGTTGTGACTTGTGTTGTAGGCTGCTATGGGTAAAACCCGGGTCAGCACTGCAGAGTAAATCTTCAGGCCAGCAAGCCGTGCAGGGTGGTGGGAGAGGACATAAGCCTGGATCTGGGCTTCTTGTAATGCCTCCCTTGTTTCTGGAGGCCCTGCTGTGGGTCGCTGCTGTTTGCTGTGCTGAGGTGTAGTGCGTTTCGGTGGGCTTTGCCTTCCGGCCTGCCTCCATGTTTGGGCTTTCTGCACAGGGATCTGGGCTTCTTGTAATGCCTCCCTCATTTCTGGATGCTCTGTTGTGGGTCGTTGCTGTTCGCTGTGCTGAGGCACAGTGCGTTTCGGTGGGCTTCCCCTTCCGACCTGCTGCCATGTTTGGGCCTTCTGCACAGGGAGCTCTGGTGGCTGCTGACCTCCATGTGCTGCTGGCTGGAGTTGTGGGAGACCACTGGGCTGTTTTCGGGCATTCTGGCGCATTCTTCGTTCCAGCTTCTGCCAGAAAGCTTCAAAGAGTCTGTCCAGCCTGTTTTCAATGTCGCTTGAGCAACACGTGACCTCCGCCATGTTTGGTGAGTTGCCGTGGACCCCGCCATTGTGCCGCGCTTCACCCCACTCTCCTACTGGGTCTTGATTGCCCTCCTGGGGCGGACCGGGATCACCCCCGCTGGTCCAAAGGGGGGGTAACGGGGCTCATGATCTGCGGTGGTTCCGTCCTTGCACTTCCGAGCCGGGAGAGCGTCCGCCTCTCCCGCACAGTGCACTGTAGGCCTCATGCGTTCTGGAGGGTTGTGTGAGCCTCCAATGAGCCACACACGGACTTCAGGAGTGTCGAGAAGGTCGGGGGATATTAATCTCTCCAAGGGTCGTTGAATTACGAACCAGGAAGGTCACAATAAGCTATGTATAGCAGGTTTATGGAGGAGCTCGGTAGAGATGCGACCTTCCTCCATTACAGTCAGGCCCTGCCCCCCCTCGTATATAGACTTTTGAAAAGAGTTATAGAAAGCATGTGATTGGCTCACTCCTTCTTCCTCCCCCTGCTGCCTGTGCATCCTCTCCCTACCGCACTCTCTATATCTGGAAGGAAGTTACCAGCTCTCTCTTCCTTCCAGGCTGCCAATATTACAGGGGCCCAGTCTCGCTCTTATAGGACCGCAGCGCCTGACTGTTTATGTTTAACATATCAAATAATTTATATTGATTGCATACTCTTTAGATGTCTCAGTGAAATGTTTTAAAATGCTTTCATCCGGATCTTCTCCCTTGCTTGCAAAGCACATACTAAACCTCACCCTGAGTTGTGCTGAGCAGGCTTTCCTTTCTACTCCTGACATACAGAATAGTGCGTAATGTTAGAACTGCTACTGGTTGAATAATGTGTATCACCCCAGACTGCAAACCTATATATCCTCTCTGCTGTGAGGAATTAAATTAGAGGCTTGATTGAAATACAGTGCGTTGTGCTGTGTGTTTTATTTCTAACAGGCTTTTACCAGCGCTGCAGAGAGATAAGGGAAAAGCAGAATCCTGTTGATAAGTCCATGCCAGTTTCTGGTACCCTGGGGAATATCCAGCCTTACAGCCCCTATTCAGCAATACTCACTGGGTAGCCCTAAGTGCATGGGCCACCTGATTGGATCCCAGAGCAGCCGCATCAGTGGTAGTTCCGCTGCTGGGTGAGAATAATATTATATAATGATATAATAATGATAGCATCGTGCACAATACCTGAGCATAAAATAGCCCCAAATGTCACAAATACAATGTCATACAAGACGTTCATTTATTTATTTATTCTTCTATCGTCATACATTCTGCTTTACTAGTTGCAGCACAAAAAATACTTTGCTTGCTGAGACTGGAAAAGTTCCAGTTAAGAAGAACAAAAACAAGTACCCAGTAATGAAAACAGATAAAAATTAAATAAAAGTTAAAAGTACTCTCATACATGGACAATTAAGCTGGACAGAGGTGGCAAGTGGTGTCTCTCAGGGGTCTGTTCTGGGACCCGTTCTATTTAACATGTTTCGAAATTATCTTGATCTTGAAGACCGCATTGAAAGTCATGTTTCAGTGTTTGCAGATGACACAAAACTTTGTAAAATAATACAATGTGAGCAAGATATTACTTTGCTGCAGAGGGATTTAGATAGACTGGGGGACTGGGCACTCAAATGGCAGATGAAATTTAATGTTGAAAAATGCAAAGTTATGCACTTCGGCGTAAAGAATACACAAGCAACGTATACTCTTAATGGAAGCGAATTAGGGATAACAACACACGAAAAGGACTTGGGAATTGTTATAGACAACAAACTATGCAACAATGTGCAATGTCAATCTGCAGTGGCCAAGGCCAGTAAGGTATTGTCATGCATGAAAAAGGGCATTCATTCTCGGGACGAGAATATCATTTTGCCTCTTTATAAATCACTGGTAAGACCACATATTGAATATGCTGTGCAATTTTGGGCACCTGTTCTAAAGAAGGATATTATGGCACTAGAAAAAGTGCAGAGGCGGGCTATAAAATTAATAAAAGGAATGGAACATATCAACTATGAAGAAAGGTTAACAAATTAAAACCGATTTAGTTTAGAAAAACGTCGCCTGAGAGGGGATATGATAACATTCTACAAATATATATGGGGCCAATACAAACCATTGTGTGGAAATCTATTCACAAACTGACTTTACATAGGATACGAGGTTATGCGTTTAGACTGTAAGAACGAAGATTTAGTCTAAGGCAAAGCAAAGGTTTTTTTTACTGTAAGAAAAATCAGGATGTGGAATTCTCTGCCTGAAGAAGTGGTTTTATCAGAGTCCATACAGATGTTCAAACAGCTACTAAATGCATACTTGCAAAAACAGAATATTCAATGATATAATCTTTCAATGTAGGGTAAAAGCTGCTTGATCCAAGGATAAATCTGACTGCCGTTCTGGGCTCAAGAAGGATTTTTTTTCCTAGCTTGTTGCAAAATTGTGCTTCAAACTGGGTTTTTTTTGCCTTCTTTTGGATCAACAGCAAAAAACAAATGTGAGGAAGGCTGAACTTGATGGACGCAAGTCTCTTTTCAGCTATGTAACTATGTAACTATGTAATATGCATAAGTGAGTCCTATTTAACCCCTTACGGACCAAATTTCTGGAATAAAAGGGATCATGACATGTCACACATGTCATGTGTCCTTAAGGGGTTAAATTCCCTAATATACCTAGATATACCTGCATGAACATTCTGTAGTTTATGTTGGGTATCTGCTGCATTGACTGTATTTTATGCATGGCTCAAATCTCGGCCTCTTATGTGTGCTAAATTTAGTATTACCTCAAGCAATCGTATTTTCATCACCATAGTGTTGGTACCAAAACCATGTAAAAAAATAAATGTTTACTCTTACAATTTGTTTTCTCCACGTAAATCAACCCATCAGCATGATTTACGTATGCAAATTAATACTCCAGTGTCTATAACCAAGCAAAGAACTTTTATGAATTACATGCATATACATAAGATATTACTTCCTTTAAACTACTGCTTTATTATTTTTGTTGTTTTATTCTCAACAAGTAATAAAAGCCGCAGATTTTTGCATTACGTATGGATGCCTTGTACATTGATATATGAATTCTATTACTTTTGTGATATGATGATAAAATAATTCATTTGAAAGCTTGACTACATTTCTGACTTAAACTAGATACTTTAGAATGTGAGCGGCAATAATAGGTGACATTTTATGCTAATGGCTTGTCATTTGCAGCCTGCCTGAGAGCCCCTTGTGTTATTCAATATATTTTTTCTTAAGAGTTTTTGAGTTGGTAGATACAAATGAGTCATAACATTTAAGCTCTCTATCATATTCACAGCTGTTAGAATTATTACACTGAAGGGCACAGAGATAGTCATCTTGAGATAAGTATCTATATGATGGTTAAATGTACAATTCTTATGTGGTCCCAATTGCATTTGTAACTTCAGAGCACGCTACATTTTATCACTTTTTCCTGTAACAAAATTGAAACTGTGAAGATCGATTTGCTTCTGACTCTTGAAGAAGAATATTATTCCAATGATTGAGATCAAAGATCATTTTTCTTTACAGAATAATGGAAGTTTATCCAGTATTTGCTTTGGGAGAATTGTGGGGAGGTGGTTACACAACTAAAGTGTTCGTACTTCAATCAAAAAGAAAAATGAATATTGTTCGTTGAGTTGTTGCCTCTAATTGCTTCTTTATGGAGACGCCACTTAACTATGTATCATATGGGGGTAGACACGTTCTTTATATAGTCAACATTTATTGCAAATCATAATAGTATCCATGTAGTTATATGAATAAAGGGTTTAACTCTTTCTAAATGGAACCTATTTGGAATTTGATGTTAGCTAGATAAAAAAACAGGGAAAATATTCTAAACCATCTGTATTAATTTAATTCAAAGAACATGGTGTGCGGTACACATCTATAATGCACAGCTTACAGAAAAGACCTTAAAACATGCAATTCTCTTTTTCTCTCTTTTTCAAAACCCATCAAAAGGCAAGGATTCGATGATTTTAGCAAAGGTTAGGTACACTGCCTGGCCAAAAAAAAAGTTGCCACCTGTATTTAACTGAGCAAACAGGTAAGAGCCTCCTATTGGATAGTTACTGCATGCGCAATGATCTTTCAGCTGGCAACAAGTTATTTAACCCCAACTGATGCAATTAGTAGCTTCTCATTTCTTAAACAACTATGTCGAAAGACACATCCCGTGAAAAACAAAGTACTGAGTGTTTAGGTGACAAACCCCTAAATCACAAAGTATATTCAGTGCAGCGCTTAAAAGTGCATATATGGTACAAAACAGGGACAGATTGAAAACGAAGTACGAGAAATGCGTCTCGGAAGTTGGAGGACTCAAGGACTTTTATTTATAGTTATTCAACTATTTGTTTTTATATTACTCATTGTTATTTTAACTTTAGTTTAATAAAGAGCTCTATACCATGCGAGTTTGTTTTTATGCATCTTAACAGATATTTCAAAACTACATTACAGTTTTGCACTATATATTTCTCCTGTTTTTTATTACATGTGTTCTTCACTTTACCCTACTTATTGAGGGGTGAAGTCCCTGTTTTGTACCATAAATGCACTTTTAAGCGCTGCACTGAATATACTTTGTGATTTAGGGGTTTGTCACCTAAACACTTAGTACTTTGTTTTTCACTAATTTTGAAGCACCCACACAATGTTTTCTCAGCCGCTACACCTATAAAACTACTACACTTAGGAAGACATAGAGACGAATACACGTCTCCCAAGTTCACGGAAGTGACGTCACGCACATGCTCATACGTGCGCGATGACGTCACGAATATGGGATAGATTATTGGCAAGTTGAATATACACACCCCTCTTCCACAGGAATACTCATGATTGGCTGTACCACGATCTCCTGCAAGCAATCTATGTACAGATAGGGAAATATATATGTAAAAGAGCAGGAAGCAAATCACCAATTGAGAAAGCCGAACAGAATCGTCGAAACGCGTTTTGGACACACTACCACTGTGGATGTATTGTATTTGATTTTATATAAGATTTTTTGGATAGAATAAATAGAAAACATTTTTAATATACAATATGGTGGACCATTTATCCTGCTACAAGAAGGGCAGAGTCACCCTGGAACAGGACTCATACACTCTTATACTTAGAGCCAAGTGGCAGGCTCTTTTTAAGGTGAGAAGCAACCTGTATACCTTTGTATTATACCATACTTGATTAAGGATTTCTGCACCAGGGCAAGTTTCCCTGTCTCTCTTCCCTCCTTTTTCTGTTTACATGTCTCTGAGGAATATCCTATACGTGGATTCATAGGGTGTGTGCCACCTCAAGTGCACACCGGCGCAAGTGATTAGAGCCAGTCCATAATAGGCTCTAGACCACGTGAGTGCTTCCAATTGAAGTATATACTTCCACTCTAAGTTTAATAGTGTTACACTATATATCATTATTTTTCTCTGCAGTTATCTGCATAATTCCTACATCCCTATTTCATTTTGGGAGTAAGTAATTTACCTTTAGCGCTACACACTTTCACTAATTTGACACTTGTTTGTTAAAATAGTGTTTTTTTCTGTACCAGATCGGTATACGAACCTAACCGAACAGATTGCCCCCATTTGTTTTGTACACCAAACAAAGTACAGAACACATGGGCCACCCAGAACAATCGTGTGCAGCTAATTAACCCACTTGACATCACTAACACCTCCACAAACTGCAAACACTTGAACATTCTAAGTGGTCGGCTGCGTGGCCGCCGTTTATATGGACGAACACGAGCTGACGGCAATCTTGTTTTGGCGAACGCTTACAGTGGTGTTTGGGCATCGAGTGTATGGCACTATTGTAGGACACTCAACGGCTCGAACACCGCTGAGACTTCCACTCTCACCTATGTTCGTTCCTATTCATCAGAAGAAAGCAGTGTTCGGTGAAACCAAACTCCCGAAAGAGGGGCACACGACTAATTTTCCCACCAACGGCTACTTTTGGTATTTTGTTGTGTTTGAAGCTCCCAAAAGAGACCGACCGTACAACCTGAATCTATGGAACTCCTTTTGGTAGGAGCCTCGTGTGCGGTCGGTCAGAATTAAGACTTCTATGAAAATCCTGAACCGATCTGGGTGATTTATGGATATGTTGCTCACCCAGATTGGGGCTATCAGGGGATATACTTTTTGTGGGGTTTATGTGAGTTTTTGTGATACTTTTGGGTTACCTGTAAATTGTATTCTTTTTTGCCTGGAGATAATTGAGTTAATACAGTACTTGACTCAATTATCTCCCAGGCAGAGGGGAGGGATTGTTTGATATGTATGGGAGCGTCATGTATTGTAACACTGTTGTCATTGGTCTGTGACTTTGTAATACAGTCTTCCATCAGGTCCAGGTGGGAGTACCCCTTGCATGGGGATTGTCATAAAAGGCCAAGTGTGGCCCCATTAAAATCAGTTCACTTCACCCTCAACACGCAGCTTCGTCTCATGAGTAAAGGGAACAGCTATACTTGCTATAACCTCTAGCTCTTATAAGAGCTATACAGCTATATTGGATCTATGGTATGCTTGGAGATCGATTTGGGAATACTGCAGCACTACCCACAGTAGGGAAAAAGGACATCTCTGGAGGTGGATACCCCTCCTCTCTCGGGGTGACTTCCACCAGGACCATTTGATGTCCCCTACGACATATACTACAGCATCTCACCAGCTATAAAATATAGTGAAGAATAATTGGCGGATGGTTGCAAATTACCCTACTTTGCCAGATAAATTCTGTGAGTTCCTATGATGGACTTTAGGAGCGGTAAAAACCTTAAGGATCTTTTGGTACACACAGATCCTACCTATTGCTATAAACCCGAAGGAAACATCACAACCTTGACTGTTTCTGACGCTTAGGGTATGCTACTTGTGGACATATGATTCTTGGAAAATATTTCCAACATTCACATACAGGCAAGAAATATTCCATCAAGCATAGAATCACTTGTACCACAGACTATGTTGTATATAAACTGATGTACCCCTGCGATCTGGCCAATATAGGAAAAACAGATTTATCCTTTAGTTACAAAGAAAGGTTAAAATATGTAAATCTCTTTAGTTTGGAAAAACGGTACCTCAGAGGGGATATGATAACATTATACAAATATATTCAGGGCCAGTACAAACCATTATCTGGAAATATATTCATAAACAGAGCTATACATGGGACACAAGGTCAGGCATTTAGGCTGGAAGAAAAGAGATTTAATCTAAGACAAAGAAAAATTGTTGTTTTTTACATTAAGAGCAATAAGGATATGGAATTTTCTGCCTGAAGAGGTGGTTTTATCAGAGTCCATACAGATGTTTAAACAGCAATTGGATAAATACTTCCAAAAACATAACATACGGGGATATAACTTATAATTAGTGGGGTAATAGCTGCTTGATCCAAGGACTAGTTTCTTTGTATTTGTATTCACTTTTGTATCACACAGCTAGGTTGCAATGCTGCTGCCCAGCCCATGTGTTCCCTATTAAGGGTTAATAAGCATGTAGGGATGTATATAAAAAAAATACCCCTTTCTGTCTCATTAGAAATATATTTGCCAGAAGCTCAAGGAAGCAAGGCAAATAGTTAGAGTTAGGACCCACCTGGGAGGTCTGCCTTGATGTGGCAGGTGGGCTTACCCTCTCATGGCCATTGGAGATAGCTAAAAACCTGCATTTGTTTAAAAATACATAGGGATGTGGAAAGAGCGCAGGTAACTTTTTTTCCTTTGGTTTTTACTATATGTATTTAGGCTGATGTGTACTATGGTCATTGCTGCCGCCCAGGAGTAATGTGAGTTTGAGCGCAGGACTTGTTTCTTTGTATTTGTATTCACTTTTGTATTACACAGCTAGGTTGCAATGCTGCTGCCCATCCCATGTGTTCTGTTCCCTATTAAGGGTTAATGTAGGGATGTATATAAAAAAAATACCCCTTTCTGTCTCATTAGAGATATTTTTGCCAGAAGCTCAAGGAAGCAAGGTGAATGGTTAGAGTTAGGATCCACCTGGGAGGTCTGCCTTGATGTGGCAGGTGGGCTTACCCTCTCATGGCCATTGGAGGTAACTAAAAACCTCAATTTGTTTAAAAATACATAGGGATGTGGAAAGAGCGCTGGTAACTTTTTTTTCCAAGGAGATATCTGACTGCCATTTTGGAATCAAGAAGGATTTTTTTGCCAGTTTGTTGAAACATTGGAAGCGCTTCAGACTGAGTTTTTTTTGCCTTCTTTTGGATCAACAGCAAAAACATATAAGAGGAAGGCTGAACTTGATGGACGCAAGTCTCTTTTCAGCTATGTAACTATATAACTATGAAAGAACATGCAACCACTGGTCTAGTATAAGAAATGCATGTAGAGATAGCAGGACCTAACTGCCGGCACTGAAACACTTATTGTAAAAAGGACATACTCTCCCAATGTTGAAATTCACAAGTAATGACCATAAAAAGTTGCTTTTATGGATAAGGACTTTAGATCCAGTGCAGTCAAGAGATCTTGGGTGAAAAATATCCACATTCTGCTTTTTTGCAATATGCTGCCTTCAGTTATGGCATGCGGCTTGATTATTATCCTGCATAAACCTCTTTGTGCTTTGACATATGTAAATATTTGTATACATTTTACATATTTATGTGTAAATTTGTGCTGTTCTTAATGCTATTCATGTTGATATATGTTTTGAATTGAGTCCATTTTCTAGTCACAATGGATTAGAATAAGAAGATTTGCTTTTTGTTAGGTAGGTATTACTTTTTGTACCTGGCAACATAGCTTGCTTGATTATCCAGTGAGTCTAAATTTTTTAGAACGTTTTGCTCATAAAACACGGCCTCGTTTTTGTTTAAACTGGTGGAATACTTTTTTTGTGTTATTACCAATTACGATTTTGCAATTTTGTATAATAAAGAACTGCTAGCTTTTCTAAGCTCGTCCCTCTTATATCTGCAGCTATTTCATTGTATAACACAGGTGCAGGTTGCCAACCCTCTGTAAGTATAGGTGTGAGAGTTTCTTCTTTCGCATGACTTATGCATGTTCCTATGTGTAGGCCATCTAATTTCAGTTGTGCCAGTACTTTCCTCTTGACTATGTTTATATTATATACAAAATAAAAAAAACTTGATAACACTTCAGGGACTTCTTAAAGTAAAGAAAACTTAATTATTGTAGTCAAAGTTTCACGTTTACTTACAAACTTTCATCCGGATATATATAAAAACTATGAAAGCTTGGCACTCTCCTTACTTTTAAAATAAATATATAAAAGGCCCGGGTGCTGCACGCGTCGGTATATATAAACAATAATAGTAATCCAGGGTGCATTCACAGGACTTTTAACGCGCGGTTTAATGGAAAACAAAATTACATCCGTAAAAAATATTAACGTTTTGACCCAGATGGGTCTTTTTCAAGATCATTTTTTACGGATGTCATTTTGTTTTCCCATTGAACCACGAGTTAAAAGTCCTGTGGGTGCACCCTGGATTATTATTCTTTTTTTGGCATATAGGTGTATATATATATATGTGTGTGCTCCCATTTTCAACAGTAAAATAATTTAAAAACTATTAAAGGGTTAGCAAAGCAAAATCAATGCATCTCTATAAGGAGTGTTCAGCGACTCCATGCAGTGCATGGATTAGCTGAACTTTAAATATATATAAGCCATTTGAGTACAGGCATTGCCAGGACACGCAATGAAAATGAGGAGCAGGTCAGAAACATTGTTCTAGTTTGTTCAATGACAGAAAAGCAAAATATTTATAATGAGGATTTGACAGGGAACAAACAGAATATTAAAAAATCATGGGAATTGACTGCTCCCCTGTAACAGACCTTTCTCAAATCGTAATACATTAGATGCCTTTTATATCATTATATATGTGCAGATTAGCTAAAATAAAAATGTAATTGATAATGAATAAATTACAATCACAATAGTATACCAAATATCAAGCATAAATATATCTTGTGTGACAACAGATAAA
Source organism: Pelobates fuscus (assembly GCF_036172605.1). Classification (NCBI taxonomy): domain Eukaryota; kingdom Metazoa; phylum Chordata; class Amphibia; order Anura; family Pelobatidae; genus Pelobates; species Pelobates fuscus. The sequence goes on from NC_086317.1 coordinate 121,446,005, forward strand.
TGTACTTATTATATTATGAGTGACAACACACATAAACATCACATTTTAATTGAACACTAATTGAAAAGAATTCAGTCTGTAGTATGATTTAAGGGTGTGATGAGTGATAGGTGATTGGTGTGCTATGATTCAGCTAGTTTTAAAAGACCTATTAAATATCTCTAAATTTTCTTTACATTAATCGATTTGATTCTTAGTAACTGTATTAGCTATTCATCCAGTGTTTCCAATAAATATTAGGCTAATATGATTTTTATAATAGTGTGTGCATGTGCGTGCGTGCGTGCGTGTGTGCATTCTGCGGGTTCTGCCATGTGTAGATGTTCTGTCATGCATGATCTATCATCAATACTACACTAAACTCCAAAATAAACAAACTAATTTGCACATCACCAGCAAGTGCATTTGACTGTACTGTTTTACTGTAGAACAAACCTACCATTCACCTATTAGTGAATAAAGCCAAAATATAGTATATGATCATATAAGTATATAAAGTTTAAACTCATTAGTGAATGTCCTCTTGTTTTAATGGAGGCAGCGAGATAAAAACACAACGTTAAGGTGAATAGCGGTCTAAGTTGCATTTATTGGTGCTCCTCTTCTACAAAAGTGAAAACCAAACTGCAAATATTTGATAATATGAGATGACTTGCAAAAAAATATATATATTTTTTTAATTCTTTATTTTTGTAGTGCAGGTGAGTACAAAGTATAAATGTGCGCCGCAACAACGTTCATTAATATGGGAACATAGATATGTTAAACAGTGGCCTTGAAAACATGCACATTTTTAAGGGTAAAGTTACTTAAGTAGATATGCCTATGTGATAACAATCAAATTAAGAGTAGATTTGTTTGTAGCTTCCTGACTACTTTGGTACTCAAGCAGTGGTGTATCCTGGTTTTGTGCTGCCCTAGGCAGGACAAAACTCAGGCGCCCCCCTCCCACCCACGCCACCCTCACCCAACCCTCCCCCCCCACCCGCGCCACCCCCACCGAACCCTTCCCCCGTCTCGCCTTCTAAGCACACACACACATTCACTGACAAATACGCATACACTAGGTAACAGAAACACACACACTAACAGACACACTCACTAGCAGACACACACACACACAGTCTAACAGACACACACAGTCTAACAGACACACACAGTCTAACAGACACACACTTACAGACACACACACTGACATACACACACACTAACACACACAGACCCACACACATACAGACATACACACACACACATACAGACATACACACACACACATACAGACATACACACACACACACACACACATACAGACATACACACACACACTAACAGACACACACACAGACACACTAACAGACATACACACACTGACAGACATACACACACACAAACACACACACACAGACATACACACAAACACACACACACACACACAAACTAACAGACACACACACAGACCCACTAACAGACATACACACACTTACAGACATACACTTACAGACATACACACACACACACACTAACAGACATACACACACACACACTAACAGACATACACACACACTTACAGACATACACTTACAGACATACACACACACACAGACACACTAACAGACATACACACACACACTAACAGACATACACAGACATACAAACACACTCAATCACTCACATATTTAATACATTTTTTTTTTTTAAATTTAACCCCGTATGGAGTCTTTAACACCTTGGACAAACGCACCTGACAGCATTTGTGAATGAATTTTGTCAGTAAGATCAAATCCCAAATCTGTAAACATTTGATACAGTCTTGCATGAAACCTTTCCACTGATTCTCCTTTGTCTTGCACAACATCAGTAAGACCAGCAGCCTGATCTGCAAGTTTGTCCTTAGCCCAATCTTTCAATTGATTGCAAAAAGTTACTCCGGAGGGGTAATCAACATCACTTGTAAGCAGATCTGTACTGAGGTGGCGGGCCATGCTAGGCCAATATGCATCCCCTGCTTTAATAGCACAAATACTCAGTAGGTCACGCCAGGCGGCGGAATAAGTCTTTTGAATCTGAACTATGCCTCGGTAAAAAGGCATAGGCTGCTTTTCTGGGTCGCGGAGAGATTTCATTAAAGCACTAGCTTGTGTGGGGTTAAAGGCAACATATTTAGGAGGGGCCCGTTCTCCCCGACCCTTATGGCCGAAGGGATCTTCAATAGAGCGGTGGGCCGAGACTCCCGCAGCCTCCAATGAATCCTGAGACAGCCTGTCATCCTCTTCCTCGTCTAATTCTATGATCTGAGCCCTTCTGCGTGAGGGGATCACCTGAGGTGACAGAGCCGGGGGATGAGAGGGGGTCCCGGAGGCGGGAGTAGCCATTGGGTCATAATCTTGGGATCGGTAATCACCGGGAAGCACCGGCATCAGGGGTGCTGAATGACTGGGGGCCGCCATATTGGAGGCGGGGAAGGAAGTTGCATTGGGGTTAAGGGAAGAAGCTGCGGCCATATTGGATGTGGGCACATCCGGGGCAGACTCTACCGGACTGGGCATGACCGGAACCTGGGGAGTGGCTTGGGGAAAGGGGTATGGATAATTTGCCCTTTTAAGAGGCATTTTGCGTCATCATTGATTATCAAGATATCAGTGAATAAACATCATTAATTGGATTAATTGTTAAGTGTCTGGATTAGTGTCCACCTATCAGTATAATTAATTGGCTCAAAAACTAAGTGGTTAGCTTCGTGTCCACCCACCAAGAGGTGGTATTGTTTTGGACACGGGTGGGGACAAGGGGGGCTTGAGCGTCATTCTACACGGTCAGTGATGTCAGGTCTTGTGGTCAGGTGCAAGGTCTCTTATGAATAGAACATTTCATTACTACAGTGTTCTCATGGCCTTGTCTTTATACTATGTTGCGAGTTAGGGGAAATTCAGCAGTTCCTGGGTAGTCATGTCTTTATGGAAAAATACAATCTTTGTCTATTGTGTTAGTTGTGTTGGGAAATTCTGTCATGTAATGTAGTTTTGAAATGGAGAAGTCAGGTTATGAGGACAAAATGGAGGATTTGTCACAGTATCAGGTTAAAATGGAGTTAGTGCAATAAATCAATACAAGTTCAATAAAGATTTTTTAATAATTCTACATCACTGCCTTCAGTTATGACATGCGGCTTGATTATTATCCTGCATAAACCTCTTTGTGCTTTGACATATGTAAATATTTGTATACATTTTACATATTTATATGTAAATTTGTGCTGTTCTTAATGCTATTCATGTTGATATATGTTTTGAATTGAGTCCATTTTCTAGTCACAATGGATTAGAATAAGAAGATTTGCTTTTTGTTAGGTAGGTATTACTTTTTGTACCTGGCAACATAGCTTGCTTGATTATCCAGTGAGTCTAAATTTTTTAGAACGTTTTGCTCATAAAACACGGCCTCGTTTTTGTTTAAACTGGTGGAATACTTTTTTTGTGTTATTACCAATTACGATTTTGCAATTTTGTATAATAAAGAACTGCTAGCTTTTCTAAGCTCGTCCCTCTTATATCTGCAGCTATTTCATTGTATAACACAGGTGCAGGTTGCCAACCCTCTGTAAGTATAGGTGTGAGAGTTTCTTCTTTTTCGCATGACTTATGCATGTTCCTATGTGTAGGCCATCTAATTTCAGTTGTGCCAGTACTTTCCTCTTGACTATGTTTATATTATATACAAAATAAAAAAAACTTGATAACACTTCAGGGACTTCTTAAAGTAAAGAAAACTTAATTATTGTAGTCAAAGTTTCACGTTTACTTACAAACTTTCATCCGGATATATATAAAAACTATGAAAGCTTGGCACTCTCCTTACTTTTAAAATAAATATATAAAAGGCCCGGGTGCTGCACGCGTCGGTATATATAAACAATAATAGTAATCCAGGGTGCATTCACAGGACTTTTAACGCGCGGTTTAATGGAAAACAAAATTACATCCGTAAAAAATATTAACGTTTTGACCCAGATGGGTCTTTTTCAAGATCATTTTTACGGATGTCATTTTGTTTTCCCATTGAACCACGAGTTAAAAGTCCTGTGGGTGCACCCTGGATTATTATTCTTTTTTTGGCATATAGGTGTATATATATGTGTGTGTGCTCCCATTTTCAACAGTAAAATAATTTAAAAACTATTAAAGGGTTAGCAAAGCAAAATCAATGCATCTCTATAAGGAGTGTTCAGCGACTCCATGCAGTGCATGGATTAGCTGAACTTTAAATATATATAAGCCATTTGAGTACAGGCATTGCCAGGACACGCAATGAAAATGAGGAGCAGGTCAGAAACATTGTTCTAGTTTGTTCAATGACAGAAAAGCAAAATATTTATAATGAGGATTTGACAGGGAACAAACAGAATATTAAAAAATCATGGGAATTGACTGCTCCCCTGTAACAGACCTTTCTCAAATCGTAATACATTAGATGCCTTTTATATCATTATATATGTGCAGATTAGCTAAAATAACAATGTAATTGATAATGAATAAATTACAATCACAATAGTATACCAAATATCAAGCAAAAATATATCTTGTGTGACAACAGATAAATGTACTTATTATATTATGAGTGACAACACACATAAACATCACATTTTAATTGAACACTAATTGAAAAGAATTCAGTCTGTAGTATGATTTAAGGGTGTGATGAGTGATAGGTGATTGGTGTGCTATGATTCAGCTAGTTTTAAAAGACCTATTAAATATCTCTAAATTTTCTTTACATTAATTGATTTGATTCTTAGTAACTGTATTAGCTATTCATCCAGTGTTTCCAATAAATATTAGGCTAATATGATTTTTATAATAGTGTGTGCATGTGCGTGCGTGCGTGCGTGCGTGCGTGTGTGCATTCTGCGGGTTCTGCCATGTGTAGATGTTCTGTCATGCATGATCTATCATCAATACTACACCAAACTCCAAAATAAACAAACTAATTTGCACATCACCAGCAAGTGCATTTGACTGTACTGTTTTACTGTAGAACAAACCTACCATTCACCTATTAGTGAATAAAGCCAAAATATAGTATATGATCATATAAGTATATAAAGTTTAAACTCATTAGTGAATGTCCTCTTGTTTTAATGGAGGCAGCGAGATAAAAACACAACGTTAAGGTTAATAGCGGTCTAAGTTGCATTTATTGGTGCTCCTCTTCTACAAAAGTGAAAACCAAACTGCAAATATTTGATAATATGAGATGACTTGCAAAAAAATATATATTTTTTTTTAATTCTTTATTTTTGTAGTGCAGGTGAGTACAAAGTATAAATGTGCGCCACAACAACGTTCATTAATATGGGAACATAGATATGTTAAACAGTGGCCTTGAAAACATGCACATTTTTAAGGGTAAAGTTACTTAAGTAGATATGCCTATGCGATAACAATCAAATTAAGAGTAGATTTGTTTGTAGCTTCCTGACTACTTTGGTACTCAAGGTTATACATATAAGAGAAAACAATTCTGAGCTACATCTTATCTTATGTTTGAAGAGGCTTGGTATATAGTAGACATATTGACAGATAGGGCAAAGTAGATCATGTTGGTACTAAGGTTTATATCGTGTTTCAAGAAACATCTTAGAGGTATGCCAGGGTACACATTTAGGCAGAGCCAAAAAAAAATATAAGGCAAAATCAACTGTACTAAGCTGACTAACAGTGAGTAGGTCGGCATAATTAGGGCAGTTAATTTAGAGTTCACGAGAGTCACTTAACCCACGCCAGCTGCTGGTATGTTGTTGTCTCCCCTGGTGGCGTTGTGTAGGCCTGCCTGCCTGCCACAGTGAGGGTCGGTCTCTCGGTGGGTGGATGAGGCCTGTGGGTAGTCCGTTGGGGGCTGCGGGACGCAGCTGCTGGATACTCCGAGTGGTGAGGCGCAGGGTGGCCTCCGCGGCTCTTCTGCATAAACTACGGGAGGGCTCACTCTTAAAACGCCTTTGCCTAATGGTGGCTGCCGTTCTCTTAGGCCGCCGGCCTCCTGGTCGTCCCGTTTGTTGGGCTCTCGACCCTTAAGGGTGGAAGCGAGCGGTGGGCGGTAATGGACCGGGTGCTGCTTTCAAGCTGGCTCTTTTATGCCTGGGTTTCTGTGGGTTGGGGCCTGGCCGTATGCTCCGAGGCCCATCAGCCTCGTGGTACGAGCCACTAGGAGGTAAGTTCTGCTGCTTGGCGGTCGTTTTCTGCTTCCCCTGTGTCCACGTCCCCCTGCCCCACAGACTTTGCCACAAGGCTCCGAAGAGTTCATCCAGCCGCTGTTCGTAATTGTCCAGCAGGCCGTATGTCGTCGGCATAGCAGCCGCCATCTTAGCTCTGGCTGTGTAGCAGTATGGTGAGACAGGATCAGGTGAGTTCCCTGGTTCCTCTTTTCGTCTCGTGGTCGAGTCTGTAGGCATAACGATTGTGCCGGGATATCCTTCACCGGCAAGTGGGAGAAACGGGGTTTCCAGTGCTTCCCGCTTGGCTGCTCGCAGGGAGGTCAGCCGCCTCTCCCACGCTTGCATCCGCTGGTAGGCCTCCACGCTGTGTCAGCTTCAACGTGTCTCACCGAGCACGGCTGGTCGCTCAAATGTGTCTCAGGGTAACGCCGATTCTCTGGTGCACCCAAATAGTAGTTTTGTCGCGTTATATTAGTAATATGTAGCTTATTTGCAGGTTCCTGCTCGGAGCTCTGGTGTAGTGCGACCAGCTTGCTCGATGGCTAGGCCCCGCCCCCCCTGCAAATTTTTTTTACTTGTCTATCTATAGTCATAATCTGGCTATTAAAGCCTGAATTGTTCAGTTCCGTTTCCAAATCACTACATTCAGTGATTAAATCCCATAGTATCGGTTATATAAATGCAGGCCCTATTGCTGATTACACATAGCATGCTTAGTTATACTTTGTTGCCAAACATACATGTTTCAAAACCGTCTGTGTTTAGAGAAGAGGAGAAAGGGAGGAAGGAATACAAGAAACAAAACTTCAAATACTCAAATAGAACAAAGTTAGAAAAACTGAGATCTGTATATAAATAATACTGAACAAGGCATAGATCTTCCATTGCATATTTATATATACTGCGGACAGGTTATACTGACATAGTTAATCCATTGATGTTGTATACTTTAAGAGGCAAGTGGTAAATATTTCAGCATTCTTCCCCATTCTTTCACATCCAGTTTTTTCACTCACGTCCCCATGTTTTTTGTCTTTCGCTTTCTCCCACCATTCCCCACTAGCTTTCAGGGCCAGTGCTTCTTTATTATGCCACGCTGTGGTTGTGGGAACACAAATCCGAACCCCCTAGCCACCAGCTCAACTCCGTTTTGTTTTTTTTGGGCTCCAACATGGCAATGGTGTTTGCTGGCTCATCCAAAGATGTCATGAAGGCACAACTTTCTCCGCTGTCCTCCTAGATCCCCAGGTGTCCTGGTGGCAAGGTAGAATATAAAACAGGACTAGCAGCCCCCTAAACCACCCTGATGAAGCTTCCCCCCAGCTTGGGACAGCCGACAGTCTCTCCCTGTCTTAGAGAACCTGGATGTCACTCACATGGCAGCAACAGTGGAAATATAAAAGTCTTACCGGGCCTTAGAGTGGCCGGACTTAACGTTAGACAGAGTAAAGCATAGCCAAAATGGAATTATTTCACATTCCTTAGCTACCATATGGTCTCAAAAGGCAACACAGACCCAGCAAACCAATCTGGCAAACTGAATTGACCCTGTAACTTTCCAAAACACCATAAAACCTGTACATGGGGGGTATTGTTATACTCGGGAGGCTTCTCTGAACACAAAAATGAGTGTTTAAAACAGTAAAACTTATCACGACGATGAAATCACCAGTAAAAGTGCAGTTTTTGTGTAAAAAAAATGCAAAAAACAAATATGAACGCTAAAACAAAAGACTGGACATACCCCATTTGGAATACCCTGAGTTGTCTACATTTGAAAATGGTATGTCATGATGGGGTTCATTTTCATTCCTGGCCTGCTATACGGTCTTAAAAGCTACATAGGCCCAGAAAACCAATCTGGCAAATTTCAATGTCAAAACATGGAAAAGAGGAGAGAGAGCCTTACATTGGACCACTGTAAGTTTGCAAAAACACATAAGACCTGTACATAGGGGGCACAAGAATAGGGGGTTCTTGTCAGTAACACATAACAGGACATGAGAATCCATGCCTAAAGTACAATGTGAGAGAAAAATAACACAAAAAAAAATTACTAAAGACTGGTGGTAGAATTAGTGCATGGAAAGTGTTAAAATACCACCATTTGAAATACCCTACGGTATCTACTTTTCGAAAATATATGGTTTGATGGGGGTAAATTACACTGGCCTGCTTCAAAAATGTCCCAAATAGGACATGGGTGCATGATGACCAGCTGAGAAAATTCCAAGTTTGAAAACAGGAATGAGCACCCTCCAAATAAGGTCTTTTAGACCCCAGAGAACCCGACACACCTATACATGGTGGTATCCCTATACTCAGGAAATGTTGCTGAACACATATTGGAGTGTTCTTTGGCAGTAACCCTTAAAGTTCTCCGTACATGTATTCTTAAATTGCTATGTGTGAAAAAAAAAAATCACCAATTTTTATTTATTTTTTAATTTGGCATGGATTGGTGGCAAAATGGTTGCATGAAAAGAGTCAAAATACCCCAAATGTAATATCTTAGGTTGTATACATGTGAAGGGTTATTCAGGGATTCCTGACAGATATCGGTGTTACAATGTAACGTTAATTTTGAAAAAAATGGTTTGGAAATAGCAAAGTGCTACTTGACTTTTAGCCCTATAACTTTCCAAAAAAAAGCTAAGAACATGTTAACATTTAGGCATTTCTAAACTCAGGACAAAATTTAGAAACTATTTTGCATGGGTATTTTTTGGCGGTTGTAAATGCGTAACAGATTTGGGGGGTCAAAGTTAGAAAGTGTATTTTAAAAAAAAAAAAACAATATTTTATAATATTTTTATAGTAAATTATTTCATGAAAATAATGGTATCTTTAGAATGACCATTTAATGGCGAGAAAAATGGTAAAAGAGTCCTGGTCCTTAACGGTACGAAAATGGAAAAATGGTCTGGTCACTAAGGGGTTAATCAGACCTTCGGCACGCGCCGCCGCCAGGAGTGTTCAAGCTGCGTGCGACATGAGCAGAGGACCCCAGCCAGCACGAGGACCGGGTAAGTACCGCTCCAGTCACTCACCACCCATCCTATTGGCCTTTAGCACTGTGTCACTGTCCCTCTAATCCCTTGTCCACCTAGTCCTTAAATACTCTGTCCCCTTAGTCCAGTGTCATTAAAGATATTCTTCAGTACAATGGGGTCATACACACACACATATATATATAATGCTATACATAGCTAGGACTATACAGGACTGAGGCAAAATGTGTAAACTGGGAAAGACCACAGAGTTCTTGCAATAGGCAACATGCTGGATTTTGAACGTAAATGGCACTGATACTGCAAATGCATTTTTATTATAAGGCCTGTAGCATCATGAGTTCCTATTTGGTAACTAATACGTATTTCTTATAAAGTCTTCAAACCTAATGCTTGAGACTGGAGACATTGCACATGCCAAACACTAAGACTAGGGCGAGGTCAAGGGTCCATCTTTGGTATCCTGTGGTCCTGAACCAGCACACACACGAATGGACAAAGATGTATATACTGCTACAGGTTGAAAGGTGACTCCTGAGCCATTTCAAAAAGTGAAACATAAAAAATGTGCCATTGGGCTTAAAAACTAATGACATAGAAACATAAACTGTGACAGCAGATGAGAACCATTTGGGCCATCTAGTCTGCCCAATTTTCTAAATACTCTCATTAGTCCCTTATAGCTAGGATAGCCTTATGACTATCTTGCGCGTTTTTTTGTTGTTTTTTTTTATTCTTTATTTTGGTTGTGTATGAAAAATAACATTTTGATAGTCTTGACAAACTGTCAGAAGAAGAGCAAGATGTTTAAGCGTTCAAGACAAGCAATCTGCATATTCCAGTTTTTTTATGAACATGCTTAAGTAAAGTAAGAAATCAAGCTAAATAAAGACATACTACAATCAGTGCTGCGTCACGAATATGTATGTCAAACCAGATTAAATCATAGTGAGGTGAAATAACACTTTAGATAGGCAAATGTGATAAATGTGTGGGCTGGCATCGAAGTAGGCAGTCTATGAAAAATAGGGATGTGCCATTCAAAAAATTCAGTTCGGTTCGGCACTTCCGAAATTCAGGACTTGGGCAATTCGGGAATTCGGCAATTCGGGACTTCGGCAATTCCCTCACCATACCCCTAACCCTACCCCTAACCCTACTAGCCTTGTACTGCAAAGAACTCGAGATGGAAGGATTTCCCCAAGTGAGTAGCTAATTTAGCAGACAGAGTAGGACCTGCCAAAGATGGGGTACATTGGCGTTGTGGCAGGCTTATGCAATGTATGATCATATAATGTAACTAAACTCCCATTATTTTTTGCCTAGATTAGGTGTTTTTAATAAAACTAACAAAATTGTTCAGCACTAAAATAACTGTTTAGTAGATAAGTGAGTGCGCTGGATTTAAATTTTTACTGTACTTATTGGCCCCCAGCAGCATCCCATTTAAGTATGTTTAGGTGAGTGCAACACACATAGAGAAACATTTTACAAAACTCCTCTAAACCCTTAAGCAACAACCAACACTCTCTATAGGATCACTTTGTGGCACCTTTGCTGGGGTTTCCCAGCCTGCATTAACCTAAGCTGACAGAAAGCTTAAAGGGACACTATAGTCACCTGAACAACTTTAGCTTAATAAAGCAGTTTTGGTGTATAGAACATGCCCCTGCAGCCTCACTGCTCAATCCTCTGCCATTTAGGAGTTAAATCCCTTTGTTTATTAACCTTAGTCACACCTCCCTGCATGTGACTTGCACAGCCTTCCATAAACACTTCCTGTAAAGAGAGCCCTATTTAGGCTTTCTTTATTGCAAGTTCTGTTTAATTAAAGGGACACTGTAGGCACCCAGACCACTTCTGCCCATTGGAGTGGTCTGGGTGCCAACTCCCACTACTCTTAACCCTGCAAGTGTAATTATTGCAGGTTTTTATAAACTGCAATAATTACCTTGCAGGGTTAACTCCACCTCTAGTGGCTGTCTATTAGACAGCCACTAGAGGGAACTTCCTGGTTTCTAGCACGCTGGACATCCTCACGCTGTATGAGGACCTCCAGCTCGCTCAAAACCCCATAGGAAAGCATTGAAATGATTTTTCAATGCTTTCCTATGGGGAGACGTAATGCGCATGCGCGGCATTGCCGCGCATGCGCATTAGGTCCCCTCGGCCGGTGGGCGAGATCAGTCTCGCCCACCGACAGACGCAATGGTTAGGAGGAGCGTTGCGGAGGCGGAGACAACGGCGAGGGACATCGCCGCTGCCTCAGGTAAGTCACTGAGGGTTTTTTACCCCTTCAGTAACTGGGTATTGGGGGGTGAGAGGGAGAGGGACCCTCCAGTGCCAGGAAAACGGATTGTTTTCCTGGCACTGGAGTTTCCCTTTAAGATTTTCTTATCCACCTGCTATGTTAATAGCTTGCTAGACCCTGCAAGAGCCTCCTGTATGTGATTAAAGTTCAATTTAGAGATTGAGATACAATTATTTAAGGTAATTTACATCTGTTTGAAAGTGAAACCAGTTTTTTTTTTTTCAATGCTGGCTCTCTCAATCATAGCCAGGGGAGGTGTGGCTACGGCTGCATAAATAGAAACAAAGTGATTTAACTCCTAAATGACAGTGAATTGAGCAGTGAAATTGCAGGGGAATGATCTATACACTAAAACTGCTTTATTTAGCTCAAGTAATTTAGGTGACTATAGTGTTCCTTTAAAACCCCTTTTCATCCGCCTAGACCTCCTCAGACAAAACACTACTATAAGCTCACTCAACCTAGGCATGCATGTCTAACATATATGATCTATATATACAGTGCAAGTATCCCAACGGAGATTAAATAACTCAGCTTGTTTGTACAATACACTAAACGTTAAAAATGTGCAAGTTCAATGCATAACATACCTATATTCAAATACCATGCACAATAATAAAAAAAAAAAAAAAAGCCCTATATAGGACAGAAGCCAAATGGATTTTTAAGTTAGACTCTTTAGAGCCAAAAGGTCTCAACTTGGATTTTGAGCTGAACGCATTCTTGTAATTAGTTTGCAAAGTTTATAAGAGCGACCCACAGATTTAGTATGTTCGGCAAACGTAGGATTTTTTATCAGCTATGGTTTAGGTTTAGGATCAGCTAATATCTGTGAGTGATACCTCATGTGAAAAAGTGTAAGAAGATCCCCTATGCCTTCCCTCCAGTGCCCTTTGCTGTGTCTGGCATATTCATTTATTTATCTTTGTGTTAATAAGTTTTCATTTCTTTCCCCAGTTTAGTGAAATACTGGGGATCATTTCTTAGTTTAGTTGGATCATATAACAATCTCCTATTTTTTCAGCAAACTTAGGGTTTGTATCTTATTATCATTTTAGCCCTTTTATCTTGATTAAGTTATGAATGTATTTATGCCATAGTAGGGTTACCTTGGATTACCCCCTGCTGATAATTTAACTAATATCATATATTTTTAAACATTTTTATTATTATTTTTTTATACGTGTATGTGATATGTTTTAAATTGGAGTATCACGCTTATTTGAAAGTATTATTTTAACTCTTGTCCTGTATCTGACTTGTGGATATACAAGATTGTTACCATTGCAATAGAATATACCAAGGTGGAATCTTAGACCCTTTAACCCGATTTAATTATTCTATGTAGTCTCAAACTTTTGATTACTATAATATATTTTTAAACATTTTTATCATTATTTTTATGAATTTATGTGATATGTTTTTAAATTGGAATATTATGCTTATTTTAAAGTATTTATTTTAACTATTGTCATGTACAGTGGGAACTCGGTTTATGAATTAAATGCGTTCTCCGTGACATTTCTTATTGCGAAACATTTGTAAACCGAAACACCGTTTCCCATAGGAATGCATTGAAAACCAATTAATCTGTTCTAGAGGCCAGAACAAAGTCAAAATGAGCTGGCATGAAAAACCAACCCACCACGCAGAACACACAATAAAAGACATGCAAACGACGATGCAAAAGCCACTCAAACACCTCCACACTCTGCGCCACGTACTACCCACAGGCTCCAGCATGCAGGCGGCGCTATAAACCTCCCAGGTGCAATGCATCCTGGGGAAACTTGCTTTGTATTGCGAAAAAATTTTATTGATTCACCTGCCAAGGTGAATCAACGTTTCAGTTCTCTACTGGTACTTTCGTCAGGATGGCAGATGCCTGAATAAAATATACGTTTTTTTCATGCTACTTTGAAGTCCCTAGAGTGCTATCTTTACATATTTTTTTCTAAATCTTTTGGCTGTTAAGCACTGGGCTTATACCTTATTACAGGAGTGCAATCAATTGGAACTTTATATATATTTCATATATATATATATATATTTCTTATATATATATATATATATATATACTCCTGGTTTAGGTTAGAAAATTATTTGTGGTTTTCTCTATATATTTAATAATCCAAGTGAGGTTTTACCAGTGGTCTGTACAATGGCATGAGCACTTCCCTCTTTGTACTGCTAATATCTCTCCCTGTACAACCAAGCATTCTGCTAGCATTTTCTGCTGCTCTATTACATTGTCTGCCCACCTTCAAGTAATCTGAAATAATTACCCTTAAATCCCTTTCCTCAGATGTTGAGGTTAGGACTCTATCAAATATTCTATACTCTGCCCTTGGGTTTTGACAGCCAAGATGCATCTTGCAATAATTCATATGAAATGTCCACTGCCACAGCTCTGGACATTTGTCTAGTTTACTTAAATCATTTGCCATTTGGCTTATCTCTCCTAGAACATCAATCATGTCGCAAGTATTTGTATCATCAGCAAAGACCTTCTGCAATATCACTAATAAAATTATGAAGAGAATGTGTCCTAGTACAGATACCTGAGGTAACCCACTGGTAACAAAACCTTTGAATATACTCCATTTACTACAAACCTCTGTTGCGTATTACTCAGCCACTGCCTAACCCATTTCACTCAGCTAGTTAGCTTTAAAAAAAAACCTGCAACCTGACAGAATCTATCTATCTATCAAATACATATGGTATTAATTGAATGAATATGATTGTCATAAATACTGCTACCTTTAAAGCATATATTGTTTAGGGTATATTAGAGAAAGCTTTATTCATTGTTGTACTTTATGATGGTATAATGTGTTTTGTATGTGTCTGTATTGCGCATGTTGGAACAAACTGCATATCAGTGTGATCTTAATACCTGTATTTGCTTTTTACTGTTATCTTTGTTAATACATTTTTTATGTTTTGTAGTCATTATTTTTGTTTCCTGTTGATTTTGATATAATGATTTTATCTCCTAATCTCGGAGCTTTGAATAAATGTATTTCACAAACAGAAAACAGGGCAGATTGTGTAGCCTCTGTGGGAAACATTTGTGACAGTATGGATATCCGCAGGGTTGTTTTAGAATATAGAGTTAATCCTTTAACAGTGGAGTTTAATATAAGTGTTTCTGCTTCAATTTTCAAGTTAATATTCCAATAATGATTAATATAACATGACTGATTAGTCAAAATATGTGAACATAGTGACTACACAACCACCATCTACTCTGACTATCTCTGCTATCTATGCCATTTTATGAAAAATATGTATATTCTTTGGCTATATAGGCCATACCTTCACAATATCCTTAATTTCCCAGTAGTCTGCCTTAACACTGTGGATGTATGTAATATGTCTGGTGGGTGTTTATTTTAGTTTATCAGCTTACCTTTATTCTGGGGGGGGGAGGTTCCCTAAAGGTCCAGTGGGGGTTATTCAGTACCTTGTGGTCTGGTGAATGCTAACAATAAATCCCTGGTGGTGCAATGGGGTTAATATTAAATCTCTAGTGATCTAGTTGTCTTCATAATGATTTCATTGGTTGAGTGCGTGGTCTGAACCTCCGCCTGATGCAGACCATGTTAATCACTCATTCCACTCCAGAGCTCAGTGAGGAAGTTACTAAGGTGGCTGGGAATCCTGAAATCCTCAGTCACTGCAACCCTCTGTTGGTGGGCCCTAATGGTGCCACCTAATGGTGCCACAGCTGGTGCTGTCAATGCTCCATGTGGTGAACCTTTGGCTCGCATGCCAGCATAGAGGCCATAGGTTCACCATCTCTCGTATAGGGTTAGTCCTTCAGCATCCTTCTTGGGAATGACAGAGAATATCTCTAAAAGGACAGCACATTTCTGTAAATGTGCAAGTCTGGATGGCAACTAGTACATATGCACGCTTCAGTAAGAGGCCCCCTATGCCAATTACTCTCTCCTTGTTTCTGAATTGATGTTGGCCCATATCATCTGCCAAGCTATCTCTTGTGTACAGGACTCCCTGTCTCAGACTGCTGGGTGAGAAAGTTGTGAGATGTTCTCAAGGCAGAAAGGTAAAAGGATAGGTGTCTATTCTCAACCATAGTCATAGTTTCTGTCTGGAAGTATTGCTTGTCAAAATATCCAATATAATAAGATGCCTCCTTCCAATAAGAATCTAAATCCTGTCTGATTTGCTGGTACAAATCCAGAGTAGCACTATACGAAAGTGATATCTCCTTAGAATTTGGCAGTCAGTAATGCTCTCTAGATTTGCCATTCCAGAAGTTTCATGTAAATCCAGGCCCTAGCAATACTAACATGTATAATAGACTGTTAAGGTCTATTTCACTGAATGGCGTGATAGCTGTGTTTTTAAAGGGACACTATAGTCACCAGAACAACTACAGCTTATTGAATTTATTCTGGTGAGTAGAATCATTACCTTTGGCTTTTTGCTGTAAACACTGTCTTTTCAGAGAAAATGCAGTGTTTACATTACAGCCTAGTGATAACTTCACTGGCCACTCCTTAGATAGCTGTTAGAGATCCTTCCTGGGTCATGGCTGCCTAAAATGCATCCAAACATTCAGTATCTCCTCCCTCTGCATGCAGACACTAAACTTTCCTCATAGAGATTCATTTTGCTGCTTGGCCAGGGCTGTGTTTGAATTGTGCTGTCTCTGCCCCTGATCTGCCTCCTTGTCAGTCTCAGCCAATCCTATGGGGAAGCATTGTGATTGGATCAGGCTACCACTTCTGATGATGTCAGAAGTCAGAGGAAGTTCACAGGCAGAGACAGCAGCTTCAGACTTGAATACAAGTACGATTTTACTATCTTTATGGAGGCTAAGGGGGCCAGATAGTGATTTTAACACGATAGGGTTAGGAGTACATGTTTGTGCACCTTTAATTGATTTAGGGCACAGTTAACTCGTTATTATTTCCCAGGCTCCCTAGCAAACTGTGTTTTCATTTTTTTCCTGATTATAGGTTTTGTTCTGAAGTGTTAAAGAATTTATTTAGACTTTTGCAGAAAATAAAGCAAATAAGGACAATGCTCTTATCATTTGTCATGTTAATGGACAGACATGTGTCTATATAGATGCAAAGCATTAGTGCAGTATATTATAAGATATAGATCTCACGTTCACTATGTAATTTTAACTTTTTTTTTTTTTTTGCAAACACCCAATTGCTCTGAATCAAATTTATATGTTCGAGAATAATGTCAGCGTGTAACTCTGAATAGCTTTCAGAAAATAATCAAAATGCAGTTTACCATCAATTTGAAAACTTATCCTTGAATTTCGCAATTCAGAGGCACATTCGGTAAATAATTCCAAGGAACATCTGTGATAACCCAGATTACATATTCTTTTTCTTTAACCAAAAAAATTGGCAGCAAATGGGACTAGAGTAAAATCAATAATCTTAATTTTTAAGTGATTCCTGTCAGTTTTAAACAGTGATTATTTTTTGCTAGTTTTTCCAGTTAAAATTACCATTTACAAGTCTGTAATCATGCAGCAATTTTGTACGTATAGAAGCAGAAGGGACTGCACATATATTTTAAGGATCAATAGTTCACAAAATTACTACCACTTTTTCTTTTTAAATTGCTTGCTTGTGATACACTAGAACCACTTCAATCACAACTCAAGAAGCAGTTTCAAATTGCTCATATTGGACAATTCATCTTCCAGAGAATGAGCTATGTAATTATATCACGCTGGTGCTTGTTAATAGCTGATAATTTGTTTAATTCAGATGTGCTAACTAAAAAAAAAATCATAGATATGACACTTTTTTGGTTTGTAGAATTGTAAGGGTTAGAGATTCTGCATCTAGGTCTTAGGTGATTTCATATTTTACAAGAGAAAAAAGTATCCACATTTAGAATCGGCTAGGCAGTATGCTTTCAAATGATACAGTGAAGAAGGTTTATAGTTCCAGGAGAAAAGAGAGACAACTTGTAGGTTTAGATGGAAGACAGGAATATTTGGACAAACCGTTACTGGACTATTTTTCTATGGATAGAAACACATTTCGTCAATGAATTTTAAAGAGTGCACAAATGTGTCATGCACTGTAAACCAGTGAGATAAGGCATTGAAGGCATAACCGTGTCTAAAAGTCTTTTATATTGGTATTTGATAGCCACATGTTATGTGTGTGTATTTCTACTTGTAATGTATTGTGTTTGAATCTGTAAGCGTATGTATACAACTGTGTAAATGCAAGCAGTACTAAAAATAATGTTAGATGTAGGTAAACGTGTTAAAAGTTTATGAGTTAGTTTACATAGGGTGTTTAGTGTTAACATGATTAAAAGCTTCAGATGAGTCACAATTGTTGAATAAGGGGTGTTTAGAATTATTCATTTTAGGGTAAGAGGAGTGTTAAGCTTAGTTTTGGGACACATGGACTTTTTAGTGATTAAGATGAGTTAAAGCTATGATATGGGTATAGGGCATGGGTGTCCAACCTTTTGGCTTCCCAAGGCCACATTGAGTGAAGAGGAATTGTCTTGGGTCGCGCACAAAATATATGACATAATCAGGGCCGGACTGGGAATTAAAAGCAGCCCTGGAAAAAAAATATTTACCAGCCCCATAATGCGTCGTGCCAGCATAGTGTGCAGATACAGAGTTAGAAAAGAGAACTTAAAATTAAAAATTATTACTCCAATGTAAAAAAAAAAAGCACTCATAGGCTTCAAAATAAACAAAAGTGCATATTTATTTTAAGCAGGTGTGCCTTTGCATGTAATCACCTACCTTGACATATTAAGTAAAGCTTGGTAATGGGACTGAAATGGTGAATGTATGTAGGGCACAACTGTAAAAAATTGACGTTATCTTGTTTATTTTGAAGACCTGTGGGTGCGCTCTTCAATTAAACCCCTTAAGGACCAAACTTCTGGAATAAAAGGGAATCATGACATGTAACACATGTCATGTGTCCTTAAGGGGTTAAATATGTTATTGTGCTGGAGTATGCACCTAGCAACAAGACTGGGCCAATATCTGCTCATTACATATGGTACATATTAATGACATTTCTCTGTGTATTATG
The DNA here is from genome assembly GCF_036172605.1 of Pelobates fuscus. Taxonomy (NCBI): domain Eukaryota; kingdom Metazoa; phylum Chordata; class Amphibia; order Anura; family Pelobatidae; genus Pelobates; species Pelobates fuscus. The sequence goes on from NC_086317.1 coordinate 121,464,611, forward strand.
CATATATAAATGTACATTAATATATGTGTAAATAGGCATAATTATATATATATATATATATATATATATATATATATATATATATATCTAATACACACATTAATACACATGTCATATACCAGTGGTGGATCCAGAGCCTGATCCCGGGAGGGGCACTTGTAGTTTATTTAAAGAAAAAAAATCTATGCACAATAACCACTACTGCTCTGTGTAGTGGTTATGGTGCAAAGAGTGCCGGGACCCCCTCCCAGAGTAAGTAGTCAAACAGTTTAAGAACAGCTGGGATATGGGGCTGTAGTAGGGTATAGGAGCAGTGGTGCAGTGTGTGTGGGATGGTGTAGTGTGTGAATGTGTAGGGCAATGTGTGTATGGGGGGGCTGTGTATGTGTGTGTGTGCAGCAATGTGTGCATGGGCGGCTGTGTATGTGTGTGGGGGGCAATGTGTGCATGGGGCAGTGTGTAAATGTGTATGGTGTGTGTGTGGGGGCAGTGTGTGTGTATGGGGCAATGTGTGTATGGGGGGCAGTGTGTGAATGTGTATGGTGTGTGTGTGTATGGGGGCCAGTGTGTGAATGTGTATGGTGTGTGTGTGGGGGCAGTGTGTATGGGGCTAGAGTTCACTCTCACCACTGCGACCACCAGGAATCCCTGGTGGTCGCAGTGGTGAGAGTGAACTCTAGCCCGTGGCTCCAGGGCTAGAGTTCACTCTCGTAAGCGCCGGAGCCACGGCAATGCTCTGAGCTCACGCGAGAAGGACGCAGAGCTCCCGGGTCCTCTCTTCCTCCCTCTCCTGCTGGCTGCCCGCACGGTGCCTAAAGAATGGGGAGGGAGATCGGCTGACAGGGGAGAGCCTTGTGGGGGTGGGGCTATTGCCCTGTTGCCTCCCCCCGCCCCCGGATCCACCAGTGATATATACAGCCCCTATGTGTGTCTCTTTATCTCCAGCCCCTCTGTGTGCCTTTTTGTATCCCCCCAGTCACTCTGTATGTTTCTTTCTCACCCTCACTGCTCCTCTGTGTCCATGTCTCTCCTTTCCTTCCAAGTCTCTCTCTTCCCCCTCTTTCTCCCCCTCCCCTTGTGTGACTCTCTCCTTTCCCCCTCTGCCTCTTTCCCCCCCTCCCCTTGTGTGTCTTTCTCCTTTCCCCCTCTGCCTCTTTCTCCCCCTCCCCTTGTGTGTCTCTCTCCTTTCCCCCTCTGCCTCTTTCTCCCCCTCCCCTTGTGTGGGTCTCTCCTTTCCCCCTCTGCCTCTTTCTCCCCCTCCCCTTGTATGTCTCTCTGCTTTCTCCCTCTGCCTCTTTCTCCCCCTCAGAGTGTGTGCCACCAGATCGGCCACCCGGTGGCACATACATGCGCAGCGCAGCCCCCAGATGCCTTGGCCCACCGGGAAATTTTCCGGTATCCCGGTGGGCCAGTCCGGCCCTTGGCATAATTAATTTATATAATACAACTTCAAAAACGCTTTTCCTAAATTTTATATTTAATTTGTTTAGTACATAATTCCTGTATTTATCTTTCTGTGGGATTGCCATATTTAAGGATAAAAAATGAAGGATCTATCTACTTAAAGGAGCACTCCACTGCTCACAAAAAAAAAAAAATATATATATATATATATATCACTGTTTAGTAGATATACCCCCAATAAATACATTCATTAATTTTTCATGCATGTATTCATTGGGGGTATATCTTAAAAGAGCTTGCAAAAGCTGCAGATCTCATGAACTCCAGTCTTTTGTAAGCCCTCCCCTTTTTTCTCAAAAGAGACTTGCAGTCTCTTCACAGGGAAATAACCAATCAGAGGCATCTCATTGGCACACATGTGCACACGCACATAATGGCTACATGTGGACACACCAGCTCGTGAACACATGTCTAGTCTGGGTCTGCAGCTGGTCTGAGGTCTGTGAGAGGGAGGCAGGCATGCCCAAATAGAGCGTCCCTGCCATTTCCGTTGGCTCACGGGAGCTAACGAAAGGAGGCAGAAAACCTCCCTGGCTGTTTGACAGCCCGAGAGTGTTCCCTAGCAAATTTATAAAAGTTCAGATTTCTCATAGAAATCACCACTTTTATAAACTGGGGTTAAACCAGGCTACTCCTCACCCATGAAGGACTTCAGCAAGTGGAGTGGTCCTTTAACACATACACATGTTTGGCACTGGAGGCAAATTTGAGGTTAAACTATTTGAAAATAGGAAGAATGCACCTTGAGGCCTCCTGGCACCATAACAACTTCATTTCGATGAAGTTGTAGTGGTGCCTTATGATACCTATACAGTCCCTTTCAGACAAGTGTCTGTAGGCACATTATTCTAAGTTGCCCCCGGCTTCTGATAATAAGGCAGGCAAATAAGTATAATTTTTTAACTGGACTCTGCAGGTCTAAAACCATATTCATATTTGACAACTGCATGTATAAATGTATGTAAGTGCATACACTGGCGGAACTACCACGGTCGCAGGGGCTGCAGCTGCGACCGGGCCAGTCTTTCCACGGGGCCTGGCCGCCCTATCAACCCCTGGGACCGGGGTGCCCACCAGCATTTTGGAAAAAACTCCGGGGCCGCATTGAAAGAGCCCATAGGGTGGCCCAAGCTGTTGGGGCCAACTGATGGCAATGGATTTCCTGGTGTCTGGTCAGCGCTGCAGCGCTTTAAGAGCGCGACTGGGCCCCAGTGATGATGTCAGACCTGGGAGGAAGCCATTACTTTCTCCCAGCCAACAGTGCGCCACACAGTAGGAGGAGAGGGAGTCATAGTGGGAGCTCTGACTCCCATCAGCATGAGGCAGCCACTGGACCCCAGGTAAGTCACTAAATTTTAACTGTGTGTGTGTGTGTGTGTGGGTGATAGAGAATGTCTGTATCAGTATATCTGTGTGTGTGTGTCTGTATGTATGTGTCACTGTGTGTATGTGTGTGTGTGTCTACGTGTGTGTATGTATGTATGTGTGTCTATATGTATGTGTCTCTGTGTGTATGTGTGTTTGTATGTATGTGTGTTTGTGTATGTTTGTGTGTTTGTATGTGTGTCTATGTGTATGTTTATCTATTTGTCGGGATGTGTGGGGAAGGGAATGTATGGGGTGGGGGGTAGACTTATGGGGGGGGGCAGGGCAATTTTTTCACTGGGGCCCTGTGGTTTCTAGTTACGCCTCTGAGTGCATATTACTACTATTCTATATTGCAGGGCTTCCCAAACTTTTATGGTCCGAGACCCACTTTTCAAAATGGTAATTTTTCGAGACCCACTTGCTTTTAATGCATATTTTAAAAAGTGAACACCATGGCAATCAGCTTTAGAGGCATACAATTGGCACACCATAGCAATCCGCTTTAGAGGCATACAATTGGCACACCATAGCAATCCGCTTTAGATGCATACAATTGGCACACCATAGCAATCCGCTTTAGAGGCATACAATTGGCACACCATAGCAATCAGCTTTAGAGGCATACAATTGGCACACCATAGCAATCAGCTTTAGAGGCATACAATTGGCACACCATAGCAATCCGCTTTAGAGGCATACAATTGGCACACCATAGCAATCCGCTTTAGAGGCATACAATTGGCACACTATCTGCTTTAGATGCACACTATCTGCTTTAGATGCACACTATCTGCTTTAGATGCACACTATCTGCTTTAGATGCACACTATCCGCTTTAGAGGCATACAATTGGCACGCTATCCGCTTTAGATGCATACAATTGGCACACCGTGGCAATCAGCTTTACAGGCATACAATTGGAACATTATGTCAGCTTTAGATGCATACAACTGGCATACCATGGCAATCAGCTTTAGATGCATAAAATTGGTACATCATGGCAATCAGTTGTAGATGTATAAACTTGGCACATCATGGCAACTTTAAGTGCATACAATTGGCACACCTTGGCAACCAGCTTTAGATGCATAAAATTGGAACATCATGGCAGCTTTAAATACATAAACTTGGCACATCATGGCAATAAGCTTTAGATGCATAAACTTGGCATATCGTGGTAATCACTTTTAGATGCATAAACTTGGCACAGCATGGCAATAAGCTTTAAATACATAAACTTGGCATATCATGGCAATCAGCTTCAGAGGCATACGATTGGCATACCATGGCAAACAGTCAGATGCATAAAATTGGCACAACATGGCAATCATTTTTAAAAGCATAAAATTGGCACACCATGGCAATCAGTTTTAAAAGCATAAAATTGGCACACCATGGCAGTTTTAGAGGCATATTTCTGGGATATTATGGCAGTTTTAGAGGCAGAAACTTTGCACATCATGACAATCAGTTTTAGAGACATAGAACTGCTTACTCACAGAGTCAGAATCAGAAGTGCTGTGTCCTGCTCTTTCATCCAGGCACCTCACGTTGATTATCCCAGTGGTGGAACTAATGTAGAGTGCCCTGGTGCAAATATGTTTTCTGGGCCCCCCTCTAGTGCAAGTGTGGCCAAAAGGTAGATCTCCATCTGTCGGAGAACTTCAACAATGCTATAACCAGGGCTCGAGTCCTGCAGGAACGCATGGGAACGGCGTTCCTGCACTTTTTCCAAAGCAGGAACGCCGTTCCCAGTCCTGCAGGACCTGCCCTGCTAACTGCACACAGGGGCCATCACACGCGGCGTTCTTCTCCAGCTCTCTCAGCTTCAACTCTCGCGAGACCCGCAGCTGTAAGAGCGTTGCCACGGGTTACCATGGCAACGCTCCGCACAGGCGAGTCTCGCGAGAGTTGAAGCTGAGAGAGCTGGAGAAGAACGCCGCGTGTGATGGCCCCTGTGTGCACCGGACCACCACCCTCCACCGGACCACCAGGCGATCTCCCCCCTCCCTGACAAGGTAAGAAGCAGGGAGGGGGGAGTAAAGTAAAAAAAAAAAAAAACACATAAAAGTTAAAAAGCAAATGCATCCCCCCTATCATCCAGCACACACACACACACATAATCCAGCACACACACACATAATCCAGCACACACACACACATAATCCAGCACACACACACACACACACATAATCCAGCACACACACACACATAATCCAGCACACACACACATAATCCAGCACACACACACACATAATCCAGCACGCACACACACACACACACACACACACTAAATCCAGCACACACACACTAAATCCAGCACACACACACATAATCCAGTACACACACACATAATCCAGCACACACACACATAATCCAGCACACACACACATAATCCAGCACACACACACATAATCCAGCACACACACACATAATCCAGCACACACACACACACACATAATCCAGCACACACACACATAATCCAGCACACACACACATACATAATCCAGCACACACACACATAATCCAGCACACACACACATAATCCAGCACACACACACATAATCCAGCACACACACACACATAATCCAGCACGCACACACACACACACACACACTAAATCCAGCACACACACACTAAATCCAGCACACACACACATAATCCAGTACACACACACATAATCCAGCACACACACACACATAATCCAGCACACACACACATAATCCAGCACACACACACATAATCCAGCACACACACACACACATAATCCAGCACACACACACATAATCCAGCACACACACACATAATCCAGCACACACACACATACATAATCCAGCACACACACACACATAATCCAGCACACACACACATAATCCAGCACGCACACACACACACACACATAATCCAGCACACACACACACACACACACACACACTAAATCCAGCACACACACACACATAATCCAGTACACACACACACACATAATCCAGTACACACACACACACATAATACAGCACACACACACATAATACAGCACACACACACATAATCCAGCACACACACACACATAATCCAGCACACACACACACATAATCCAGCACACACACACACATAATCCAGTACACACACACACATAATCCAGTACACACACACACATAATCCAGTACACACATAATCCAGCACACACATAATCCAGCACACACATAATCCAGCACACACACACATAATCCAGCGCGCACACACACATAATCCAGCGCGCGCACACACACATAATCCAGCGCGCACACACACACATAATCCAGCGCGCACACACACACATCATCCAGCGCGCACACACATCATCCAGCGCGCACACACATCATCCAGCGCGCACACACACACATCATCCAGCGCACACACACACACATCATCCAGCACACACACACACATAATCCAGCGCACACACACACATAATCCAGCGCACACACACACATAATCCAGCACACACACACATAATCCAGCACACACACACATAATCCAGCACACACACACATAATCCAGCACCCACACACAATCATCCAGCACCCACACACACACACACACAATCCAGCACACACACACTGCATTCATTATACACAATCTGCACTTACTACTAACACACTACATTCATTATACACACTCTGCACTCATTACAAACACACTAAATTCACTGTACACACTGCACTCACTACACACACTACATTCACTATACACACACTACATTCACTATACACACTCTGCATTCATTATACACACTCTGCATTCACTACACACACACTACATACACTGCATTCATTATACACACTGCATTCATTATACACACTCTGCACTCACTACAAACACACTACATTCACTATACACACTCTGCATTCATTATATAGACTCTGCATTCATTATACACACTCTGCACTCACTACAAACACACTACATTCATTATACACACTCTGCACTCACTACAAACACACTACATTCACTATACACACTTTGCACTCACTGCACACTATATTCATTATACACACTGCACTCACTACACACACACTACATTCATTATACACATTCTGCACTCACTACAAACACACTACATTTATTATACACACTGCACTCACTACAAACACTTCATTATACACACTCTGCTCTCACCTCAAACACACTACATTTATTATACACAATCCGCACTCACTACAAACACACTGCATTCATTATACACACTCTACACTTACTACAAACACACTACATTCATTATACACACTCTACACTTACTACAAACACACTACATTCATTATACACACTCTACACTTACTACAAACACACTACATTCATTATACACACACTGCACTCACAGCAAACACACTACATTCATTATACACACTCTGCACTCACTACAAACACACTAAATTTATTATACACACTGCACTCACTACAAACACACTACATTCATTTATACACACTGCACTCACTACAAACACACGACATTCATTATCCATACTCTGCACTGCACTATATGCATAGGAGTGTAATTTTTTTTTTTAAGGGGGGGGGGGGGGGGGAATCTTGGGTGAGTTCCCACACCTTTTTCCCCAGGACTTGACCCCTGGCTATAACAGATGGGGGATCTACAATTTTCTTATCATTGCAGGGTTATATATGTGAGCAGTGTTTGAGCGTTTGAATGTAAGCATGTTTTTGTATTAAGTATATGTGTGCATGTATGGGTGTATTTGTATGTACTGTTGCCATTGGAATGTAGTGGTGTACTTTTTGTAATGTTTGCGTCTGAATGCAAGGGTGATTGTATGTAGTGTCGGACTTGAAATGCAGGTGTGCTTTTTGAGTGTTGGTGTTTGAATGAAGGGGTGTTTGTAGATAATTTTAGTGTTTTAATGCTGGGGTGTGTTTGTATGTAATGTTTGCGTTTGCAGTACGTGTGTAGTGGATGCAGTGCGTGTGTAGTGGATGCAGTACGTGTGTAGTGGATGCAGTACGTGTGTAGTGGATGCAGTGTGTGTGTAGTGGATGCAGTGTGTGTATTGTGTTTATAAAATATACATATACACAATGTGTGTTTGAATGTAAGCATGTTTTTTGTATGGAGTATGTGTGAAGTGTATACACATATACACACACATACAGAGACACACACAGACACACAGATACACACCCTGACAGCAATACACACAATGACACCTAGTTTCCCACACATAGATAAACAGACACTCATGTACACAGATACACACTGACACACAATACACACACAATGACACAAAAGGACACACAGATACATATACACGCAGAGACAGGAGGTGAGTGTGACAGTGTGTGGGAGAGGTGAGGGTGACAGTGTGGGAGGGAGTGTGTGTGCTGGTAACAGTGTTGGGGGCAGTGTGAGGGCAAAGTGAGAAAGTATTACAGTGGGCAGGCAGGGGAGAAGGGGTGGCACAGGCAGGGGGAAAGGGTGACAGTGTGGGGGGCAGGGGGAGAAAAGGCTACAGTGGGGGGGCAGGGGGAGAAAAGGTTACGGGGGGCGGGGGTGAAGGGGTGACATGGGGAGGGCAGGGATTGAAGGCCTGACATGGGGGAGGGCAGGGGGTGAAGTGGTTACATGGGGGCAGGGGGTGCAGTGGTTACATGGGGGGCAGGGGTGAAGGGGTTAAATGGGGGTCAGGGGTTGAAGTGGTTACATGGGGGGCAGGGGGTGAAGGGGTTACATGGTGGGCAGGGGGTGAAGGGGTTACATGGTGGGCAGGGGTGAAGGGGTTACATGGGGGGCAGGGGGTGAAGGGGTTACATGGGGGCAGGGGGTGAAGGGGTTACATGGGGGGCAGGGGGTAAAGTGGTTAAATGGGGGGCAGGGGGTAAAGTGGTTAAATGGGGAGGGCAGGGGGTGAAGTGGTTACATGGGGGCAGGGGGGTGAAGTGGTTACATGGGGGGGGCAGGGGGTGAAGTGGTTACATGGGGGGGCAGGGGGTGAAGTGGTTACATGGGGGGGCAGGGGGTGAAGTGGTTACATGTGGAGGGCAGGGGTTGAAGTGGTTACATGGGGGGCAGGGGGTGAAGTGGTTACATGGAGAGGGCAGGGGGTGAAGTGGTTACATGGAGAGGGCAGGGGGTGAAGTGGTTACATGGAGAGGGCAGGGGGTGAAGTGGTTACATGGAGAGGGCAGGGGGTGAAGTGGTTACATGGGGGGGCAGGGGGTGAAGTGGTTACAAGGGGGGGCAGGGGGTGAAGTGGTTACATGGGGAGGGCAGGGGGTGAAGTGGTTACATGGGGAGGGCAGGGGGGTGAAGTGGTTACATGGGGAGGGCAGGGGTGTGAAGTGGTTACATGGGGAGGGCAGGGGTTGAAGTGGTTACATGGAGAGGGCAGGGGGTGAAGTGGTTACATGGAGAGGGCAGGGGGTGAAGTGGTTACATGGAGAGGGCAGGGGGTGAAGTGGTTACATGGAGAGGGCAGGGGGTGAAGTGGTTACATGGGGGGGCAGGGGGTGAAGTGGTTACATGGGGGGCAGGAGGTGAAGGGGTTACATGAGGGGAGAGAGGACATGGTCTGGGGCTGTGTCCTACCTGTAATAAATTTCCTGGTGGTCCAGTGTCTCCCTGGTGGTCCGTTGGGGTAACTCTCCGGTCTGCAGCTCCGCCGGGTGCAGAGCTGCAGACAGTGTAATAAAAATCTTGCGAGCTCCCTGAGTGTTGCCATGGTAACGCTCTGGGAGCTCGCGAGACTTCTGTCACACGGTCTGCAGCTCTGCACTGGGCGGAGCTGCAGACAGGAGGTGCTGGGCAGACTGATTGGAGGGAGCCCGGCGGCATACAGGGCAAGCCGCCGGGCTCCCTCCTGGTGTCAGTCTGCTTACCTGACTCCCCGGCGGCCCTGGATGTGTGGGTCAGCGCGACCCACTGGGAATCGCCCTGCGACCCACCAGTGGGTCGCGACCCACACTTTGGGAACCGCTGCTATATTGTGTTTGAATATGTGAGTGCATGCAGCTGTGTAAAGTTTGAAGATGAGGTAAAGGAATGTTTAAGAGAGATTAATGTCAGAGTTAGCTTACTTAGGTTGATTAGTGTTAAAAAGATTAACAGCTTGAGAGGAGTTAAAGCTGTGAAGAATAAGAGCTGTTTAGGATTATTACATTTAGGGCAAGAGTTGGGTTAAATTTAATATTAGGATACATGGGATGTATATTTGTTAAAATGAGTAAAACATAGGATTGAGGTAAATGGTTTATTTGCAGGTTTAGGCTTCGAGTGCTGGAGTTTGAAGGGTAATTTGTAGAGCACTCACCCTCATATGTCTTGTGTAGAACAGCCAGATTGATAATATAAGAGCTGCATGAGCTATTATACATAGTGCATCACTCAGAGCTTCCCTGCTCCTCCTGCAATGCATTACCTGTATGAAAGGCTGTTATTGGGCACATGGGAAGTGATGCATTCCTCTTCCTGTCCAGCCTCACATACAGACACTGGAATTACACACCCTCTGTAACTCTTCCAACAGCTCTGCTATTAAGTCTGGCTGGATTACAGAGGACACTCTCCAAGGCTCCTACTATGCCGAATGGGAAATCCCATCCCCAAATCAGCATTTTGATTAAATCGCTATTTTCATTAATTTAAAATGTTAGAAATAACAAAAGTGGTGACCTAGTCCCAGCATACAAATGATGATGATGGCACTCTTATTGCATTTTGTGCATGTAAAAGGGCTTACTCATAAATTGTCATTAGTTGGCACTTTCAGAAATCAGTTTGAGGGCTATTATTTTTGCATAGTGACAACAGAAATGAGTAAAAGATTGACCATGATGGATGAATCGTTTTTTTAAACCTACATTACCTCGTCACTACATTACTCTCAATAGTAAGAGACTATAATCTAAAATATAAAACTGTATATGAAAGAATTTCATGCGAATATGCATGAACAATTTGTGAGATTCTTTAGAAGAGTAAATGATTGTTCTGTATGATCAGCATAAAATTATATTCTACAATAGAATTGAACAAGATTACTCATCAGTTTTGTATTCTTACAAGACAAGCATCCAGAAAAAAAACAGCAAGCAATTATATTTAAGGTGTGTTCCGAACTTTAAAAAACTTCGATGTCACAAATTCAAATGGAAATAATGCGAGCAGAATGGGACAGTGCACACAAAACAAAGATTGGGCATCCAATTGAGGCCACCATGCCAGGGGTTGCATAATTATTTAATGCAGTAGTAGAAACAGAAGACCAGGCACATAAGTGTGTGCTTTTTAGTGGTTTATTTAAACACCAAAGGTGATGTTTCAGCTTGAGGTTGCATCAAAATGTCACCCGCTGACATGGAAACAACCCAATAAAAGGCTTACGTGTGTGTGTGTTTTTTGTCGCCAAAGCCCCCCCCCCCTCCCCCAAAAAAAAACAGCATGTTAATTACTCTGATATAAGAGGGACTAATAGCTCAGCAAGGGGAATCAGGTTTTTGAACCTGTTAAAGGATTACTCCAACTGCCTGACCATTACACCAACAGGGACTTTTATGACATTGCGCTCTAAATACATAAACATTAATATGTGGTTGGTCCTCCCTTTGCAGCTATAACAGCTTCCACTCTTCTGGGAAGGATTTCCAAAAGATTTTAGAGTGTTTCTGTGGTAATTGTTGCCAATTCATCCAGTAGAGCATTTCTGAGGTTAAGCACTGATGTCAGAGGACGAGAAGTAGGGATGTGCATGGGCAAAAAATTTGGTTTGGTTCGGCACTTCCGAAATTCGGGTCTTCAGCAATTCAGGACTTCAGCACTTCGGTTCAGTTCGGCACTTCAGCAATTCGAAGCTTTGACAATTCCCTAAACCCTACCCTTAACCCTACCCTTAACCCTACTTCTAACCCAACCCCTAACCCTACCCCTAACCTTACCCCTAAGACTAACCCTAAACCCAACCCTAGCCCTACCCTTAACCCTACTTCTAACCTTACCCCTAAACCCAACCCCTAACCCTACCCCTAACCTTACCCCGAAGACTAACCCTAAACCCAACCCTAGCCTTAAACCCAACCCTAACCCTACCACCAACCCTAACACTACACCCACCCCTAACCCTACTCCTAAACCCAACCCTACTCCTAATCCTAACCCTACCCCTAACCCTACCCCAAGCCCTAAACCTACCCCTAACCCCTAGTCCCAAACCATCCATCCCTGCAACATGAAGGCCATTTATTTTTTTTAAACTGCAGCTTTAAAAGGTACAAACAGATGCAGAAGATATTCAACAGGACTTCTTTCATATCAGGACTGTGCATATCAGGACTGTCTCGTTTGTGTACAACAAACCTTCAAATCCATTGCACCATCCTTTTATTCAGACAGGTACCCAGATGACGAATAACAATGACAAAAAACAAGCACTAGGTCAAAGCATTGGCAATTTTTACCTATCCATTTATTATTTTTTTTGATTTGCGGATCTCGGAGTTATATACGTCCTTTTGTATTCATGGTACTAAAATGAATCATACTTTTTACAAGTGAACACTTTAAATACAAAAAGATAAACATATTAATCTGTTGGTCTTTCATAATCTGTATGTACTCAATGCACTTAGTGCTTGACAGGATAAATATCGTGATTGAGATGCTTAGGGAGGGGCACCACTGCGAACTTCCTAATTAACCAACTCGTTATTGTTTCCTATTGAAAAATGAAAAAAAGTGATTGCATTTGTTCTGCTACATTTACGATTTATCCAGGAAACGATTAGTGTTTTTTCCCTGAACTTTCGGTTATGGTCGTTAATATCATTGGATCTCTGTTGTTTTTTAGTGCTAACATAGGACATTTAGGTCTCTGTGCTTAATGTAATATTATGTGGCTAAATTAATCTTTACAATCGGACCTTTCACCCCTCCCATTTTTCTATATTGTCAGGGCACCCTTATTCCTGCCAAGCCTAAAGAAGCAAAAACAATGGTACAAAATTGTAATAATATGAAGTGCAAAAAAAATGATAAACAATATAATCTGATATAGGGGATAAGTTTATCTGCCAGGTATCACTGAAACATTATTTATTCATTTTATTACATTGTTTTGCCTTTTTTTTTTTTCTTCATATTTAAACTATCTGCCTTAATAACCACACTTCCAAGAAAATCTTAACGCAACATAATTTCAAATCAAATCTTCCGATAGTAATTGCAGTCAAGTATGACATTAGTGATCCATATTTCATGATGAAATGATAATAATCTAATCTGTATCAGTGTATAAATGGTATGTGTGACCTTTTTCTTGATGTTGCGAGTTTGATTCATTCTGAGTAATTTAATAATAATAATATGCTTTTAGTTTGGCATATGACCACAAACAATAATTAAAAAAGATATCAATATTACAATTAATAATAACAACAGATGCTCACATAAGTATTACTACTTGTGCTTTCAAGGGGTTTGACAAAAACTGGATCTCTCCTAACTCCCAATGCCTTTCCAACCTGGTAGCACCAAGACAATGCTGAAGAGACTCTAAAACCCTGAATGATTTGGAGATATATGCTTTTTAGTATGACATACACGTAGTAGTATTGGAACATGAGGAAACCTTGTAACAAAAGTCGTCTTTATTTAGTCAAACCATAAATCAGACAAGTCAAGACCTCCCACCACCACCTAACGCGTTTCGCTCTATGTCTAGCATGCAATCATAGGTACATACAGACAAACGAGAATTTAAAAATAAAAATAAAACTGTAAGCACGCCAGCTTATGCTTTCAAACTTTATGCTTGCACATACCTAAATCCCAGCCCCTCTGCTAGCACTGCAAACGTAGAAGTTTCACTTCTGCATTTTCTTTAGTAATCAATTAAAATCTTAATGTAAGCAGCAGACATTATAGTAAGCCACCTCCAGCATTCACAGCCTGACACTGCTGTCCAGAAGGAGTTATCCAGACTTCTTGCACTATAGCCACTACAATAATTTGTAGTGGTTGTGGTTTTTTGAGTTTGCATTTAAGGGGGTATAATAACCCAGTCTATTCAAATTTTTGCCGAAAAAGAGCCTGAACTGATTTAAAAATGCTTTAGACACCATTGGATCCTTGTTTATAACATTAACCTGTAATTAAATAAACTGTTGTACTTGCGTGTAGATGCAGTAAACTTAAGAACCTTGCCTTAAAAGTCATAAAAAGAATATACACTGTAAGGTATTTATGGCCACAAACCTAAGCAAACAGAACAAATAGAAAAGCAAATATGGGCCATAATAATGCATGATTAAGATCTCGGTATCTTCATGTCTATCTAATTTTGTACATGTGATAACGATGTGTGCTGTATTATTTTCTTTCTATTTAGTTTGACAATCTTTATTTTTACAGTTTGTATGTAGAACATGAAATAAAAAAAGATAGGGGATTACAGCAAAAGCAGTTTTAAGAGGATTTAAGACTCTTGGATGCGATAAAGGTCCAATCTACCCATTTGAAGGCCTTGTCTCCATCATTTAAGAGGAGAAGGAAGGGGCCCCCCGATTTGAGGAGCACTGTGCATCAGGTTAAATGTTTGGATTGTGTTATCCTCTGCCTTCCTCCTGTGAACGAAGCCTAGGTGGTCTAGGTGGACAAGGGTTGGTGTTACCTCTTTTCATCCTAATCTCTGTCAAGTGTGGATTAGGAGCAATATAATGTAGCGTTGTAGGATTGAAAGTCCTTGACTATGTCAGGGCCCCGTCCCTGTCTCACTCACTTCAGCCGATCCTCGGTGCATGATGGTCCTTCGATGTGCTCACCAGCGAGGAAGGAGAGCTGGCATCATCCGTATGAATGTAAGTGGTGCCGCAGCTCCTCGCAGTGGCCACGCTGTCCATTCAATGCTTTGGATTACACTGTCCGCGAGGGAAGAGAACCCTCACACATTGAATGTCACTTAGATGCACTGGCACCTAAAGAGCCGCCTCTTAAAAGGACGGATGACTAATTACTTCCCAAAGTTAATTACCAAGTTACCGTTATGTATGAGCACTGTTGTTGGCGTTTTCTGAGCTTCTGAGCCAGGAATCTCCTGCATTTGGTAGAGTGTTCATAAAAAAAGCTCTTGGAGCGTTGGAAGAAGCAAAGCAATTGCTGGGAGGGTAGCATGTATAGCTGCCAATGCGCCGTGATCAGGGAAACCATGAGGGAGTGTTTGTGTACAGCTTCTAAGTTTGCAATTTGACTGAGGAGTCTGCGATAATTAACCCTACAAGCCATCTGTCCCTGTTTCCGCCTCAATCATATGGAGATAAAGTGTCCTTATAGAGCCATTTGTTCTGAGCTAAAGAAAGGGGAGACTAGAAGGAGAGAGAAGAAAAAAATTAGGGAGAGGGGAATGAATGGGGCAAGAGGTTAGTAAAATTACTAAGAGCTAAAGATAGGAATGATGTAGGAGAGGGACAGTTTATGGGGAGGGATAATTATTGAAGGTGATGGGCGAGTGTGCTGGCTTGGTCCTTGGTCCCTCAGGCCAGTCCCACATCCAGGTTTGGGTAATTATACAGCATCTAAGATTCGGGAGCCAGGAATGACCAGTCAAACACAATAAGAGCTAAATGTTAAAAAGGAAATAGCAGAGATACCAATTACAAGAGAAGATAGAACCATCTCTAATATTATGCAGAAAACACTGCCAAATAATTAATGTAATAGAAAATTAGGACTGGGTGTCTGGCAACATCAGCCAATTGCCCGTAGAGTTGAAGGCCCACCAGAGGGATCCCCAAATCACAGGAGCGGTGTCCCACAACTATGAACAATAAGTTGAAATTATGATGTATTTGTGAGCAGATACCATGTGAAAAGGATTAAAATAGGTATTCCTCTAGCTCCCTCGCCCCAAATCCGTAATATTTTATATGCTATGGTGCAGCCAGAGTGCCAGGAGATGTGCCAAGCACCTGGGGCTCTGTCTATGTGATACTGGATAACTATGGCATACAAGGTTGCGTCTGTGTGACCACCAAGATAATCTTAATAGGGAGGAACAGGGAGGGGCACAATCACTTGGATCAGTGCAAGCAGGTATGGCCACACTTTATTGGTAAAGTCCCTACACCAGACTAGGTAGATGGCAGTGGTAGGCTGGTATGTAGCCACTGTGTGGCTGTGTGATCCATCGGAGCTAGAGTTGAAGACCATGTTGGAATGTTGGAAACTCATTAAATAGAAGGATTAGTGGGTGGACCAAATAATTGTTTTCTGTATGACTTTATCACTCTCTCACATTGTTGTTGTCAGGGCATACTGGGAGAGGCTGGTGTGCTGCGCTCACTCACCAGACGCTACGCTCTGGGGAATCCATTTCAGCAAGCATGGAAGCAGCATGGAGGTTTGCAAGTTAACTGGACAAACTGACATAGCGTCCCACCCACATAGGCAGGTGTGAACACCTACTCAGCCAGTTACCCAGTTCCACTTATATAGGCCCTTTGACCCCTCCTCGTGGGAGGGCTCCCATTCCATTTTCCCTATTTAACCCCTTAAGGACGCTGGACGGAAAATTTCCGTCCAAAATGAAAATTAACCCCTGATTGCCACAATCGCGGCAATCGTGGGGTTAATCCTCCTGTAGTGTGTCTCCATATCGCTGGCACACTACCATGGGCAGTTTCACTGATTCAGCCCACCGGGAGTCAGAACGATCACACGTGCTGCAGTGAAACCCGATCTGTTTCCCTGCAGCTCCGTTTGAGCTGTAAACTGCAGAGACAGATCGGTGCTGATCTGTCTCTGGCTGTAAAAAAAAAAACCAGTTAGTTACAAAATCCCACCCACCCTCACCTCTTTCAAATAAAATGTAACCCCTTCCCTGCCCTTTGATCACTGCCTGCAGTGATCAAAATACAGATCACAGTATTTCACTTTGATCTGATTTTTTTTTTTTTAACCCCTGAGGGTTAACTTTTATTTTTTTTTACTCCTCAGGGGTTAAATGTATTTAATTAATTAATTTAAATATTTTAAAATATGTATTTATTTAGCTAGGGTGGGTAGAAGTTAGTGGGGAAATTGGGGGATTTACGGTTAGGCTAGTTAGGGGTTAGAAGTAAATAAAACAATTAAAAGTGAAAAAAAACTTTTGAAAAGTTTACACAAAGTTTTAAAATAGTAAAATAAGTTGTTAAAAGGTAAATAAAACTTTTTAAAAGTTAAAAAAAACTTTAAAAAAGTTACAAAAAATTAAAAAAAGGGGGGAAATGCGTATTACCTCTACACTTGGTACAGGCTAGCGAAAAAATGATACCACGCTAAGGTTTCAAATATGCCTTTTGAAATACCCTGGGGTGTCTTCTTTAGGAAATAGTATGCCTTTGTGAAGTAATTGGAATACACAACCTATTAAAAAAATTCCAAAGTGGGGCTTGGACCCAGCGTAAAAATTCTAACTTAAATGGCTGTGTCTCAAATGTGCCACTTCAACGTTGTCATATACCTGGTAAAAGTACATACGGGGGTATTGCTGTACTCAGATGACATAGCGGAGCAACATATGATGTATTATACTGCTGTAGCACATATAAGGTTTGCAAAATATATATTACAAACTTATTGAGTATGTCAAAAAGGCATAAAAAATGCTTATTAAGAAATGGTATGCCTTTATGGGGTAGCAGGAATAATTAACCTACAAAAAACCCTCCAAAGTGGGGTATGGACACAGCGTAAAAATTTAAAGTTTGAAAAACTTAAATGGCTGTGTCTCAAATGTGCCCCTTCAATGTCCGCATATACCTGGCAAAGGTAATTTTGGGGGTATTGCTGTGCTCAGACAGCATAGCTGAGCAAGATAGAAAGTATTATATAGCCGTAGCACACATAAGGTTTGCAAAATATACAGTACAAACTCACTATGTGTGTCAAAAAAGCAGAAGAAATGCTTATTACCACTACACTTGGTACAAGCTAGCGGAAATATTATTTCACGCTAAGGTTCAAAATAAGTCTTTTGAAATACCCTCTCGTCTTCTTTAAGAAATAGTATGCCTTTTTGGGGTAGTTGGAAAAAGCAGCTTGCTTACATATTTAAAAATAGAATACGGACCCATTAAAACTCTCCATGTAAATTCACACTTAAAAACCTGAACTTGTCACGTCTCTTTCACAGCACTGTAACTTCACAAAATAGTGTCTAGGTCATTCATTGGGCTTATTGTTTTACTCAGAAGAGGTAACTGAGCATACTTAGGGGGAATTTATGACAGTGGCACTTATCAAATGGAAGAAATACCCAGCGAAAATGCAACATGTATGCAAAGAAAAAAAATTCACCACAAAATTTGAAATAAATTGGTGAAAAAATGGTGGCAAGTTAAGGTATAATATATGCCTAATAACATACCTTGGAGTGTCTGCTTTCTCAAATGGAAGGCCTTTGTGGGGTTATTTGAACAGTCAAATGGCTATAATGCCACAAATGCAGACATACGACCATCTATGAAAATTCCAACTATAGAAACTGAAATAGCATGGTCTCCTGTATGGCATTGTAGCTTTACAGAATAGGGGCAAAGGTATACAATGTGGGTATCGTTTTACTCAGCAGATGTAGCTGAACACAATATGGGGTTCTGTACAGGGATAGCACACACTAGGTTTGCAAAAATACACATTACAAAAACCTTGCAATGTGTGTATATGCAAAAAATAGAGAAGAAATAAAATTTTACTCCAATATTTAGCAGAGATTGGTGGTGAAATGGCTACGCAAAAAGTGTCAAACTAACCTTAGGTAAATAGCCTGTGATGTTTACTTTATATAAATATAAACTTTTGTGTGGCAATTTTGCTTCCTGTAATGGGTATTAAACTTCCAAGACAAACATACCAACTTCTAAAATTGTTTCACATTGACATTTTATTTTAGACCTTGTAGTTTGTGATTTGTAACTTTCAAAATAAACTGAAATCCTACACATATTATGCATTTTGTAAATTAAAACACATAAATGAATCTATTTTGAATTACTTTTCCTAAGCTGGACATATTATGCACACATTATTATTGCCAAAACTTGGGGGGGAAAGCATTTTTGCATGTTTTTTCCCACATTATTTTGCATTTTTTTTATAATAAATGAGAGTTTATTTGTATATGTCACATCAAATTAAAGCCCTTTTTGTTGTCTAAAAAACGGTATATAATATGTGTTGGTACAGTAAATGAGACAGATGCAAATTGCATTTGAACACAAACAGCAAAAAATGCAAAAATTGCTTGAGTCCTTAAGGGTATGTCCAGCTTCTGAAGCTGTGTCCTTAAGGGGTTAAGCACAGACCACCCTAGGGTCTGTGCTCAGTTGTTTTGTTGTTCCCCTGGAGTACAGAGCCAGCTCCTGACTGAAGTAAGTTATTTACCCTCACCTGTGGAATTCCCTTGGATCCACTCTTGTCTGCCTGAAACCTGCCTTCAACCTTGATTAACCCCTGCAATGCTGATTCAGCCTTGTTAACCCCTGCAGTGCTGTTTCTACTTTGGTTAACCCCTGCAACACTGTCCCAGCTTTGATCTATCTCCTGCAATTCAACTACAGCTTCAGTCTAGTCTTTCCAAGTGCTGGAACTCTGGTAAAAGACTTTATTTTTCCTTAAATACTTTTTTTTATTTTGAAGGAACTGCTTTATTTACCGTTTTATGCATGCATTGGTAATTTTGCATGATATTTGTTTTCAAAATAAAACCTTTTAATTCAGTGACTGAGTCCGTATAAAATCTCTGCATACGGAGCCCATTCACCCCAAACCCATGACAGTTGTTGAGTCATTTTGGCCAACTCTTCTTTACAATGTTGCTTCAGTTCATTGAGGTTTGCTGGCATTGGTTTATGTACAGCTTTTTTTTAACTGGGACATTGCAACACCTTGATTCCTTTCTTTTTCAGGCATTCTGTTGTAGATTTGCTGGTATGACTGGGATCATTGTCCTGTTGCATGATCCAATTTCAGCCAAGCTTGCTGTTGAACAGATGGCATCACATTTGACTCTAGAATACTTTGGTATACAAAGGAGACCATGGCCGACACAATGACTGCAAGGTTCCCTGTTCCTGTGGCTGTGAAACAAGCCCAAATCATCACCCCTCCACCTCCGTGTTTGACAGTTGATATGCTGTAATATGCTGATATGCTGTGTTTGGTTTTCAGCAACCATGGGGCTGTGCATTATGGCCAACTATCTCCACTTTGGTCTTGTATGTCCTACGGACATTCTTTCAGAAATCTTGTGGTTTGTTCAGATGCAACTTTTGCAAACCTAACCCGTGATGCTGTGTTCTTTTTAGAGAGAATATTTTTTCACCTGGCAACCCTTCCAAACAAATCATACGTTTTCAGTCTTTTTCTAATTGTACTGTCATGACCTTTTGCATTTAACGTGCTAACCAAGGCCTGTAGAGTCTGAGATGTAACTCTTGTGTTTTTTTGCAATTTCTCTGGGAATTGCATGGTCTGACCTTGGGGTGAATTTGCTGGGACAACCATTCCTGGCAAGATTAGCAACTCTCTTGAATATTTTCCACTTTTGAATAATCTCTCTCACTGTAGATTGATGTAACTTTATTTTTATTTTTTTTAATTGCCTTATAACCCTTCCCAGTTTGAAGGGCAGCAATAATTGCTTCTCTAAGATCATGGCCTTGGCATTGTGTTAACACACACTTGAATCCTCCAGACCAGAAAACTGCTAAAATATAAGCTTTTATAGATGTGGTCACACTTGCTGATGAAGAATTAATCAAGGGTATTTGATTAGCACACCTGTCTGCTACTTAGCCTCTTAATTAATATAGAAGCAGTAAGGATGTACTTAGTTTTTCACACATGGCTTCTCAATTTTGGCGTTATTTCTGCTAAATAAATCATGACACTGTGTAATATGCCATGTGTTGTTAATCTGTAGTTGTATTTATCTAATTTTAAGACCTGCTAAGGAACAGATGATTGCTATTATGCCCTGATATTTAAAACCATAGAATTCAAAGAGGGTGTACTTTATTTTTACAATGACTATATGTATATATATATATATATATATATATATATATATATATATATATACACACACACATGAACATAGGGTCAGAGTATGCAGTCAGTATATGCAGTATATCGATGTATACAAGTAGAAGTTAGGATATTGTGGTGGCTGCCATCTAAATGTGGTCATATCTACATGGGAATGAGGCGTGAAATAGGGGCATCATACATAACTAGGAATAACCATACCTATTGAGTGGTCTAAATTTCAAACTCCAGGTGAAATTTCAAACTCAAGTTAGAGTCCCTAACTAGTTCGTGCCTATGCCACCCAAGCCCAAACTTTATCACACAGAAGAGCTATTGTAGTTCAAATTGCTCAAAACCCTAATGCTTGCCATGAAAGAAAGGTGTCAGAACACACAGTGCATTGAAGTTTGCTGCTTATGGGTCTGTGTAGCTGCAGACTGATCATAACACCCATGATGACCCCTGTACACCACCGAAAGTGCCATTAATGGGGACATGAGCATCAGAACTGGACCATGGAACAATTGAAGAAAGTTGTCTTTTGTGATAAATTATGTTTTCTTTTTGATCAGATAGATGCGAGGTGCATGTCTGTTATTTACTTGGAGAAGAGGATGCCGTATAGGAAGAGGCAGTTTTATGTTCTGGGCAATGTTCTGCTGGGATACCTTGGATCCTGACATTCATGTGGATGTTACTTTGGCACATAACACCTACGTGGAGATTGTTGAGAACCACGTACACCCCTTCATGGCAATGGTGTTCCCTGATGGTAGTGGTCTCTTTCAGTAGGATAATACACCCTACTGAAAGAGACCATCTCGGGGATAGGGTCTTTATTATCACCGTTATCCAAATATGTAGACACTTTTTTGCAACCTATAGTGAGAACATGTCCCTCTTTTCTAAAGGATTCAATGAGTCTCCTCCAAATATTAAGAAATGTAAAATGGGAAGAACAATTTTTATTTGTTACATGCGATGTAACCAGCCTGTACACCTACATAGAACACACCAGAGGGTGTGAGGCGGTTAGACATTTTTTAGAAACTTCCAAAATACATTATGAAGATCAAATCAACTTTATTATAGAGTCTATACAGCTGAATTAAAGCAAAAAAAATTGGGGTTTGAAGGAGATTTCTATTTACAATGTCGAGGGCTGCAATGGGGACCAGGTTTGCCCCCAGTTATGCAAATTTATTTATGGCCTATTGGGAAGACCAATATGTCTTTTCGCAGCATGACTGGGTGGTGAACCTGGTCCTATACAAGAGGTATATTGACGACATATTTTTTATTTGGAAGGGGAATTAAATAATTTATATCCCACCTTAATAACAACCAGCTGAAAATTAATTATTGATGTGTTTGGATGTATAACTTATTTTTTTATAGATGAAATTTCAATAGTGGTGTAAAAGTATATTTTTCTGATATGAATTTTTTTTTTTTATTATTCTTTATTTTTGTTGTGCATGCAATATACATGTACGCCCACATTGCCACAATAGCTAGTGCAGGCGAGGTAAGGATACAGATAAACAGTTGGATGGCATTTCAACTTTGCACCTTTTAACATGATAAATACATGAACGTAGTAACAGGCTGTGGCTGACAGGGCTATGGTAGGTTATGTCATCCGAGTGGCAATTCGGGTTCACAGCACTGTGAATAGCCCTATAGCATATAAAAGGTTACTGGTTGCCAAAGATAAGGCACACGTTTATACCCTTATTAAAGGAAGGTGAGTAGACAGTTGTCCCGATATGTGGGCTGGGAGAGGAAAGTTAACCGGGGTGAGACTAGGAGGTATGTGACAAGAGAGTAGTTTTATTGGCTGACTATGTGGCAGGTGCGTTTACTGAATTTAGAGCAGTATAAGATTAAGCCGGTAAGTTGAGTTAGGCGCCCCACGGCTTCCAGATGTGAGACCAGGGCCCGGGTGACCTCAGGACTCCTGTTGCTGGCTGGGAGTGGTTGTTGGGTCCTGTGCTGGTAAGCTTTTAAGTGGCCCGCCCTTTAAACAAAGTAACTTTAAATTCGTGGCTTGGCAAATGTGGGGAAGTTCCGGTGGCCCTGTAAGCACGAAATAACTATATACAATGTGGGCCCTGAGGATTGCAGGTGGCCAAGTCGCCCCCGGGGTGCCCTGAATGCTATTTTGTGTAGGGGGTTGGGTGTCGTGGTGAACCTGGTAAGGCAGTGACAGGCATGGTGAGGGGGGTCGGTGGTGAACAGATGGACTAGTCCATGGGGTCAGGTATTAGAGTTCATGTGGTGGTTTCCACGTAGGTGTCAACTGGGCACAAACGGGGCTGTGTTTGCCGGGTCCCAGGCATGCGTTCCGGCGGTATTTGGTCCCCTGCGGATGAGGGAGTCTCTTGGAAGGCCCAGAGTCTCCAGGATAGTCTCTGCTCCGGCGAGGTCCTGGATAGGGTAGGAGGTGTCATCTTTCTGGATTACCAGCGTGCGGTTGTTCTTCCAGCGGTAGATGTTATTTGCTCGTAATGCCTCAGTGAGTGGCTGCAACGTTTTCCTCCAGGCGAGGGTGCTCCCTGATAGATTAGCGTAAAATGTGAGTGAGACGCCTTCGAAGCTGTATGGAGATTTCCCTCTGAGTGTGCTCAACACCGCTGCTTTGTCTTGCCCGCTTCGGAACTTTACAATCAGGTCCCGTGGTGCTGTAGCGGGTGCCTTGATTGGCCGCGGGATCCTGAACAGACCTTCGGTTATGATCGACTTAGCTTGTTTTGGGGTAAGTAGCACACCAAGTAATCTCCTCAGAAAGTGTGGCAGCTCCTCTTCGGGGATTGTCTCTGTTACCCCTCTGATATTGAGGTTCTTGCTACGTCTAGAATCTTCGAGGGTTGCATACCTCCGCTCCATGGCGGTATGTTGCTGTTGGAGCACGTTTATTTCTTGCTGCAGGTGGGTAAGTTGTGCCTTGTTGTTGCGGGAGTCCTCTTCCAGAACGCCTGTTTGTGTTGTCAGGCCTTGTAGGTCCTCGCGGAACGTGGCCATGTCTGCGTGGATATCCCTCCGAAGGCCCGCCAGCATCTCCCGCATGTCGGCTTTTGTCACCGGTGCAGAGTCCGGGTTGGGAACTGCGGGTGTTTCTCGTGAGGCTGATAAGAACTCTCTCCTAGATAAGAGGCCATTTTTGGCAGTGGGCCGCCATGTGCTTGCCGCCACATGTCACCGATGTTCATCCCCATTTTCGGCTTGTCAGCTTTCTGCTTCTTTGTTTTCCTGCCCACAGCAGGCCCGGACTGGCCATCGGGCACACCGGGCAAATGCCCGGTGGGCCGCGAAGACCGTGGGGCCGAGGCCGGCAGGGGAGATCACAGGAGCGCCAGCCCTGCATAGTGCCTCCATGGGCCGGTGGGGAGATCAAAGATCTCCCTCACCGGCCCAGAGACACTCGGGTGCGGCCGCCGGCTGGGGAGTGTGGGAGGGAGGGAGGCAGGAGAGAGGACCGGCGGAGCTCTAGCCAGCAGCTCCGCCGGGTCCTCTCGCGAGGTCTGAGCGTTGCCACGGTAACGCTCAGATCTCGCAAGAGTGAACTCTAGCCTGCAGGGGGCTAGAGTTCACTCTCACCACAGGACCACCAGGGAAGAATGGCAGCACGGCACCCCTCCTCCCCCCAGGCAGAATGGACCCTCCCTCCTCCCCCCAGGCAGAATGGACCTCCCAGGATAAAGGTAAGAAGGGGGGGGGGAGGGGGGGATATAACTTTTTTTTTTTCTTAATACAAAAATATATTTAAATAAAATATACATTCACACTCACACACACACAGCACCCCCAAACACACACAGCACCCCCAAACACACACAGCACCCCCAGACACACACAGCACCCCCAGACACACACAGCACCCCCAGACACACAAAGCACCCCCAGACACACAAAGCACCCAAACATACACAGCACCCCCAGACACACACAGCACCCAAACACAAACAGCACCCACAGACACAAACAGCACCCACAGACACACACAGCACCCTGTCACGTTTAAACATTTGTTATGAAGGAACACAACTGCAGATTTCGTATAGTTTGAATATTTATTAAAGAAAGTAAAAGGTAAAGACTTTAATTCCACTTTACAGGTACTGTAGCATTAAGTAATAAACGATAAATGAAGTCCACAGTTACATGCACTGTAGCTTTAAGGAGTAAACGGAACTGAAGCAGCAAGAGTCCTTTAGTAGTATTAGTTAATTAGATGATAAGAAGTTACAATAGCTGTTCCATAGACTTTAACTGAAGAAAGATAGATGCAGCTAACTGAGACAAGTATGTGTTGAAGTTAGCTGTAACGGTTGGCTTTAACGAAGGACTTTGGAGACAGGAAATAACAGCTTTAGATGCAACGTTTATCAGAGAAGTTTTACTTAGCTTCCGGCTTATAGAACACTGGTTCCCGAGATTCCTCAGAGGCAGATTATCCTGCATGGATAGAGTTCAGCTTTAGCCGTGGATGAGGAAAGGTGAAGGGAACTTTGCAGAGTCTTTCAGTCCGGTCTGGTAGCAGAGGCTTTCACAACGAAGTTGTAGCCGGGTTGTGAGTAAGGAACGTAGTTCAATAATCCAGCCCTGATCAGCTGGTGCAGTCAGATTAAATAGGGAGACCGAGTCATGAAGAGGTGTGGCTAAGCTCCGTGGAACCAGGAAGTAAGGGGATATTATAGTTAAGGCATGACAGTATCCCCTCCTTAATGAGCAACCTCTGGGTGCTATTGACTTGGTTTAGAAGGGTAGCGTTTGTGAAACTGGGAAACTAATTTGTCAGCATGAACGTCAGAGGAGTTTTCCCATGTATCTTCATCAACTCCATATCCTTTCCATCTGATGAGATATTGTAAGGAGCCACGATGGAACCTTGAATCCAGTATACTTTGAATCTCGTATTCTTCTTCACCCTGGACCAATATGGGATCAGGAGAAGTAGTGAGATTTCTTTGGAAAGGGTCAGGATGATGAGGCTTCAGCAAGGACAATTGATTGGATCTTTGGCATACAGAACAAGATTTGACATAAGATTCGATAGTTTGGTCTTGACGAGGCCACCAACAGTATCTTTTAGACAATTCAAGGGTCCTTTTCATATCTGGATGACCTGCCAGAGGAGAATCATGAATTAATTCAAGTATTTTAATCCTGAAGGAGGGAGGCACGTAAATCCGGTCTTTGAAATAGTAGAGACCGTTTTTCTTAGATAATTTCATTAATTTAGGAAGTTCAAGAGCATCTTCACTGAGACCTTTAATGTCGTCAATAAGAGAAGATAAGATTCCAATGACTTTAGGCGAAGGAGGTACTTGAGGAGTTTTGTGTTGAGAAAGGACAGCTCCAATTGCAAATTCCGAAGCATCCGTTTCAAGGACATAAGGATATGAAGGATTTGGAAGTTGAAGGATAGGAGCTGTTGTAAACTTTCTCTTTAATTCACCAATGATTGTAGGAGGAGGAGACTCCAGTTCGGTGTCAGAACAACATGAGGTTTTAGCTAGTTCTTTCGTAGACTGAAGAATTGGAATACGTTGCAAGCATGTTTTCTTGCAATAATCAGAATCAAATGCAAGAGAGAAGGGAAACCATGAGATTTGAGGGTTGTGGTTCCTTAACCAGTTGATCCCCAATATAATAGGAAAAAATGGTGATGAGATGACATCAAATATAAGACTTTCCGTATGAGTATGATTGATGGTTACTTTTAGAGGGATGGATTCATGAAGTATTGGTCCCGATGAGATGAGGGACCCGTCAATCACTTTAACAGGTACAGAAGTTCTTTTACGAACACAAGGAATTTTATTCTTTGTTACAAAGGCTGAGTCGATGAATACTCCATTTGCACCGGAATCGATAACAGCCTTGGTTATGATTCTTTTATTGTCCCACTGTAATACAAGAAAGATAGGGGACATTTGAGTATTTGCTGTAGAGGGAAGTACACTTAGGATGGAAGAGGCATGAGACGGCCTTCTGCCTTTTGTCCGTTTCAATGAAGGACAATCAGAGACTGAATGAACTTGAGAGGCACAATACATGCAGAGGTTTAACATACGTCTTCGATTTTTCTCTTCAGGAGTGAGGGGACTTCTTATTATCCC
Organism: Pelobates fuscus; assembly: GCF_036172605.1. Lineage (NCBI taxonomy): Eukaryota > Metazoa > Chordata > Amphibia > Anura > Pelobatidae > Pelobates > Pelobates fuscus. The sequence continues at coordinate 121,491,620 of NC_086317.1, forward strand.
TATTTCCATAGGTTCGATTGGTTCAGATGGGTTGTCAGGAGGCTTTGGAGCCCCTAGTTCCATAGGTTCACTTGTTAAGGAAGTCTTTTCTGGAGCTTTTGAGGGAGTGAAAGGTTTGCGGTCTTTTGAAAGAAAAAGAGACTTTTCGGCCTTTCTTTCTCTTAATCTTCTGTCAATGCTGATTGATAGGCGAATTAGAGCGTTCAAATTAGTAGGGAGTTCTGTTCTAGATAATTCATCTTTTACAGCTTCCGATAAACCAATTCGAAACTGGTTGCGCAATGTGATGTCATTCCATTGCGTTTCTATAGCCCATCTTTTGAATTCAGCAATGTAATCTTCAACGGGTCTATTTCTTTGCTGTAGTGTTCTGATTGTTAAATCAGCTGTAGCTTGTTTGTTAGGATCTTCATAGAGAAGAGACATGGCTTCAAAAAATTCATCCAGTGAATCTAAGATGGGGTCATCGTTTTCCAGAAAGGAATGAGCCCATGACATAGGTTCACCTCTTAGAAAGGAAATAACCGAACAAACTTTAGTTCTTTCTGTAGGGTAGGATCGAGGTTTCAAAGCAATTAACAATTTGCAAGAGTTGAGGAACTCCCTGTATCTGGAACGATCTCCATAGAACTTTTCAGGGTTACACACAGCAGGATCACTAGCCGAGTGCAGAGTAGTATGAGGAGTATGAGTTTGTAAATCTCTGATATAAGTGAGAAGTCTTTCGTTAGTAACTTGCAGGTCTTGCACACTTTGGGCTAGTGCATTAACTC